>NW_023425471.1:32810542-33251793 GCF_014108245.1 Pipistrellus kuhlii
AAGGTGAATAAAAGCTTGTGTGTCTATAACACAACATTTTTCGACAATCCAGAGGCAGAGTTGAGTTTCTGCAATGACCTTGATACCGGGGTTTCATGATAATCATGCTGTCCAATGTGGTGCTCTAATTCTTGTCTAAATGCTGTGGGTAGCAGGTCTACAATTTCTAAAGAGTAAGCTGCCAAGAGTTGCACTGTCAGGAAAGTTACTTATAGAAATAAAATAAGTTTGTTGAGTGAAATAATTCCCTCTCATATTTTGATAGTTTTATTGGTTGAGAGGATTTGGCATTTTTAAAATAAAAACCAGAAAGTTGAAGATATTTTCTTTCTCTACTTAGCAGTATTTTCAGACTTTGGTAGTAGTATTCAGACTTCCTAACTCAGAGTTACCCATAAAAATGACAAAAATGCAGATTCTCTGGCCTCTCAACCTGTTTCTAAAATATTTCCAGATGATTCTGATACAAACTACACTATAAACTGGTACCTCAAGATAAATCTAATATAAACCACAGTTTGAAAACCACTGTTCCAAGCATTGCGGACATCTCAGAAAGCAAAGCTGATTTTTCCAATAAAGGAGCAAGATAGGTTTTTTTCCCCCCTCACCTTGCTATTCTTTACTTTGTTAACAATAGAGGTTTATGTTTTTACTACCTTCAAAAAAGTTCACATTTTTGCCATTTCAAGTTTGAATCAGTTTCAGCTTTCTTATTAGTGACCAAACAATACTACTCCATCACCCTGTGGTGAGGCTCAGAGAGCCTACCCAGTGGGAAGTGCTCCACCTTTGCATGAGAATCCTGACACTTGGTCTCTTGGTTGTGGTTAAGAATAGTTCCACCTGAACCTGGTTCAGGGGAGGATTGTGTGATGGCTGCAGGACCACTTATTGATTTAAAAAATGTATGGTTTGTTTTCCAAAAGAGGTTGGCTGCCATTGTGTTTTGAGTCACTTAATTTTAATCAGAAGAGCAACTGGAGAGGGAATCGATTGAAAGATTTTGTTTCACTAGCTCTTTGATCTCCATCAGCTATTTAGATAATCAGTGCACACCTAACAGCATTGGATAGCAATGTTTGCTAGAGATTTGTTCAGGTGTAAGAAGTTAACTTTCTCTGTTAGGGAGTTACTGTTGGGTCACCAAATGCCTTGGGTGAGACATGTTTATGGCTTTTAGGTAAGGTTTCCTGATTCTATACACTGCTGTTCAACCTGAAATGTCTCTTTGAAATGCAACATGAATGCATATAATTATAAATATAGTCCATCTGTTGTGCTAGTGTTCAGAGGAACAACAATTCATCACAGAATTCTAGCACTAGAAGGTACATTGGTGCCCCTGAAGCAACTTTAACTGATAACTATCCACATACACTTATTTCTTCTATTTCCCCCTCTCCCTACCTCTCAATCCCTTTTGTTCTCTATACATTCTTTTCTATTTTATTACTGCCTTTCCTGATGAGGACTAACACTGGTATCCAATAAAACTCACAATGCTACACATAATTTAATCTCATTTCTTTTTCTGCACAGAGAACTACACTAAGACTTTTTGTGATACAGTGAGGTAAACAAGGACTACTCAGGCTGTTAGGACAAAGCAACTTGGTTTTAAATTATTGTTACACAAGTAGCAAAGTGACCTTAGGCATTGATTCTAGACCTATTAAAGCCTCATCATTTTAGGTGTAAAGTAGGACTCAGGATTCCTGCATCACGACATAGATTAAAGGTACCACCATTCACATCAGGCATTCAATAAAAGCTGCCCTTAAAACTGATTAATTCTTCAAGGAATTCATTCCTTAGCTATCTCCATGAGAACATCTCTATATATATAAAAAGACAGAGACTGTAATGCCATTACAACCATGACATGGAGAGCGAACTGGTCTGATCCGGCCAGATCGCCCCCAACACCCTGATCAGTGCAGGGCCAGCTGGCCAATGGCCTTGGTTGGCAGAAATTTTGGGTCTGGGGACCTTGGAGTAGCTCAGTCTCAGTCTCAGGCAGCTGCCTGGGCAAAGCTCTCCTTTGGCAGAAGTGCACCTGGGATTAGGGTGCTAGAGTCAGGGACTGGGTGGGGCATCTTTTCTGGTGGCCATAGCTGTCCCCACGGCTGTGCACAGCACCTGGGGGTATGGCCCTGGTTGTAACAGCAGTAAGAATAGGAGCCACAGGGTGCAGCAGGCAGTGGCACATAGGAGCCAGGAGATGTGAGGCCCGAAGTCACTTGTACCCCACCTACTGGGTCCAGCAGGTGGGCCAATGTGCAGCAAGGCTCTGGGCCTCAGACAGTAGGGGAAGTGAGCCAGGAGGGCAAGGCCCTGTGCCAGAGAGAGCCCTGAGCAGTGTGGGTGGGGCCAGAGGCCAGAGAGAGCCCTGAGCAGTGTAGGTGGGGCCAGAGCTGGAAACCCTGGTGGGATGAGAGGGGTTGCAGTCCCATGCCTTTTTGGCCTTGGAATTCAGAGGTCAGACCCACTTCAAGAGTGAGGACATGGCAGAAAGTGGCAAGGCCACAGGAGGGATAGGAAATGTTGTGGCCATCTTTGGGAAACACAGCTGCTACAGTCTTCAGTAACTAAGAACAAATACTTTTTGGTCTCAGTTCTATAGAAGAGGAAGCTGAGACTCAAGGAAAGGAGCTTTCCACAATATCTCACCCACTTCTCAGACCTGACCCTGTGCAGCATTGTTTTCATTGAAAGTAGAAGATCCAAAATGTTTTTAGATCTTTGCTATTTTAGGCAGGAAAAAAAAAATATCACAGGGAACTGGTGCTTGGGAAATCATCGGATAGTTGGAGGAATGGGTATTAGGCTGGGCCCCCAGGAAAGACTCCCTGCCCAGGGGGAGGACCTGCCCCCCTGAGCCACAACTGAATTCTAGGACACTGACACTCTGGCACAGCTGTGACCTGGGGATCAGGAAACTGCTGCCCCTGCAAGTGCCCTCCAGTTCCCACAAAATAGGTCACTGGGCACTGCCTCTGCCACAACTGTCTGTGCACATCCTGGATTCTGCTGCAGAAAACCTCCTCATCTCTGCAAACATGATCATCAGCAGCAAACAGCCCAAACTGCGGGAAGATGCCTCTGCCCCACTTCTGCCTTCAAAATATTGTGCAAGTAAATTCAATTTTCAGAAATGAATTCATATTTAGAAAGCTAGCTGCAAAGGACTTTGTGCAATTTCAGACTTTTTTCTAGGAGTGAGATCTTGCCAATGTACCTCACATGCCTGAGATTGGTAAAAATGGAGCCCGGCTGGTGGGGCTCAGTGGTTGAGTATCTATCTATGAACTAACCAGGAGGTTACAATGATTACTGGCCAAATTTTGGGCTTGATCCTCAGCATAGGTGTGCAGGAGGCAGCTGAACAATGATTTTTCATCATTGATGTTTCTATCTCTCCTTTTCCCTTCCTCTGAAATCAATAAATATTTTTAAATGGAGTCATGCTGTATTTATGTGTTATAACAAGTGTTTCACTTCATAGATCAATAATGTCTTTCCTGTTAAAACCATACTTAGAGAACATTAATTATTTGTCATTCATTTTAATTGACCTCAGATAGAAGAAGAGAGAGAAAAAAAAAGCATTGTTCCATTCTTTCCTGTACTCCCTGGACTGGGTATTGAATCTCCAACCTGGGCATGTACCCTGACTGGCAATCAGTCCACCACTTTCTGGTGTATGGGGCAATGCTATGCTGGTACTCTGATCCCAAATTCCAGTCTCCAGAACTATGAGAAAAATGCATTTCTATTGCTTAATCCACACAAATTTATGATATTTTGTTATAGCTATTTGAGCTGACTAATCTATACTAATAAAAGGGTAATATGCTAGTTAGACTGGGTCAACCAGACATCTTCTGGTTGTCCTTCCAGACAAACCCACAGTGACAGGGACCGAGGCAGAGGTGGTTTAGGCCTGCAGAGGAGAGCAGTTAGGAACAATTGGGCTGGCAGCAGGCAGCAGCTAGTGGCAATAAGGCAGGCATGCAGAGTGGTTAGGGGCAATCAGGTAGGTAGACAGGTGAGTAGTTAAGAGCCAGTGGTCCTGGATTGCAAGAGGGATGTTCGACTGCCAGTAGCTGAGAGGTCCTGGATTGAAGAGGGTTCAGGCTGGGCTGAGGGACCCCATCCCCCCAGTGCATGAATTCGGTGCACAAAGCCTCTAGTCTATATCTATACTAATGATAAACATGCAAATTATTTATTATAGCATCATGTCATGACCAATGACCAGGCTGCATCCCTGCCCTCTGCTCAGGCAGCTGCAAGGCCCAGAGTAGGGTAGGATACAATAGGAAGGGATAGGAAAGGAAAGGGAGAGGAAGGCAGGGCTGTATGTAAACAGGACAAGAGGAGAAACGGAAATACAGAAAGGGAACAAGAAAAAGACATAGGAATAGAAAAGGGAAGGAAACATTGGGCTGCACATAGGAGTGGATGGTGACTGTGGGAGGGGGCAGGTATGCCCCGTGAGGGGCATGGTGGGAGCCCTGCCCAGACACAGGAGGAGGGCGGTGGCCCAGGTGAGGGCCATTGATGGGGAGGTGCCCAGGGATCCAGAACGGAGTGTTGGGTAGTCTAAGGCCTTCTGGGTGGAGGTGCTCCTGCTTCACAGCAGCAGCAGCAGCAAGCACCCAGGCCACATGGGTCTTGGACACCCTCACTGGGCTGGGCATCCCAGGAAAAGAATGTGAGCAGGATGGTGACAGGGTGGCAAACACCTGGCCAGGGCTGAGCCCTGAGCTTGGGGTTAATGCCCCCCCCCAACGGAAGCTTTAAGAAGGGAGGGAGAGAAGAACTTATAATGGAGTCAGTAGAAAGCAGAGTTAAAGAAGGAAAGAGGATGTATGAATGAACTGTATGAGCTATCAATATAATGAAAATCAAGTATAGTTGTGAACTGAGGACAGATTTTAAAAGTAGGAGTCAGAAAAGAAAAAAGATAAATGATAGTGAATAATTAGGCAGGTAGATAGATAGATATTAAAACAGTGGAAGTAAATGGAGAAGAATGTATGAGGAAAGTAGGATGAGAGAGAAAGAAGAAGGGAAAAAATGTTTTAAAGGAAAGCCAGTAGAGCTTAAAAGGAGAATGGGAAGAAGGAAGAAATGGGGGAGGGAGCAAAGCAGGTCTGAGGGAGGAAGTGAAGAAACAAATTAAGGTGGGAAGGAAAGAAAAGGGGAAGGAAAGGGAGGGGTAAAGATAAAGGAAAGAAGGAATGTGGGGAGGGATGGAGGGAAGGAGATAGATGGGAAGAATAATAATGGAACAAAAGTAGGACATAAGAAGATTTTTATAAATGAAGAATCCGTAGGAAAAAGTGTTACATAAAGGAGAGAGAAAAATTGTGTGAAAGGGAGAAGCCAATAAGGAACTCAAATACAATTGTGTGTAAAGGGGATAAGATTAAAAATAAAATCAATATGGGGGACCAGGCCAGCAGGGTAAGGCAGTTAGGAGTGACCAGGTTGGTACAGGAGGGCAGTTAGGGAGATAGGCATGCAGGCCATGTGGTTTTGGAAGGCAGGCAGTTGAGTGGTTAGAAGCTAGAAGTCTGGATTGTGAGAAGCATGTCCATCCCCCATGAAGTCTCCTGGATTGGAGAAGGTGCAGGTCGGGCTGAGGGACCTCCACCCCCCATGCACAAATTTTGTGCACCAGGCCTCTTGTCCTATCTAATAAAGAGGGAATAGGCTAATTGACCATCACACCCTCACAAGATGGAAGCACCTGCATTCAATATATAGAGAATATGCTAATTGACTGTCATGGCATCACAAGATGACAGCACCCATAGCTACAAGAAGGTGGTGCCTGCCCAGTCCCTTCAGCCGTGCCTCATCCAGCCTCAGTCCACCAGTCCCCTTAGCCCAGCTTCATCCAGCAAGAGTACCCCAGATCCTGCATAATCCAGCATCATCCAGCCAGATTTCACTTGCATATCTAGGAGCAATGGAAGACCCTGGCCCAACAACTTGCAGACCCACTAGAGAATTTGCCAAATAAAGAAACTGGATTATTTCCAGTTCAGCCACCTGCTCCTGGATTGGCCAAGTCATTTTACCTCAACTTCTCTAATTGGCATATATCTTTTGAAGCACGGGATATTGCTAAGAAGGACAATTTTAATGAAACTAGTAAAATAATGGGATGGGAGGCTTATGGTAGCTTTTGGATGCTTTCTTATAGAGCTTCATTACCAGGAAAAACACTTTTCACTGATGTACACTTTCAAATTTAACAAATTATAAATATTACTTAATGTGGTCAAACTGTAAATATATGATGCCATGTTAATTATAAGTATTGTTTAAAAATCTTAAAAAATAAAAGTGAACTGGAGGTTAGTCTCAAGGAAGAGATCAAAAACCAGTCCACTTTGGATATAACTCCATAGCCCCATCTTGATATTTGACATCTTAAATAACTCTAAATATGTCTTCTTCACTGGTATTTAACAGTGGAGTGCTGGAAAGGCAAAATCATTTTTATTAATGAATATATTTTGCTTAGTGCAATTAAATACTCTGCAGTAGACAAGAAACATTTAAAGTTGTACTGTCATTTGACAGCCAGATTGCTTATTTAAAGAAAATTAGAGAGTCTTAGAGCTGAATTGAATGCATGGCCAATTACTACCCTTTCTTTCTCCCTTTTGATTCTTTACATTACTGATTACCATATTGGACAGATAGAATGCAGAGGGTAAATATATCAGTGGAGCTGCGTGAGGTTCCAATGAGAAGCAATATCTATATGGGAATGTAGGACATAAAAGAGACCCATGGAACTATATGAACCTGAGAAAGGTTCCATCTATCATGGACCATTCGTAAAAAAGCAAAAGCTGACAAAAAGTGTTTTGAAATTGTTTTATTTAATAAATTATGAGCATTACTTGTGTAAATAAAACTGACTACTTTAAATTAGTGGAGATTTTTTATATACATTTATTTTGCTTCATAAGCATCTGTGTTTACATATAAAATGTTATGGTTAGGCAAGGATGTGACCATATATCATTAAGTTCTTATGAGGTTAAATAAAATAACCTACTTGAATCACAAAAATTCACATTGTTATGAAAACTCAGATAACTGTAACTGAGTCTAGATATTCAGCTGAATAAAGGACAAAATGAAAAGGTAAAAACCAAACTTAGTTGTGAAATAAAATATTAATAAAAACAATAATGAAAATTAAGTTAATAATGAGTGCCTTGAAACATACAATGCATGTTTATTATTTTTTCCAAGTGAAAGTAAGTCAGGAGGGCAAAGGAGCAAATATTACATTGGTTTTTATCTATTAGTTTGCAGAAAGAAAAGGCCCCTGTTTTTATTTGACCTTATATTGATTTAGTTCCTCACATAGAAGTTCAAAACCTCTCTTCCCTCATTTTTCCCCCAAAGGAAGGTTTTTTTTTTTTTTCCTGTTTTTTTTTTTCTTGGCAATCTTTTTTTCTCAGCAAAGGTTTCTTTCAAAGGAAAAAAAAAATCCCTGATGATCACAAATGATGATAGAGGATGGATTGTCCTTTTTCTGTTGGAGAAAAATAATCTATTTGCAAAATAATTGGAAAGTTCAATCAAAAGATAAAATTGTCCTTGATGGGATGGGAGGAAAAACTATCAAAAGCTAGTACAGCAAAGAATTATACTAAAAGAGAAAAATAAATCTAAGAATACTTAGTAGGCCTATATTTTCTCATAAATGCTTTTGACTTATGATGAGACTACATCAACCATATATCTAAGATATGTACCCAAAAATTCTGGATCCATCCACACCTCCTGAAGTAGTATATATACTTTGATAGCAGTTACATTGATATAGGAATAGATCTTCAAAAGGTTCTTATATTGAACAAGTCATGTTTGACTTAAGGAGATGGAAATCAGATTTCAATTCAACTAAATGATTGTGCTCTCTATTCTGTATCTGCATTACAGAAAAAACATAAATCTAGAGCTGTCTTTGGAAAAAAATAGTGTTACCATCCATCAGGCTTACAAATCATTTGTATATATAATCACAGTAGTATCTACAAACCATATATGTGCTCACTTAACCTGGATGATTATTATAGGTGTTCCTGCTCCTTATGTGGTTCATCATAAATATTTGTGAGAACTTTCTCTGATAATTTTTTACAGATATAATAGAATTACCCTGAATATAGCTCATAAGCATTTATTCATTCAAAAATATAATTGATTATGTGCTAAGTAACACAATGTGCTACTTAGATACAAGAGAAAACAGGAAAAAAATAAAGGAAAAAATAAAGGGAGAAAGAGAAGAAGGATAGGATATAGACGAGAAGGCAGAAAGAAGGAATTATATGGAGGAAAAAAGAGAAAAAAGGCAAGAGTCCTGATCTCATGAAGCTCGCAGGCTAATGGGAGTTATAACTAAGAATTAAAAAACAGTAATACATGAAAATTAGCAAATGTGACAAATGCTAAATGTATGAGGTCTATCATACTATAAAAGCTTATAATAAGGGGATTTGACTTAATTAGGAATATTGGAGAAGATATCCCTGAAGTGACAATTGAGCAGAGACATAAAACATCAACAGCAAGAGTGGGAAAGAGTGTTTCTGGGATTTGTTTCTAATTTGTATACCAGCCTGCATTCCTATCCTTGCAAACTGGGATAAAAGAGCCATCATGATCACATTTACCAACCTGTTCTGAAGCTTTCTTAAAAGTTGAGTCAGCCCTAAATTACCTGCATTGACATACTTTCCTCTGGTTCACTCCATCTTTCTCCAAAAATCTAAAAAACTAAATACACCTCAAAAGGAGCTTACTCCAAATCCAAAATGCATACATCCTTGCACAATGATTTGGAGGTGGGAGAGCAAAAGAAAATAAATAATCTTTTTTTTTATAACACTTTATCCCTCCCATCAAAAGGTGAGAATTCTTTATATCTCACATAGGTTTTGCTTTGAAAAGTTTTAAGTTTAGTTCTCTCTCTCTCCCTCTCTCCTTCTCTCCCTCTCTCTTTCCTTACTAAGATACAATCTTACTAAAATCAATAGTATTATTGATAGTCCAGGTCTACCATATCACTACTACATTTGATTCACAGAAGTACAACTATAACTATTATTAAATCAACAATTATAGTTTTGAGTTTATTTACCTAGATGACGGAGGAATAAAAATGTTTTCCTGAAATATATATTTGCTTTGTTATGCCCAAAGACATTTGGTTTCTCTTTCTCCCTGAATATACATGAGATGGAACAGAGGTTAGATTATTTTTGCTCAATTGTACCTAATAAAAGAGTAATATGCAAATTACCTTTTTAAAATTTCTTTATTGATTATGGTATAATATAATTTTCCTCATCCCCCCCATTCCCATCCCAAACCCCTCCCTATGTATGCCCACCCTCTGTTGTCCAAGACCTCTGGTTAGGCTTATATGCATGCACATAAGTCCTTTGCCCCTCCCCTCCCCTACCCTCCCTCTGAGGCCCGACAGTCTAATCACTGCTTCTCTGTCTCCAGGTATGTTTCTGTTAATCAATTTATGTTGTTCATTATTTCCCCTAGATGCGTTAGATGATGTGATACAAGGAATTCCCTTATAAGGACTGAAACTGAGATAGGCCATAGTGGTTATGCTGAGAGGCAAATGAATCAGTCTGTAGTGAGTTCCTTTCTGGGTCAATAGTTCTTTTGAGTCCCCATTTCAATGTCAAACAGTTCCTTATGCGTACATGTCAGCCATGGTATTTCAGATCTGGTTGGTTGACAAATGGTGTTTATGCAGTTCCGACAGTCTCTGCTTTGGTCCTGGGCATCCTTCAGTGACACACAGCTCCTGTCTGCTGGTATGGCAAGGTGTTGTCAGGGTCTTGCATCTCTGGACTGATTCTCTTCTGTCTTCATGGCTGGGGTACTCCTGTCAATTCCTCTCTGTTTCAGGAATCCATATGGTCTCAGAGTTGTTTTCTGAAAATATACAAACATATTCTTGACCAAAAGTTATATTTGATAAAAATGAAATATTTAAATTTGAGAAAGACAGGTATTTGTTATACTATTTTAATTTTTAAAAATATATTTTATTGATTTTCTACAAAGAGGAAAGAAGAGGGATAGAGAGCTTAGAAACATCAATGAGAGAGAAACATTGACCAGCTGCCTCCTGCTCGCAACCAATGTCCATGCCCTTGACCGGAATCGAACCTGGGACATTTCAGTCTGCAGGCCATCAGTCTATCCACTGAGCCAAACCAGTTTCGGCAAGTTATGCTATTTTAATACTATTCTCTTTGACATTCAGTATAAAATATTTCAATATACAAATTAAAAGGAAAAAAAAAAACAGTGACTGGAATGTTTAAGGGACTAATTCACTAGTTATAAATTCATTGTCTTTATAATGATCATGGCTGAGAAACAGAGAGAAACCAAGATGGCGGCATAGGTAAACACATAACTGCAGCCTCACACAACAATTTCAATAAAATACAACTAAAATACAAAATGGACATTACCCAGAACTACAGGAAAGTCTACTGACTGGAAATTGTACAACTAGAAGGAAAGAGTAAATCAGAAGGAAAATCAGAGGAGCTGTAAAAGTCTAAGGTATGGAGACACGCTGTGCACACCGAGAGGAGAGGACGGACCTGGAGAGGAGGGGGAGGCTTAGTGCCTGGCTGGTGTTCCCTAGCGGGAAGGAGACAAAAGCTCCAGACTGTGCTGAACCCCAGTTCCGACAGCACTGAACCCAGTTCTGGGCAAGACCCTGGGGACCCAGACACGTAAGGAGGGAGTCTGGGCTGTAAGGCAGAAACTCGGGGGAGCAGCAAAAGGCAGTCCTGGAGGAGCACACATTATGCGCAGAGGATGGACTATTGACTCTGCAGCTAGATTGCCCTAGCGGGAAGAAGAGAAAAGCTCCAGACTGTGCTGAGCCCCAGTTCTGACTGCACTGAACCCCAGTTCTAGGCCAGACCCTGAGGACACAGGCTCATACCGAGGGAGCCTGGGCTGTAAGGCAGAAACTCAAAGGAGCAGTGAAAGGCATTCCTGGAGGTGCGCAGTGAACTGAAGGTTGACTGTGCTGCTGGAGACAAAAGTCCCATACTGCTCTGAACCCCACTTCCAACTCCACTCCCAAGTGAACTGAACTCCAGTTCCAGGCTCATTGGGGGAGAGCCTAGACTGTCTGGTAGCAGGTGAAACTTGAGGGCACCTTTCTCTCAGAGATGCGTGCAGCCAGTACCAAAGGACACTGAGACTCAGGAACCTCACAGGGCGGGGCTGACAGGAAGCCAAGGCTGTAGGCTCAACCCTGAAACTCTGCCCCATCCAAGCTGAGCACAGAGACTTTTAAGGCTACCAACTCAGGGAAACTACAAAAATGCTGAGACAAGGAAACAGATCACAAACAAAAGAAATAGAGGACTAAAAGTGACTGGATATAGCATTCAAAACCACGCTTATGTTTTTCAAGAATTTCCTAGAAAAGGCTGATAAAATAAATAAGACCTATGAGGATATGAAAAGGGATCAACAAGAAATAAAGAATATATATATATATATATATATATATATATATATATATATATATACACACATTATACAAAGTCCTAAAAACAGAACGGAAGATCGCAAAAATCAAGTCAAAGATTTGGAACATAAAGAGCCAGAAGACACTTCTCCGCAGAAGCAAGAAGACAAGAGAATCCAGAAAGTTGAAGATAATGTAAGCAACTTCTGGACAACTTCAAGCGAACCAACATCAGAATTATGGGGGTCCCAGAAGAAGAGAGAGAGCAAGATTCTGAAAACATACTGGAAGAAATAGTGATAGAGAACTTCCCCCACCTGGTGAAAGAATTAGACTTACAAGTCCAGGAAGCACACAGAAACGCAAACAAAAGGAATCCAAAGAGGACCACACCAAGACACATCATAACTAAAATTCCAAGAGCAAAAGACAAAGAGAAAATATTAAAAGCAGCAAGAGAAAAGCAGGTAGTTACCTATAAAGGAGCACTCATACGATTGTCAGATGATTTCTCAACAGAAACCATGCAGGCCAGACGGGAATGGCAAGAAATATTCAAGGTGATAAATAACAAGAACCAATAGCCAAAAATACTCTACCCAGCAAAGCTATCCCTCAGAATTGAAGGCCAGTTAAAGAGCTTCACTAATAAAATAAAAAGCTAAAGGAGTTCATCACCTCCAAACCAGAATTATATGAATTGCTGAAGGGGGTTCTTTAGGAAGAGGAAGAAAATAAAGATAAAAATTATGAACAACAAATACGTAACTATCAACAAGTGAATCTAAAAACCAAGGGAATTAAAAATTCTGATGAACAATATTAACTGGTGAATATAATAGAATCAGAGGTATGGAAGAGGAGTGAACTAATGATTCTCAGGGGAAAGGGGAGTGGGGGGTGCAGGAAGAGACTGAACATAAACTGTGCACCTATGCATGAAGACAATGGGGAATGGGGAAAGGGCAGAGGATGGGTTGGGAACCTGGTGGAGGGGAGCAATGGAGGGGGGAAAATGAGGAACATTTGTAATAATATGAACAATAAAGATTTATTTAAAAAAATAAAAATCAAATGATCATGGCTAACCATATCCTTGTTCTTATCTTTGACAGCTGTAAAAATCCTCTAGGGTTTTAAATGTCTAGTGGTTTTAAGTTGTATAATTCCAACCCAGTAATTATCTTTCTAAAAGAAGGTTGAGGGAATAATAGAAAATAATATTATAATAAACTCTCTATAATATATATATATATATATATATCCTATATAATAAAAGCCTGATATTGTCCCCTCCAATGGTCATTTGACCGGGAGTTTGACTGCTTGTTATTACCTGCACTGACCAACAGGGGTTGGTGCAGAACATGGTGGTCATTGGTGATGCAAGGTTAACAACAATCAGCAGTAGAGGTGTTGCTGGCCCCTATGGGCCCTGACAAAAGTGGGAGCACAGTGGGATGGTAGGACAGGTGAGTGGGCAGCACGAATTCAAGGCAGGTGCAACTCAGGGCTTGATCACCCCATCAATTGCCCCACAGAAGGAGACCAGTGACAGTGCTGGGAGGTGCTGAGGCCCAGCTCCCAGATGCTGAGTGAGCTGGGTGGGGGACCCCTGGCCCTGATCCATCACCCCACAGATGGGATGGTGGAGCAGGTGGGGGGCAGTGTCAAGCCAACTCAGTGTGCCTGGGGAGGCTGTGGGGCTGCTAGGCTGGGGGCGTGAGCTGGGGCAAGATCTCCACAGGCCACCCCAAGAGACATCACCTATGTATGTATATATACACACACACACACACACACACACACACACACACATTTATTTAAAGTATATCCATATACACATGATTTTTAAAATCTGGAGGACATGGATTTTCTTCTGCTCTGAAGAAGAGAAAAACAGAACAAAACTTAAAAGCAGATATTTACATTGTAAAATGCTCCATTACTTGAAATACAAACTTCATGTCTTTCTAGAAAAGCAGCAGATTTTCAAACCTCACCTTGGCAAAAAACATCTTATTATAAACTAAAACAGAACTTACTTGAATAACTAGAGATTTTTGAGAATGAGTTTCAAATATTTTAATTAACATATTAATAAGTTATAATTTGTAAAGAAACATTTCTATATTTAAAAAAATATATTTTATAGTCTTTTAATCCTATTCAGTTTATTTTAATGTTTGTTATCCTACCTAATAAAAAAGTAATATGCAAATTAACCATCACTGCTACACCCACAAGCCACACCCACCAGTCACACCCACCAGCCAATTAGGGTGAGTATTCAAATTAACCCTAACCAAGATGGCTGCAGCCACAGAGAGCAGGAGAGAGACTAGAGTTGCCCTCTGTGATAGAGGAAGCCAAGCTTCTGCAGCCCTGGCCAGTCTAGGCCTCCATTCCAGGCTACAAAGTTTCAATTATAGAAGGTAATCAAATCTAACCAGAAATGGAGGCAGCCACAGAGACAGCAGGAGGCTTGGCTCTGCTCCAGGGTATAAAGTTTCAATTGTAGAAGGTAAATAAATTTCAGATACCAGGGCCTCCACTTGGGTCATTGGGGGGCGTGGCAGGACTGAAAATCACCACAGTTCCCTCGCCCAGGCCACCCTATACCCCAAGGGAACTCCCACCCTGATCCGAACACACTTCAGGGTAAACCAGCTAGCCCCCATCCCTATACCAAGCCTCTATCCTTTCTAATAAAAGAGTAATATACAGATTGATCATCACTCCAACACACAAGATGGCTGCCCCCATGTGGTCAAAGATCCTGCCCCCATGTGGACACAGATGGCCACCACAAGATGGCCTGCAGGAAAGGGCAGTTGGGAGGGACCAGGCCTGCAAGGGAGGGCAGTTAGAGGTGACCATGCAAACAGAGGAGGGAAGTTGGAGGCAAACAGGCTGGTAGGGGAGCAGTTAGACATCAATCAGGCTGGCATAGGATTTGTTAGGTGTGATCAGGCTGGACTGCAGAAGAGGTTAGGAGCAATCAGGAAGGCAAGCAGGCAAGCAGTTGAGAGCCAGAAGTCCTGGAATATGAGAGGGATGTCTGACTGCCCATTTAGGCCTGATCCCACAGGATCAATGTGTCCCTCTAACATTGATGTTTCTTTTTGTCTTTCCCTCTCTCTTCTATGCTCTCTAAAAATCAAAGGGAATATATCTTGAGGTGTCTTGAGGGTTGGTGGCACTGCATGATTTTGAATCTCTCTCTGAGCTCCTAGTTACATTATAATCCACATTATTAGGAAGCACATTTGCTTGGGTCTCATGTTTCTGTGAACAGACACACTAATTGTCATTTAATTCTGGACTATTTTTTCAAGGATATTTATAGAGCAAACAACCTTCAAACTTAATAATAATCTCTTTCTCTAGATCAGCAGTTCTCAACCTGTGGGTCGTGACAGTTTTGGGGGTCAAAAGACCCTTTCATAGGGATTGCCTAACACAATCAGAAAATACATATTTCCAATGGTCTTAGGAACCAAGACACGGCTCCCCTATCTGACTCCAGGTGGGTCCACCCACATGCAGATATGCACACATACGAGTACCTGGCATGATGACATCATCGCACCAATCCCATCACATACACCCTGTACAAATACAGGTATATGTGACAGGGTTGGTGCCATAATGTACTTATGGGGACCAGTCACACATGTGTAGAGAGCAGCTACTGTGTAGAAAGCACCTGCTGTGTTGAAAGCAGCTACTCTGTTAAAAGCAGCTACTGTGTTGAAAGCAGCAGTATTGGAGGTAAAATGACACTTCATGAATTATAATTACTGGGTAAATGTAAAATTATGTACTGTAAAATCATCAAGTACTGCAAAAAAAAAAAAAAATTTGTACCATGGGATCTTAACCTGGATGCTGATCTGTCTTTTTATATTCAGCTGTGGTTGATATGAATACTGCCCTTTTGTGATAGTAACAGGTAAAAAAAAAAAAAAAAGCACAGAGAATGGTAAATCATAGGAATCTTTAATGAACTGTATTGACTGAACTATGCCATGTATCATCTTTTGTATTATTAAAGCTATTGCTATATATTATTTTCATTAGCAAACCATCCCATGACAATGGATCGTGTAGAGAAGAACGTTAAGAAAAGAAAAAATAGTGATAATTTTTTTTTTTACAGTATGGTTTTACCTCAATAATTATAGTAGGAATTGAGAAACCACAATGTTATTTGTTGTGAAGTTCTGTCAGCCAAATTTATGAAGCCAAACAAACTAAAACTCCATTTTGATAACAAGCATCTGAGCTTTGCTGGCAAGGATATCAACTATTTTAGAAACAAAGCTGATGCCCTCAAGAAAGCCAGACTTGACACTAGTGGCAAATACCACAAACAAAACATGGCAGCCATTGAAGCTTCATATTTGGTGGCACTCAGAATCGCCAGAGCTATGAAACCTCACACCATTGCTGAAGATTTACTGTTGCCGGGGGCCAAAGACATTGTTTGAGTATCAGAGACGAATTTCTTGAAATTGAGTGCAATTTCCTTATCTAACAACACAATCTGCAGAAGAATAGATGGCATGTCTGCTGATATTCTTGATCAGGTAATCCAGGAAATGAAATCTGCTCCACTTCCAATATTTAGTATCCAGCTTGATGAATCTAAAGATTTTGTAAACTGTTCACAGTTACTGCTGTATGTGAGGTATATTAATGATGGTGACTTTAAAGATGAGTGTTTTTGTTTGTTTGTTTTTATTTGTTTTTTGCAAACCTCTTGAAAGGACAACTACTGCACGTGATTTATTTAACACAGTTGGTTTATTTCTGAAAGAGCATAAGATCTCTTGGGGAAAGATTTGTGGTGTTTTCACAGATGGCGTTCCAGCTATGCTAGAATGTCGATCTGGATTTCAAAGTTTGGTACTGAATGAGTCACCAAAAGTCATCTGAACTCACTGTATAATTTACGGGCAAATATTAGCAATGAATACGCTGCCACAAGAGTTACGAGAAGTAATGAAAAACATTATAAGTTTTTTTTTTTTTAATTTTGAAAAGGCGAGCACTTTATTTTATTTTTTAAAAATATATTTTATTGATTTTTTTACAGAAAGGAAGGGAGAGAGATAGAGAGTTAGAAACATCAATCAGCTGCCTCTTGCACACCCCCTACTGGGGATGCGCCCTCAACCAAAGTACATGCCCTTGACTAGAATCAAACCCGGGACCTTTCAGGCTGAAGTTCTATCCACTGAGCCAAACCAGTTTTGGCAAGGCAATCACTTTAAACAGTTGACTGTTTTCACAAGTGTGCAATGAGTTGGATGCACCAACCAATGCTCTGCTATTTCACACTGAAGTGAGATGGTTGTCGAGAGGAAAAGTTTTAAAATGTGTTTCTTGAGCTTTGTGATGAATTAAAAACATTTTAAATCAGAAAGCAAGACCACAGTTCGAAGCACTTTCAGTGATAAAGGTGAACTGAATAAAATAGCTTACTTGGTTGACATCTTTGCCATCTGGAATGAGTTAAGTATATCACTGCAAGGACTAAATGCAACATGCCTCAATTTGTCTGAAAAGATCTGATAATTGCAAATGAAACTTTAGCTTTGGAGGGGAAAAAATGGATGAAAATAAAATCTACATGTTGCCTACCTTATCTGCTTTCTTTGAGAAACACGACATTGAATCAGACAAAAGGATTACGATGATAATTTCTGTGAAGGAACACTTGCACATGCTTGCAGACAAAATTTCGTCGTACTTTCCAAATGTACCTGACACCCCATTTGTACTTGCCAGAAGCCCATTCACAGTAAAAGTTAAAGATGTTCCTAAGACAGCACAAGAGAAGTTCATTGAACTTATTAACAGCTATGCAGTGAGACCTTATTTCTCTACAATGCTAGTTACAAAATTCTAGATCAAGTGTTTTCAGTCATATCCTGTTCTGTCTGAGACTGTGTTGCATCTTCTTCTTCCATTTCCAACAACATATCTTTGTGAAACAAGGTTTTCCACCTTCTTGGTTATCAAGTGTAAATACAGAAGTAGACTTGCTGTGGAAGATTATCTTCGTTGTGCTCTTGCAAAGACTTCCCCGAGAATTTCTGATCTGGTGAGAAAGAAGCAATAGCAATCTTTGCACTGACGTTTACTTTTTACCCATACTGTCACAAAATGTAGCAATGTAGTTTACTGTTGTTATATTAAGATTATTACCAATGTTATACCATACTTTAAGACAAAATTCCATTTATTTGTAATTAGAAATAAATATTTCACAATATATAATTACATATTGTTTTGTGATTAATCACTATGCTTTAATTATTTTCAATTTATAACAATGAAAATACATCCTGCATATCAGATATTTACATTGCAGTTCATAACAGTAGCAAAATTACAGTTACGAAGTAGCAACAAAAATAATTTTTGGTTGGGGTTCACTACAACATGAGGAACTGTATTAAAGGGTCAGGACAGTTGGAAGGTTGAGAACCACTGCTCTAGAGCAAAGGGCAGGTGTGTTTGTTTTGTTTTTTCCTGTTTGGTGTAATAATGTTTCCTTCAAGGGCAAATTTAAGCAGGTTTCCTTATAACCCATTTAAAAATATCCTGGTTCCACCGAAACCGGTTTGGCTCAGTTGATAGAGCGTCGGCCTGCAGACTGGAAGGTCCCGGGTTCAATTCCGGTCAAGGGCATGTACCTTGGTTGCGGGCACATCCCCAATAGGGGGTGTGCAAGAGGCAGCTGATCGATGATTCTCTCTCATCGATGTTTCTAGCTCTCTATCCCTCTCTCTTTCTCTCTGTGAAAAATCAATAAAATATATTTTTAAAAATAAAATAAAATAAAAAAATAAAAATATCCTGGTTCCTAAATTTGTGCTTCCTCAGGTGTGACAAAACCCAGTGTTTGCAAAGCATCCACTGTACTTTTCTGTATTGCCCCTATAGGACTGGGGTCAAAGAGAAAATATACAAACATGATGTTCATGTTGCTTGCTGACCTGTGGGTAATAAAGTCCTCCATCTCTGACCCAGGAATTTCATGACTTTTGTCAGTACACATGGAACTGTACAAAGTTAACTTGTTAGTTGCCAAGTAGAATACTATCTCAAACTTTTAAGTGTTTTTGGCAGCTCTGATAACAATGGGGACAGGACATGACTCTAGAAAATTAGGGATGAGGCCCTTCCAAGCCAGGTGTTCACTATGAAATAACTACCTGAGATACAATAGTTCACAAATGATGGGGCAAGAAGTAAAAAGCCTACCTGTCCTACCTGTTTCTGAGTGTTTGGAGGGTGATTAATGAATGGTAGGATTAAAGCAAGCCACCTAAATGGTGTTTTGTTTGTTTCTACTCTTCTTTAATAGAGAAGACAAACTCATTTTGTTATGATAATGGAACAGCAAGGCCCAAGTTCCAGCTGAAGGGCAATGTGGCTATAGAAACTGAGGAAAGGAATCCTCAAATGTTAAATAAATATCAACAATGAAGATATAGAACTTTGGATGGATCTAAAACATTCAGTTTATTTAGTTAAGCCATGAGCAGCTACCAGGCTTCTCAAAGCTTACAGAAACCTCTGGTTCTTCCTTCCCCTTTTGTTATAACCTTAGCTACTTTAAGTACAAAGATCATTAGGTATGTAGCTTATATGTACAGAAATAATATGCTGGGGAGCTCCAGGAAGGGGAATAATTGAAGCTTTAATTATGCTGGCCACATCAGGCTAAGAGTGACCCAGAATCAACTTATATTTGGACTGGGTTCACAGTAGGGAAGAAAAACTAACATAACTGTATAAGTTGGGTCCTTTTGGCTCATTTACTACTTCTCTTGCCTCCACACGTAAATATATAGTAGATATTGATGTTATAAGATATACTTCCTTTACTATTTTTACCAGAGAGGATTATCTCAATTGGAAATAAAAGCCACATATTGAGAAGTGTTAATCTTTTAGGGCTTATGACCCTATTGATAGCTTTGAGTTGCAAGTCTCTGACAGATAATTATTTTCAATCAGATCATATAGCAAAGGGAGGCAGTCTCCAGCTTGAGGCACCACTCAAGGTTTTGGACTTTTTACTCTTTTTTGTAAATCTATTATCTCCATTTTATTTATTTTTTTATTGAATTATTATCTGTGTACATATTTTAACATTGCCCCCCTCCCATACATACCCTCTCTCCCCAGAGTTTTGTGTCCATTGGTTGTACTTATATGCATGTATATAAGTCCTTCGGTTGATCTATTATCTCCCCCAGATCTCCCTACTCTCCCCCATTGTAAGTTGATAGTCTGCTTGTTGCTTTACTGTCATTATATCTGTTTTTTGGTACATCAGTTTATAATGTTCTTTATTATCCATAAATGAGTGAGGTCATGTGGTATTTCTCTTTCATTGACTGGCTTATTTCACTCAGCATTATGTTCTCCAATTCTATCCAGGTTGCTTCAAATGATGAGAATTCCTTCTTTTTTATGGCAGCATAGTATACCATTGTGTAGATGTATCATGGTTTTTTGATCCAATCATTTGCTGACGGGCACCTAGGCTGTTTCCAAAACCTGGCTATTGTAGATTGTGCTGCTATGAACACAGGGGTGCATATATCCTTTCTGATTGGTGTTTCTAGTTTCTTGGGATATATTCCTAGGAGTGGGATTACTGGGTCAAATGGGAGTTCCATTTTCAGTTTTTTGAGGAAGCTCCATACTGTTCTCCACAGTGGTTGCACCAGTCTGCATTCCCACCAGCAGTGCACAAGGGTTCCTTTTTCTCCCCAACCTCAACAACACTTGTTTGTTGATTTGTTGATGTTGGCTATTCTGACAGGTGTGAGATGGTACCGCATTGTTGTTTTGATTTGCATCTCTCGGATAATTAGTGACTTTGAGCATGTTTTCATGTGCCTGTTGGCCTTCTTTCTGTCTTCTTTTGAAAATATTCTATTTAGGTCCATTGCCCATTTTTTAATTGGATCATTCACTTTCCTTTTATTTAGTTGTATAAGCTGTCTATAGATGTTGGAGATTAAATGTTTATCACTGATAACATTTGCAAATATGTTCTCCCATACAGTGGGATTTCTTGTTGTTTTGTTGATGGTTTCTTTTCCTGAAAAGAAAAAAAAAAGCTTTTTATTTTGATGTAGTCCCACATGTTTATTTTCTCTTTAGCTTCCATGGCCCTAGGGGCAGTATCAGTGAAGAAGTTCTTTTGGCATATGTCTGAGATTTTGCTGCCTGTGGATGCCTCTAGTATTTTTATGGTTTCCCATCTTATGTTTAAGTCCTATATCCATTTTGAGTTTATTTTTGTGTATGGTGTAAGGTGTGATCTAGTTTCATTCTTTTGCATGTATCTGTCCAATTTTTCCAACACTATTTATTGAAGAGACTGTCTTAACTCTATTGTATATTCGTGCCTCCTTTGTCAAAAATTAATTGAGCATAGAGATTTGGGTTGATATCTGGGTTCTCAATTCTATTCCATTGATGTATATGTCTGTTCTTCTGCCAGTACCAGGCTGTTTTGAGAACAGTGGCTTTGTAATACAGCTTGAAATCTTTTATTGAGATCCCTCCTACATTATTCTTCTTTCTCAGGATTGCTGTGGCTATTCAGGGTCTTTTATTGTTCCAAATGAACTTTTGGAGAATTTTTTCTAGGTCAGTGAAATATGCCATTAGTTCTTTAATGAGGAGTGCATTGAACCTATAGATTGCTTTAGGAAGGAAGGACATTTTGATGATGTTGATTCTACCAATCCATGAACATGGTATGTTCTTCCATCTGTTTACATCTTCCTCTATCTCTTTTTTTAGTGTCGTGTAGTTTTCCTCATATAGGTCCTTTACTTCCTTAGTTAAGTTTATTACTAGGTATCTTAATTTTTTTGGTGCGATGGTAAATGGAATTGCTTTTTTAGTCTCTGTTTCTGTAAGTTCACTGTTGGTGTATAGAAAAGCCATAGATTTCTTGGCATTAATTTTGTAACCTGCTACATTGCCAAATTCATTTATTAAGTCAATTAGTTTTTTTAATGGAGTATTTTGGGTTTTTTTTATGTACAATATCATGTAATCTGCAAATACGGATAACTTTACTTCTTCTTTTCCAGTTTGTATGCCTTTTATTTCCTCTTCTTGTCTAATTGCAATGGCCAGTACTTCCAGTACTATGTCAAACAGGAGTGGTGAGAGTGGGCATCCATGTCTTGTTCCTGTTCTTAGAGGGAATGGTTTTAGCTTTTGCCCACTGAGTATGATGTTGGCTGTGGGTTTATCATATATAGCTTTTATTATGTTGAGGTATGATCCTTGTACTCCCACCTTGTTGAGAGTTTTTATCAGGAAAGGGTGTTGGATTTTATCAAATGCTTTTTCTGCATCAATTGATATGACTATATGATTTTTATCTTTCAATTTGTTTATGTGATGTATCACGTTTATTGATTTGTGGATATTGTACCATCCTTGCATTCCTGGAATAAATCCTACTTGGTCATGGTGTATGATCTTTGTGATGCTCTGCTGGAGCTGATTTGCTAGAATTTTGTTTAGGATTTTGGCTTCTATGTTCATGAGGGATATTGGCCTTTAATTCTCTTTCATTGAGTTGGCTTTATCTGGTTTTTGGTATTAGGGTGATGCTAGCTTCAATGAAGGAGTTTGGAAGTGTTCCTTCCTCTTGAATTTTTTGTAATAGTCTGAGGAGGATAGATTTTTGTTCTTCCTTGAATGTTTGGTAAAACTCTCCTGTGAAGCCATCTGGCCCTGGGCTTTTGTTTGCTGGAAGCTTTTTGATGACTGTTTCAATTTCTTCCCAAGTCAATGTTTTATTGAGATTTTTAGATTCTTCCTGATTGAGTTTTGGAACATTGTATTTTTCTAGGAATATGACCATTTCCTCCAGGTTGTTCAGTTTGTTGGAATAGAGTTGTTCGTACTATTTTGTAACAATCCTTTGTATTTCGGCAGGGTCTGTTATTTCAACTCTTTAAATTCTGATTTTGTTTATTTGAGTCCTCTCTCTTTGTTTTTTGGTTAGCCTGGCTAGAGGTTCATCTATCTTATTTATCTTTTCAAAGGACCAGCTCTTGGTTTTGTTGATCTTATGTATTATTTCTTTGGTCTCTATGTCGTTTATCTCTGCTCTGACTTTTGTTATTTCCTTCCTTCTGCTTACACGGGGCTTTTCTTGTTGCTCTTTTTCTAACTCTTTGAGTTGTAGAGTTAGATAACTTGTTACCATTTTTTCTTGTTTTTTGCAATAGGCTTGTAGGGATATAAACTTCCCTCTCAAAATTGCTTTTGTTGTGTCCCATAAATTTTGGATTGTTGTTTTTTCATTGTCATATGTTTTCCGGATGTTTTTAATTTCTTCCTTGATTTCTCTCTCTCTTTTTCTTTTCTTTTGTTATATTTTTAGAGTATTCTTTTTTTAAAAAATCAATCTTTATTGTTCACATTATTACAAAAGTTCCTCACCTCTTCCCCCCTCCACCAGGTTCCCACCCCATCCTCTGCCCTTTCCCCACCCCCCATTGTCCTCATCCATAGGTGCACAGTTTATGTTCAGTCTCTTCCCCCATCCACCACTCCCCTTTTCCCTGAGAATTGTCAGTCCACTCCCCTCCCATATCTCTGATTCTATTATAATCAACAGTTAATATTGTTCATCAGGTTTTTTAATTTCCTTGTTTTTTGTTTTAATTAATAAACTTTTATATTTTTAAGGTTAAATTTTAAAATCTAATAATTTTAAACCTTGTTTTTTTGCCCTGGGAACTGAGAAGCAAACTTGTTTACATGTAAACTTACCCTTGGGCTATCAAATGTCTAGCCATTCAACTGTAAATGAACACATTGTTTAAAGATAGCTGCTGGCTGGAATTGAATTACCTGTTCTGGGTGGGAATGGCATGTCCTCCCCTTTCTCCATTAAAATTATGGTATTAGCTTTAAAACCTCTTTTTGGCAAGAGACCTTAAACTTTCAGAACTTTAAATTTTTCAAGTAGCAAATCAATTACTTTGCATTTTCTCAAATCAATAGTACCTCCACATTCCCAAGGATACACTTCAAACAAAAGACATATCCAAATAGATCAACCAACCTCATCTAGACCCCACATAAGGCACTCACAGATCAACACCCCAGCACTACTACAACTCAACACATCCAGATCTAAGCCTTCATCCCTTGATTCAGCAGGCCCTCAAGTTCCCCCAAAAGATTCCAGCCATGTCTGAGAATCAGCCCTGAGGCATGGGCAGGGGAGGAGAGAGCTTTTCCAAGCCCGGCTGGTCTGAGCCTGGCTGCTGTTGCTCTGGTTCTGGCCCAAGTTGCTCCGGGCCCAGCTTCTCCGGGCCTGGCAACTCCAGGCATGGCTGCCTCCGCTCAGCTTCCAGCTACTCAGGCCCAGCTGCTGCCACCCTGGGCCTGGATGCTGCTGCTCCAGGCCTGGCTACTCCCGACCCGGCTGTTCCAGGCCCAGCTGCTCTGGGCTCGGCTGCTCCAGGCCAGTCCGCTCCAGGCCTGGCTGCTCCCAGCCTGGCTGCTCCGAGCCTGGCTGCTGTTGCTGGTAACCCAGTCCTTGTTTAATAGCATGCTGTTTAGTCTCCATGTGTTTAATTTCTTTGGATTATTTTTATTGTAGCTAATTTCCAGTTTTATGCCACTTTGATCCGAGAAGATGCTTAATATGATTTCTATCTTCTTGAATTTGAAGAGACTTTGCTATGTCCCAAAATGTGGTCTATCTTTGAGAATGTCCCATGTGCACTTGAGAAGAATGTGTATTCTGTGGCTTTGGGGTGGAATGTTCTGAAGATGTCAATTAATTCCATCTGGTCTAGTGAGTCATTTAGGATTGACATTTCTTTGCAGATTTTTTGTTTAGATGATTTGTCCAAGGGTGACAATGGGGTATTAAAATCTCTTACTATGATTGTATTGCTATTAATCTCTCCCTTAACGTCCTCCAGCAGTTTTTTTATGTATTAGGGTGCTCCTGTATTGGATGCATATATATTTACCAGGATTATTTCTCCTTGTTGGATTGCTCCCTTTAGTATTATGGTGTGGCCTTTACTATCTCTTGTTATGTCCTTCACTCTGAGATCTAATTTGTCAGATATAAGTATTGCTACCCCAGCTTTTTTTTCATTTTCATTCGCCTGGAAAACCTTTTTCTATCCCTTCACCCTCAGTCTGTGTGCATCTCTTTTTCTGAGGTGGGTTTCTTGTAGACAGCAGATATATGGGTCTTCTTTTTTTATCCATTCTGTTACCCTATGTCTTTTGATTGGAGCATTTAATCCATTTACATTTAAAGTTATTAATGATAGCCATTTGACACGATTTTTTTTCTATACCCCTGTGTTCCTTCTTCATTTCCTATTTATTTTTACAATAGACCCTTTAGCATTTCTTGCATTGATGGTTTGGAGGAGATAAATTCCTTTAGTCTTTTTTTTTTTTTGTCTGTGAAGCTCCTGATTTCCCCTTTAATTTTGATTGATAGCCTTGCTGGGTACAGAATTATTGGATTCAGACCCTTCCTTTGCATGACTTTGTATATTTCATACCATTTCCTTCTGGCTTGATGAGTTTCTGTTGAGAAATCAGTTCCTAGTCTGATGGGGGTTCCTTTATATGTAACTTTCTGTCTCTCTCTCTGGCTGCTTTTAAGATTCTTACTTTGTCGTTGGTGTTTGCCAATTTAATTATAATATGCCTTGGCGTTGGTCTTTTCTGGGATTCATTTTGCTTGGGACTCTGCAAGCATCTTGGATTTGTGTGGGTTTTTTCTTTTCTATCTCAGGAGTTTTCTGTCATTATTTCTTGAAATACATTTTCCATGTCTACCACAGTTTCCTTTCCTCCCGGGACCCCTATTATTCGAATATTGTTTGGTTTCGTATTGTCCCAAAGCTCTCGTAGGTGGTCCTCCTGCTTTTTAATTTTTTTTTTTTTCTAGAAGCTGCTCTAATTGTTTTTTTTTTTCATCTTGTTTTCTAGCTGACTGATGCGGTCCTCTGCTTCTTCTAGTCTACTCTTGATGCTTGCTATTGAGTTCTTCATGGTAGCAATGTCATTTTTCATTTCTTCTTGACTCATCTTCATTTCTTCTTGGTTCTTATTCATTTCCTCATGGTTCTTCTTCATTTATTCTTGGATCTTCTTTATTTCTTCTTGGTTCTTCTTGGTTATTGTCAAATTTCTCTTTCATTCTTTATAGCCATCTTATGATCATTACTCTGAATTCTTGCTCTGGTAGGTTGCTTGCCTCTAACTCATCTAGTTCCTTTTCTGGTGATGTCTGATTTTCTTTCATGTGTGGGCTATTTCTTTGTCTGCCCATGGTCTCTCTTTTCCGGATGTCTGGTTATGTGGTTTTCTTTCTACTGCATTGATTTAAAGGCACAAAATACAACACTACCATGTACAACACAAAAAGCACTGAACAGGAATGTATTTACGATATTAATACCCTCTAATAAAGGTTATCACTAGAGAAAGGCAAATTAGGGGGTAGGCGAGAATGAAGAATGGTAAAGAGAGAGAGAGAGAGAGAGAGAGAGAGAGAGAGAGAGAGAGAGAGAAGAAGCAGACTAAGAGAGAAAGGGGAAACAAACTATATATATATATATATATATATATGTATATATATATGTATGTGTATATATGTATGTATATATATGTGTGTGTGTGTGTGTGTGTGTGTATATATATATATATATATATATAAATATATGGAGAAAGTTCCCCATAGGACAACCACTAATCCCCGCAAATGCCAGCAACAATACTTGGAGATTAATACAAACTACAATATCCACTATTATTAAGCAAGGCTATGATAAACAAA
This sequence comes from Pipistrellus kuhlii, assembly GCF_014108245.1. NCBI lineage: Eukaryota > Metazoa > Chordata > Mammalia > Chiroptera > Vespertilionidae > Pipistrellus > Pipistrellus kuhlii. The sequence goes on from NW_023425471.1 coordinate 32,837,011, forward strand.
AGTAAAGCAATTAAAAAATACTAAGCCAACAATAACAACAAAAGAATAAGCATATCAATTTCACTAAAAAGCATAAAAATTCAATATAATCAACATTCACACAAACAATAACAAAAAGGATAGAGAGGAAAACAGTTTTTTTTTCTTTTGTTAACTACAATAGTTAATATAGCAAAGAGAGTCGTGTTTATGCACTTGGAGCATGGGGTTGAAAATTAGGTCTATAAGTATGGTGAGAATTTTAGCAGGGGGTATACAGAAAGAACAGGGAAAAACTAAAGCCCGAAAGGGATAAGATAAACAGGAGATGAAAAGGGTAAAGGTTAGTAAGAGAATGATGGCAGAAAGGTCAAGTTCAGATAGAGTTGAACGATGCTATAGTGGAGATTAAAATAGAATGAAGACTAATCCAAATATAAAATAAAAAGCTATTAAAATGGTACTAAAAAAAAGGAAACAAAACAATGCAAAACAGCCGTAGTAATAATGATGATTGAAATTGAAAAATGTAATAATTGCAAAGGTAAAATCAAGTGAGGAAAAAAAGAAAAAAATTCATTTCTTAATTAAAAGATGTAAAAAATGAAAATAAACTAAAAGATGTAAAAGATGAAAATAAAACTAAAAATAGAAAAATTAGCATAAAAATGTGCAGTAGTGCTCATTCACTTCCTCTGTTATTATATTCGGCACGCCTATTTCTCGGTCCAGACAGTATTGCAGTTCCTTGCATTCCTCTGCACCTCAGTTTTGTAAGCTAGTCCTTAATTTTAAGTAGGCTATTTCTTAGTTATTTGTGCCCATTTACTTTTGATTAATTAAAAGTAATAAAAAAAATAAAAATGAGAAAGAAAGCAAGATAAAAAGGGGGGAAAAATCAGTTTGTAATTCAGCCCCTAGGTGGCAGTGTTTCTGGTTTGACTTCCCAGTCTTTTTTGCTGCTCTAGCCTTCTTTCTCTATGGCTCTAGGTTTTGTCAAGGAAACCTGCCTGGGTCCCAGCTCCCAGATTGACTCGGTTCCCAGATTGTTTCTTCTCGCTCTGATCCCCTGTTTCCAGGAAGGCAATTTCCCCCTGCAGTCTCCCAGGATATGCCAAACTGCGCAGTTCGAAGGGGATCAGGCACAGGATGGGTCTGCGCCAAGGTGTCCAGATGTTCCGCTTTTGGTGGGATGGTCCCGATTCTTAACAATTTGTCCCACACCCCTTGGTGTTTTTTTTTTTTTAAAGACCCAATTTTGGGTAAGATCACGCCAAACCTAGAACTGGTTCTGGCAGCACGTGATTCTCTCTGCAGCCCCTGTCTCTTTCGGCTCAGCTCTGGGCATGGGGCCACTGGGGCACGGGGCCGCTGGGGCATGGGGCTGCTGGGGCTCTGGTCCTCTGTGGGTGCAGGGCCGCTGGGGCGTTGGTCCACTGAGGGTGCGGGGCCTCTGGGGCGCAGGGCCAAGGGGGCCCGGAGCCATGGGTGCGTGAAGCCACTGGGAGCTCAGAGCAGCTGGGGCACACTGCAGGTATAGTCTCTGCCTGCACTGCGGTGACCCAGATCCCTCACGTTTTCCCGCAAACTCTGACCTTTCTGTGGGTGATTGAAGAACTCCCTTGAATCTACGTGTTTGAGCTGATTGGGGCATCACAGCTGCTTGATGGTCTCCTTTGCTGTGGGTTTTCCAGGCCTCAGAGAAGGTCCTCCTTTCTTGATAAGATGGCACAGCCTTCCTTCTGAGCCCGTAGTTCTGGGAGAGGTCTCCGCTGCCACAGTGCTAGCTGCTTGGTCAGGAAATCCTGTCCAGAGGACCCTTAGCTTCTTTTAGAGTTCTGCTACCCCTTAGCTTGCTAATCTACACTCCCTGGGCAACTCCTAGAAGTTGATTCTATCTGTTCTGGGACTAGGCTCAGAGCAAGTCCGTCTGATCGATCTCCATCTTGTCTCCTATTTTCGGATTTTTTACTCTTTTGAAAAGCAGCTATTAACTTACTATTGGAGTTCTTGCTGAAATTGAACACCTGATCCAAGGAGGCCTTGTGACTCTCCAGCTTGATACTGTTTTTCCATTTATAGGTGAATCTAGACAGACCCAAAAACTAAGGAAGACCAAACAATTCTCACTTTTTAAATGGAAATAAGTAAAGGTGAAATACAGCCATTTGTGACAACATGTATGGACCTTGAGATATTATGCTAAGCAAAGTAAGTCAGACAGGAAAAGTTAAGAACCATACGACTTCATTCATATGCTATAAAACTGAAAGCAACAAGTGAACAAAAAAAGTAAAACAAAAAAACTTTCATATACACAAACAATAGTATGGTGTTTTCCAGAGGGAAGTGGGGTGAGGGGGTAGTAAAGAGTAAATGGGGTCAAATATATGGTGATGGAATAATACTTGAATTTGGGTATACAGATACAGATAATGTATCATAGAAATGTGGCCTCATTTCACAGTTTCCACTAAATGCTTGGACTTTCTTCACTGATAGGCTAATATGAAACAATAGTTTCACTGGACTATGGCCATTGTTAGATCCAGCTACGCAGAACTGAAAATGGACATGATCATTCCACTCAGAACAGAACTCAATGTTCTTCTTGATGAAGCTTGTTATATTTTTACTATCGATATTACCAATAGCCTAGCTATTTCAGTTGCTACCTAGCAAATTAAAGACTTTCCCTCTCTCTGTAGTAATCTCTGGAAGCAAACTTTAGCACCTGAACAAAGTGTCAGAATCACACATGTGAGCTTGTTCAACTCTGTATTTATCAGATTGCCACCAATGCTGCATGGATCTGTCATTGTACTGAACATGGTTGCACACATTCATCAGTAGAAATCTGACACAAAGTAAAATATTATCTATGTTTTTTATGCAGAGGCCACCACAACATGCCAGACTTGTGATCCCTGTCAAAAGTTGTCCTGGTTTTTCACAGTAGGAAAAAATGTGACAATGTGACACAAGCCACATTGCCCTGACTACTCCTGTCACAATGACTATTAATATATTGAACCTTTGAACAATTATCAAAGCCAAGTCTGTTTCCTCATGGTTGTTGACAATTTCTCATACTATGGATTTCTATTTCAGTCTGATTAACTGTTTCTAGCCTTCAAAATTAATATATATCACATATTCAGCTTTCTGGATCACTTGTAGTCAGACAATGATGCACTGTATATTATAAAGGTGACTCAACAATGGGCCAATAGTCAAGGTATTTGATGGACATTCCATGCCCCTGTCATCCATCTATTGTTGTTAACTCCTCAAGAATGTCTTTAAAAGATTTATAACTGCACCTTAACTCTAACTGATTTACATATCTTGGTAAGGTGTGTTTTTTCCCCCCACTAAATTCTTCTCTACAAAGAAATATCTCCTCAGCAGCTTCCTGGAACATAATCAGGACAAAAAGGGAGGATTATAATATGTTATATTGAAAATTCAGGATTCTTTCCCTACCATTCTTGAGCACGATGTTTCATTATTTCCCTTAACAATAGCTAACCTAGTTGGTAAGCTATACAGATACAGCCTGGACAAAAGGAGGCCTAGAGGATTCAAATTTAACTATGGTTAACTTTTATAAAAATTTTATGTCCTTCTTGTGCCTAACTCTTAGAGTGGTTAAAAAAGATGAAGTATGGCTGCTGGAATGGAACACATTGACATTGTGAAGACGGAGAGAGAGGAATGCCTTATATCCTAAAGTATATTATAGATGGAAAAATATTAATTATTTTTTTTGTCTTTCAGAACCACCCCTGGAGCCTTTCTCACAAATAAAAATGCCTGGTGAAGCTCTCCTAAACTCTTGCTAGCAGCTCAACTTGAGTTGATTACTAGCTAGCTCCAAACATAAATTAATAACTATTTCTCTTAATCTTACAAAGAAGTCTATCAGAAAGAACGGGAGATTCTCCAGCTCCTACACCTCCCAGGTATAATTTCGGATATTCCCTCTTTTTAGTCATTCTATGGAAGAGACAAATGCAATCCTGCTGAGGATGGACATACACCATAGGTTTAGAAGACTCCCCTTAGACCCTCAAAAAACAAGGACTATATTCAATTATTAAAAATGAATCTGGAATGTTAAGATTTACCAGCTGGCTTGGAGGCTGCATTAGAGCCACTATAAGCCTGTGTCCTCTGATGTAGGCCACCCTGGTGAGACCTCAATCATCTTAAATAATGCTTTCTTTCCATGGGAATCAAGTGCACCACATGTACTTCCTGTATAAAAGCCTCTCTGCAGGAAACACGGTAAATTGCACCTTAGTTAGAAATGGTTATGAGGCGTTCAAGTATTATGGAAACAGTGTTTTGGCCCTAGAAAACATGCAAGTCAGTTTTTACTCACTGGCCAATTTTGTTATAGAAAGTAGAATTGGACTAGATTTCCTCTTTATGAACCAAGGTGGATTCTGTATAATCACATCCTTTTGATACCTTGGAAAAGGTAATACCAAGCAGAAAAATCAATAAAAATACTTAAGGATAAATCCACCTAGCTCTCTTCTGTGGACTAAATGTCTCCACCAGCTATATCCAAATTCACATGTCGAAGTCATATACTCAAGGTAACAGTATTTGAAGACAGAATCTTAATAGAAGTAATTAAGGTTAAAGGAGGCCATAAGTATAAGGCCTGATCTGATTGAATCAATATCCTTAAAGAAAAAAAAAAGAAAAAAGAAAAAACAAACAGAAAACTTGTGTTCTTTCTCTTTCTTCCCCCCATGTACACACTAAAGAAAGACCTTGTGAGGACTCATATCAGAAATTTAATTGGCTGAGATATTGATCCTGGACTTCTAGTCTCCAGATTATAACAAAATAAATTCCTGTCATTTAAGTCATCCAGTTTGTGGTGTTTTGCTACGACAGACCACGTACACTAAGTAACTTTCTAAGGTAGACCCTGATGAGTTGTGGTATTTGTTCAAGTGGTTGATTTCAGAAATTAGAGATTTGGAAAGATGTACTATAGTTGAAAACAATGCACCAGGTTGGTTATATAATTATTCTTTGAGCCCTACTAATGATAGCCTTAACTAAATTCTATGTGAGCTAAATTGATCCTAGCCCTGTTGGTCAGATCAATCAGAGTAGTAGCATACTCACAGATAGAATTGACAGATGTCAAAATGGTATAAAACAAGAGATGCATATTATTGAGACACAATAATCTGTGGGTCTCTTGTTTCTACCAAACTTGAAAGCAGAGGCACCAACTTTCTTTTTATTCAGCATTATTTTTTCAAGAATGTTTATAGAGAAAACAGTTTTGGAAGAAAGAAATGTTATTCTTCAGACACAAGGACAGGTTTTCTTCACTGGCCATTATAATAAAGGTAATCTCTCCCTCTAGGCCCGGGGAGTAAGGCATTAGATCCACTGGAGTCTAGGGGAAAGTTCCAGCAGGTTTTCCTATACCCACCATAAAAGATTCTGGTTCCCTAAATCCAGGTTCTTAAGCTGTGAAACTAGTCTAATATGGGTACTACCTCCATGGAAGCCTTTTTGCATCACTTCCTTGGTCAAGGTGACCTAAGGGAACATAAATTTGAAGATACTTGCTGTGCCAATAATAACAAATTTTTTGACTCTGATCCAGGAGCCTCATGTTTCTACCAGCACCCATGAAATTGTGACAAGCTAACTCATTAACTTGCAGATAGAATAAAATCTCAGACCCTTGGCAGCTATTGACAGTAGTTTTGTCCAATTCTTTTTAATGGCTTTTACATATACAAATTACTGAATTGGCCCCTTGTTTTTGGACAATTAGAAGGTTTCAAATATTTTTTTCTACTACAACATTACAGTGAATATCTTTTGATGTATATATTTGTACACATGTGAAACTGTTTCTATAGGACAGAGAGATTCCTTGTATTTGAAATGCTTTTTTAAGATATATTCATTTGTGTGCTGTAATCATCTATACTCTGTCAATACTTTGTGAGAATACCCCTTGGTTAGAGTTGAAAAATACTATAATGTTTTAATTGTAATTTTCTGATTACTGGTGATAATGATTACCTTGTAATATTTATTGACTATTTTTCTAAAATATTTTTCATGCACATAATATATTTTGCCATGATACAATATTTAATTTTTATTGAATTATAATAACTTATCATATACATGAATTTTAGTTTCCTTTGTTGTTATGCATTCCAATTACATAAATTGTCATTAAACTATGCTAATGATGTTTAAATCATACAGAAGCTTAAAAATTTATAGTCATATTAGTCAACTATTCTCTTTCTGACATCAGTTTTTAGTATTTTTAGGGAATGCTTGTGCTAGCCTATGCCATACTAAATTTTTATAATCATTTCTAATTTTTGTTGTTCTTTATGAATCAATCATTTATTACAATAGACCACAACTACAACTATGTCTTCTGGAAGTATATTTTTTGTGAGAATTTAACTTTGCAATTATACTTCCTAAAGTATATCAATTCTAATCTGTTAAATGCCATTTGCTACTTCTCTGCTTTTAGTTAATAGTCCATATTTATTTAAAGATAAAATATAATGTTCTTTAAAAGTTATACAACATACTTCAGCAGGGCAATGGAAATTATGTTTTCTTTATCATAGAGATATTCTCACACTGATCCAGAATTTACTTTGCATAATTTACTAGTTTTAGATGAGCACAATGTATTCTTGCCCAAGGTAAAAAAAAAAATAAAAAAGAATCTTGCATGAGGCTAAAATCTGTAGTCTCAGTATTATATGTGTGTAAATTTATGTATGTGTTTCCTCACTGAACCACGCTGACTCTTCGTTAAGGCCTAAAAAAGGAAAATGTTTACAGAGAAATATGTGTGAAAGTTACAGAAGAAAGATTTTAATCAAAATTATATGTTTAATCTCTCCAATTCTGTTACCCAGCTGGAATCTGAGGGTTTTTTTTTTTCTCATTCTACTGTTTTGGATGAGAACAGCTGCTTGTGATGACACAGGCAGTCTTCTCTAGCCTTCTGCTTCAGGCAGCAGTTTAAGCCTTTCTCTTTGAAATTAGCTTAGACCATTTTAAGCATTTTCCTGTTTCCTCTAGGCACATGCAATACCAGGACAAGGATTACAACATCTGTCCTTCTCAAAGTTATGTGCAGTTTTTATAATGTTTCTTGATTATTTGAGGTCCAGAAATTAAGAAGGTAAGAAGAAAAGTTTGTAACTAGAGTAGCTCAAGACAGAAAATAGTCAATATTTAAAATATAAAGGAGAAAAGGAGCACTTGGAGTATGTCACATTCAGAAAGAAAATACCAAATGCCTAAATGATTTAACTTGGTGGGTAGTAGACACCATAAAGAGAGTATTCCTGTGCTGGACTGGTAAAACAATCTGGAATGGTCTGGATTTTCTTGATGATCACCTCTTATGCCCACCCAGCTTCACAGTCAGCTCTTCTAGTAAGCCTGCTGTTCTTCCCACCATGCCCCACTCAGAAGAGTCTGCTATTACTTTCCATTGCCAATGCTCTTATAATGCTTGGAAAGGCAAAGACCTCTGGAAGTTTTCTCAGAAAGAAGCAATTGAGCTGGAGGAAGACAATAAAGCAGTGGTTCCCAACCCTTTTAATGCCATGACTCTTTAATACAGTTCCTCATGTTGTGGTGACCCCCAACCATAAAATTATTTTCGCTGCTACTTAATAACTGTAATTTTGCTACTGTTATAAATCATAATGTAAATATCTGTGTTTTCTGATGGTCTTAGGCTCTACAGCAGCAGTTCTCAACCAGAACCACTTGCAGACTCACCTAAGACCATCAGAAAACACAGATATTTATATTATGGTTCATAACAGTAGCAAAATTACAGTTATGAAGTAGCAACAAAAAATAATTTTATGGTTGGAGGTCACTACAACAAGAGGAGCTGTATTAAAGGGTCATGGCATTAAAAAGGTTGAGAGCCACTGCAATAAAGGAAAATAAGGAAAGACATGAACATTATATTAGAAAACATATTTTAGCAATGTCAGCAAAGAGGGAAAAAAAAGTGTCATAGAATACAGTAAGAAATTCCATCCAGAGAAAAGAAGAAAGCCCTTTAACACACACACACACAACACACACACACACACACATTATGAAGTTTGCAAAGTAGCTAAAGGTATGAAAAAAATGCTTTGGGTGATGGAAATACAGATTTAATTAATTATTCCTGGGAATCTGTATAAAGTATACTTATATAATAAAAGGCTAATATGCAAATTGACCAAATGGTGGAGCAACTGGTCACTATGATGCACACTGACCACCAGGTGGCAGATATTCAATGCAGGAGCTGCCCCTTGATGGTCAATGCACTCCCACAGCTGGAGCACCACTAAGCCAGAAGCTGGGCTTACAGCTGGCAAGCACAGCTGCAGTGGTGGGAGCCTCTCTCACCTCCATTGCAGCACTAAGGATGTCCAACTGATGGCTTAGATAGGGAGTGCCATTAGTCTGACATCCCCTGAGGGCTCCTGAACTCTGAGAGGGCACAGGCCTGGCTGAGGGACCCCCCCACTCAAATACATGAATGTCATGCACTAGTCCTCTAGTTCTTAATAATAATGCTATAAATCCCCTTGCAAATAATGTCATAAAGCTTCTGCAAAATGTAGACCTGAGCCACATTATGAAGTAAGGGATGCCAATTTCACTCTTATTCACTTCTAAATGCTCATTACTCTCATACTTTAGGGGTTTTCATGCCCTATTTTAAAAATATATTTTATTGATTTTTTTACAGCGAGGAAGGGAGAGATATAGAGAGCTAGAAACGTCAATAAGAGAGAAGCATCGACCAGCTGCCTCTTGCACACCCCCTACTGGGGATGTGCCCACAACCCAGGTACATGCCCTTGACCAGAATCGAACCTGGGACCTTTCAGTCAGCAGATCGACGCTCTACCACTGAGCCAAACCGGTTTCGGCTTATGTCTTATTTTTATAGGGTAAAACCCTCATCTGGACACCAGCTATTCCCCATTATAATGCTCTGGGATTGTGCTCTTCCCCAAGCATCCAATGCTTTACAAATTCCTGCTCAACATTCAAAAGCCAAATTTCCCTTAACTTCCTGTCTTTACATCTAGGACAATTATTTCCTGTTTCTGAGCTCTCTTATAAGTACTGAGTCTCTACTATTGTACTAATAAAACAAAAAACAAAACAGAACAAAACAAAAAACTGTTCTGTGATTATTTGTCACATTTTTGTCTCTTACACTAGACTGTGTGCTCTTTGGTAGGAGAAGCCCTAATTTTTGCAACTGCAGAACCCATAACTATACCTTAAAAAGAGTATAAGCTGTAACTGTTTGAAGGAATTGTAATCCATTTTTGTTACTTACCAATGATTTGTGTTTTTTCTCTCTTTAGTTTTGTTCCCCAGAAATATTTTAAGAATTCTGATCATGTCTAATGTATTGGTTGGTGTAGCATAGCCTGAAAAACTTTACATCTGTTTCTATGTAGTCTTTATTTTTTATAGAGGTCACTTCATCATTGTATCTTAGAACATCTAAGACTTCACTCTCTCCTTTCCATTACACTGTACTCTTTTTTAGTGTCTCATTTTCTGAATCTTTTTGTATATTACCCCACCTACTTGATGACTAAATGGGTTTTTGCTATGACAAATGATAACACCATTTTCCATTTTATTGTATGTTTATATCTCACATTATAGTCCAAGAATTTGAGAATGAATATGTGTAGTACAAAGACTTGCTGAAGATATATTTTAGATGTGTTGATTTTTGTCATGTGAGTTGCATAAGGAACATTTAATGAGATGTGTCATTAAATATTTTTACTAAACTGAATAAAATGAAAATATGAAACAATTGTTCTGATTAAGGAGTAACTGAACTGATTTTTATTCTGGAAGCTAATGTGGAAAATATATTTTTTAGAAATCTCTATTATTACCAACTCTTTCTTATAGCACTATCTTTCAATACAGAAATCTCTGGTATATGCATATATCTTTTGCAGTACTATACTATTCATATCTGCTCTCCTGCTTTCCAGACTGCATATAATTCTTGGTAATGGTAAAACCTTAGATTAGGGGTGTCGAACTCAATCAGAGGAGGGGCCAAAATCTAAAATCCAGCCTAAATCGCGGGCCGAATGGTTTACTGAACAGTCATAAACTGTCATTGTGATGGAAACGCAGTGGAGTGCAGTGATGACAGCGAGGTGCGGGCCACATTGCAAGGCCTGGCAGGACGGATTTGGCCCGCGGGCCTTGTGTTTGACACATGTGCCTTAGATTGTTAGCATCCAGGAACGGCCCTTATGAGCTATCACTTTTTCCCAAAGTGTGGTACGCATACCCACAAGGGTACAGGAAGAGTTTAGTGGGGGTACACGTTGCACCAGAGTTTGGTGGGGATATGCACTGCACCATGCTTAGCTGCACCTATTCTATGTTCTCATGAGTACGAGGGGTACTCAGCGTTACGAAAATTATAGAAGGGGTACAAATATGTCAAAAGTTTGGGAAACACTAAAGATGATGCCATTTGCACTTTTCTATAACTATTGGGAATGTTTGCCGGGAACCAATTCCATCATGTACAATAATAATTACAAGAGTTCCATCAAAAGTTTGATGGGACTTGGGCGGCTCAACAAGTGTGAGCCATATATGTAGTTTACCTGTTGGAAACAGCTAAATGGCACTTTCCCCAAACCTGAATAGGACAATTGTCTGCTGCCAGACAGATCAGGGCATTGTATTGCCTCGTGTAGGCCAAACACCTGAACTAGGCTATTCCCCAATCTGACAATATTCTTTGATATCCTACCCTTAAAAGTGTATATTATCTCCACTTTGCCTTCGGATACATCACTATCATAAAATCAGGGTCCTGAGTGAAGGAGAAGAGTCTTTAGTTCCTTCAGCTGAAGATCCTCTGACCCCCAATGCTTTTCAAAATTATCTTTCATCTCTGGACTCTTTAATCATCTACACATTAGCCCCTTTCTCCAGAATGCTGAACCCTTTGTAAGGCTGGAAAAAGAACCCCGGCAAGTGTTCACTACTCTCTTTCTCTAAAAGTGTTCTCTGTACCATTATTCCAGGGTCTGGCTCTTATATGGCCAAAATGTAATCCCCATTATAGTGCTAGGAGATAATGTCCTAAAGAGTGCTTCTCAGAGTGAGGTCATCTGAGGCCTTGCATGAGCATTATCTCCAAGGCTTTTGTTGAAACGCATCTCCTTGGGTCTAACCCCAGAACTACTGAATCAGGTGTAGTACAAAATCTGCCTCTTTAACAGGCTCGCCAAGTAATTCAGATTCAAAATACAGTTTGTGAACAACTGAACTATGCTATTTTATTTCCTCATATAATAAACACGTAAAGGAGTTAACCCTAATGATATATTTATAAGTATCGTAAATCATTTTGGAACCTTGACTGCTTGTTAATCATTTAACAAACCTATCCAATCATATAAAATTATTTCATCCTTAAAATAATCAAATTATTGTGTTAGGCACACAAAGTATACTTGCTTATAATACTCAAATTTATATCCTGTTAGTGTTATAGGAACTAAAAAGATAAATGTGTTCCTATATACAGATGAAAGAGTTTTATTCTAATGATCTACATACTTGAAACCATAAGAAATGATTAGTCTCACTAGACAATTGCTTCCAGGATAAGTTCCTAATATCCACTATTTTGGTATGCAATTCCCAACATTTGACTGCCTTATTGGCAACCACTTTATACAACAGACAGCTTTCTTCAGTTAACTAGGATTATGTTCTGCAAGCAGCCAGGCTTAGAGAGGTCACCAGAGAGTGATACTGTTTAAGTTTTATCAATGTTATTAATAAGTTTTCGTTTATGGATAAGTAAGTTATTTGGTTATACCATGTTTAAAAAACAACATAAGTTAAACATAATAACGAAATCCATTATGATACAAAACTTTGGGACCTTGACTACTTATTCATTTATGGTATAAAATAAACCTTAACATATTTAAAGGAGAAATCTTGCTACTTCTACTTTGAGCAGGTACTTCCTTGGTTCATTTTTGTAAAAAAAAAAAAAAATGAGTGCAGACCTCTTCAGGTAAGTGTCCTCAATTTTATTAAGAGGACTTGGATTCTACCATAGTTTACCTGATTATTAAAGCATATCTTCCTATATCTATAAACAATATACGTTAGCTCTACTTCCAGACTTGCTAGAGAGTATTACCTAAAATTTTCTATCATGAAATACAAGTCAATATTAGATGAGAGAATATCTCTGGAATATTATTGCTTTAAATAACTAAAGGCAATATGCTCCTCTAGGCAGTCTTCAATTGGACTTTGGTTGAACAATATTGCTTGCTCTATTACCCACCTCATCTAGTCCCAAACATGGGAAATTATTTTTTGCTTTAAATAAATTTTTATTTTCAATTAAAGTTGACATACAATATTATATTAGTTTCAGGTGTACAATCCAGTGATTAGACATTATATAACTTAATAAGTTATCACCTAAATAATCTAGTATCCTTTTTATTCCATACATAACTATTACAATATTATTGACTATACTAGTGACCTGGTGCACCAAACCTGTGCACAGATTCAGCCCAACCTGCCTCCTCTCAGAGACTGGGAGCCCTTAGGGGATGTCCTACTGACAGGGAGAAGGCTTAAGCCCTAGTCTGGCCTCCCTCTGTAGGAGGTGACCAGGCTGATCAGGGTAAGACACCAGCCCTATCACCTCGCTGATGCAGCCACTGCCAGCCACTGCAGCCACCAAGCTGTTTTCATCAACACTGACTCATCCCTTCACCATAAAAAAATGCCAACTTTATTTAGGCATTGTCAAGGCGTGTCTTTCATAGGATATGACATTTCTTTCTTTATTTTCTTTCTTTTTTTATTTTTATCCACACCTGAGGATATGTTTCCATTGATTTTTAGAGAGTGTGGAAGAGACAGAGAAAAACAGAGAGAAACATCAGCGAGAGAAGGACACTTTGATTGGTTGCCTCTTACATGAGTCCTGACCTGGGCCCAAGCCAAGAAGGAGCCTAGGTACATGCCCTTGATCAGAATCAAACCTGGACCCTGTGGTCAACAGGCCAGGGCTCTATCCACTGAGCCAAACCAGCTAGGGCAGGATATGTCATTTCTTAGCCGCTCCAGTAGTGGACTTTCGTTTTTTCCTCCAGAAGTGTGGTGGATAAACCCTAGATTATCTTCTTGGATTTTTATAACCCAAGTTACCAAGAATTTGCAAGTAGGGGTGTACAGGGAGCTCAGCCAATGAGTGGTCAGAAAAGGTGTTTACACTTGAACTGATTTGGCTCAGTGGGTAGAGTGTCTGCCTGCAGATTGAAGGGTCCCAGGCTTGATTCCTGTTAAGGGCATATACCTTGGTTGGGGTCACATCTCAAGTGAGGAGTGTGCAGGGGGCAGCTGATCAATGTTTCTCTCTCATCAATGTTTCTGACTGTCTACCCCTCTCTCCTCTTGTCTGTAAAAAAAAAAAAAATCCATAAAATGTATGTTTAAAAAATAAAAGATGAGCTGTTTCCTCTGCAGCTCATGCACAGAGGACTCCCTGCATTGTGTCCACTGGACTAGGGTCATGTCCCTGCCACCTGGAGGAGTACACCCCCAAGGCTGGCAGCCAACCCCATGTTGTGGACGCAAGGCTGGGTCATGAATCCAGGTCGCTGTTTGGTGCCAGCGCATGCACAAATGGCCATGGGGTGGGAACATCTGCTGCATTGCCATGGGGATGTTCCCGCCCCACCAGCTGCTAGGTCCTGAGTGGCCACGGGCATCTGAAACCCTGGCCTCTGAGAGCCTATGTACAGACCTACAGGCCAGGAGTGGCCTGGATCCCAAGGATGTTCCCAGGACTCAGACCACTGGGCACCTGCATTTGCAAACTAATCCACCATCTTTGTTGGGTTAAATTGCATACTCACTCCTGATTGGCTAGTGAGTGTAGCAGAGGTATGGTGAATTTACATGTTTCTCTTTTATTATATAGGATTCCCTATTCTGTACTTTACATCTCATGACTATTTTTTAACTACCAATTTGTACTTCTTAATCCACTTTTTTTTAACCTATCTTCTCAACCAAACATCCATCTTAAAGAAATACCTTTTAACATTTATTGTAATATTGATTTGGTGGTGATGAACTCCTTTAGATTTTTCTTGTCTGGGAAACTATTTATCTGTCCTTTGATTCTAAATGATAGCTTCACTGGGTAAGTCTTTGCTTTTCATTACTTTAAATATTTATTGCCAAAACCTTCCAGTCTGCAGTTTCTTTTGAGAAATCAGCTGATAGTCTAATGTGAACTCATTTTAGATAACCAACTGCTTTTTTCTTATTGCTTTTATGATTCTCTCTTTGTCTTTAACTTTTGGCATTTTAATTATGATGTGTCTTGGTGTGGGCCTCTTTAGGTTCATCTTGTTTGGGACTCTCTGTGTTCCCTGGACTTGTATTTCTATTTCCTTCACCAGGCAAGGGAATTTTTCTATCTTTTTTCGCCCCATAGATTTTCAATTCCTTGCTCTCTCTCTTTTCCTTTTGTTACCCCCATGATGCAAATATTGGTAAATTTGAAGTGGTCCCAGTGGCTACTTACACTATCCTAATTTTTTTAAATAATTTTTGCTATTTTGATTGGGGTTTTTCTGCTCTTTATCTTCAAAATCTCTGATTTGATTCTGAGCTTCATCTATTCTACTGTTGGTTCTTGTAATGTATTCTTCATTTAAGTTAATATATTCTTCATTTATGACTGGTTATTATTTATGTTTCCTATCTCTTTGTTGATGTTCTCGTTAAGTTTATCCAGACTGTCTCTAAATTCATTAAGCATTTTTATGAGCAGTGTTTTGAACTCTGCATCTGGTAGAATATTTGTCTTCATTTTGTTTAGCTCTTTTTCTAGAGTTTTGTTCTATTCTTTCAATTGGTTTCTATGCATTGTTAAAGCTGTTACATCTCCCAAAATTGGTAAAGTGGCGTAATATAGTAGTTGTTTTGTAGGGTCGAGTGGCACAACCTCCCCAATCATGTGAGCTGATCACTCCAGGTACAATTCCCATGTGAGCCATGTACACCATTCTGTTGGAGTTGACCCCTGATTGCTGTTGATATGTTAACCTAAAAGATCTATCACTGAGCAGTACTCACTCCAGTGGGGCTCTGGTGTCCAATGAATCCACCCCTTCAGTGTGGAGCTTGTGGAGGTGCTTTAGCATGGCCTGAAGCTGTCTACATGGTGAGCTGGATTTGGGGCCTCCCAAAGAGGTACAAGCCAAGGTTAGCTACCACCTGTAACCTGCCTGTGGCCACTGGCACGCAGCACAGAGCAATCTGCAGATGGATAATTATGCTGGGCTTAGAGTTGCCTAGCATAGTCCAACCTTTGAAACAAGACTGGATGCCACTAGTGCTATGTCCTGGGTCACAAAGTAAGAAGTACGAGGCATGCGAAGACCAGATACTGCTTATTTCAGAGATTTTATGAAAATGTTAAGCATGAATCAAGATAGGCTATTTGTATCAAAATGCCACTGTAAATGGCTTGGATTGGCCTCTACTAAGTTGGGTGGGTCAGGGTTTCAGTGTTAGATAAGATGGTGTAAACTCACTTATGGTGCTGGCCTGTTGGCTCTCTTTGGGGAGACCTCAAGAAAGGGAACAGTGGCCTCTGCCAGCACTTCTTCCTGGAAGAAAACTTTTCTTCAAGCACTTGTCCTGATGCCAGATAATTCAGTTCCTCCTTGTATGTCTATGTTACCTTTTGAGTTGACAACCCATTATTGGAGCTTAAAGCAAGTGTTTGTTTCCCTTTACGAGGAATGCCTGGAACTCCAGCAGCCATCCATTTCATTCAGTCACAATCACTGCTGGTTTTTATAGCCAGAAGATATGAAGACTTCTCTTCCTGTCATTGGAATCCTGGTCTTAGATGCCTGTTGTGAGGTGCCAGGGGGAAAGTCTGTATTGGAGATATTTCTTTCAATTTTTATCTGCCAATGTGATGGCGGGACCAGTTTATTGTGCATCTCTGCTCTTCCTACCAGTATCTATGTGGCTTATTCTTTATATCCTTAATTGTAGAACTTCTGTTCAGTTATATTTCTGGGATTTTTAAATGATTGTTCTGTAGTTTAGTTCTACTTTTAATGAGGTTGTGGGAGGATCAGAGTACTGTGCTCATGTCCACCATCTTGAATGGAACCAGCAAAACTTTTTTTTTTGGAACTAGGTTTAGGCATATGGAATAATATTATATTATATATCTTATAATACACACTGGTGATCTTGGTTCTTTTATTTAAAGTTGATGACAGCATTTACATTATACTATAAAATACACATTAAAAATAATAAAATTGTCTTTCTTGTATTTGTGAATACTTTTAATTCTCTTGAACATTTCTTTTTTGGGCTACACCTCATGTAACATTTATTTCTGTACTTCACAGCATGCAATTTAAGTAATAATTTCACCTCTAATGAATCTTACTTTGCTAACTTTTTAAATTACTTCACCATGATTTCCTTATTTATTTATGGAAGTTCTTATTGTACTGCTCCTATTTATGTATACTCCCTTAAATACATTCTGAATTTATTTAACTGAATTATATGAAATCAGGACAAGTGCTTGAAGAAAGGCTTTCTCCCACATAGAAAAAGGTAACATATAATAAATGTATTTATTATAAAACTGATACTAGGGAAAAGGTTTTTTTTGACAGTTTTGAAATACCTTAATACAGAGAAAAAGGATGATATGAGTCTACCATAACATCAGCTCTCCCCCACATAAATGAAAAGAAGTACTATTTATTTCTAGATCCATCTTGAATTCTCAAGAGTATACCAAAGAATACTACACTGCTTATTTAGGTAAGAAGACTTGTAGAATTATAGTTTATGTTAACTTTTTTTTGTATTCTATATCTCCTGAGATTAGCTGAGCAGGCAATCTCTGTGAGATCATTTTGACTATTGTGTTCAAAGTTGAATGGTTCAATTATCTGACATCAGTGAAAGTGTGTTTTGGATATACCTAAAATTTAGTTGAACTCAGTGGAATTTTTACCAAAGTCTAGTTGATAATATTGTCGAATGCTGTCTCTTAACTTTCTGAAGAAGTAAATACTTTTTTCCTAAGCACCTTTTTTTTAATGTATATAGTAGAGCTGCTTATTGGACTTTCTGGTGTAAGACAGGCAGACAACCAGCCAGTCATGATCACTAAAGGAAAAATGATTCCTAAGAGTGACATCACATGAAGACATAAACATAAACATTATGATAAGGATGAAATTAGGTCTGAAATTTTCTCTGCAAATCTCCTGCTGTGTCTCAGTATGAGATGAAGTTTCTTATAGATGGAGGTTACCCAATGCCTTATAAATCAGTATTTGCCTTTTTTTTCAATATGTATTACTGGAAAGATTTGAAACCATTATTGATCATTAGATCATTTTTTCTAGCATATGGGGAAAATGCTTTCAATTGTTCCTCAAAATATTGTATTTCACCAATGTGAATTTTGGCAGTTATCTACCAATAGCCAGAATGAACAATTGAGACCAAAAATGAATAAGAAATATTTGTGTATGGTTCTAGTGTTGGGGGGAGGCAGTATTTCTTTCTGATCCTATTTGATTTTACATAAAAATAAATCACATATCCAAAGACACATGTCAAATTTGAAACCATGAAAATTTAGAGCAAGAAATTTTATTTAAAAAACCAGAGGGCACAGGAGTAAACCTTTTCTATTTGCTTGCCTCTCTGCTAACCTGCCAACATGATACATGTCTTTTAATAAGAAATAGTATTTGTTGCTTTTGTCACCGATCAAATATCAAAAACACAATAAAACTGATTTTTTGTCACTATAAAAGTATCATATAGGGAATGATTATGTGTTAATATCACCTGTGGCTCATACAAGAGAAATAGGCTATATTCAGGCACTATTCTTAAAGTATATTGCTTACATGGATAGATTCCTCAGGTTATAAGAATTCTGGGTGCAGTTAGTCAGGTACTTTTTCATCAAAGATAAAGCAGCCTATTTAACAGAATTTCACATAAATAGCAACAAGATATTTTTTTGTGAAAACAGCAGAATACATACTATTAAATAAATTAAAAGTGATTTATTAGTCATTAATCTATTCCATTATTAACTTAGATAGTGTTAAAATAAGATATAGCTACAGTGTATATCTAATTATATATATATATATATATATATATATATATATATATATATATATATATATATATTCTTCCTTACAAGGAAGTTGAACATTTTAATATGACTAAGGAAACTATTTTTTTTCTACTCCATGCCTAAGTTTTCCTTCCTCATCTGTCCATTTTGTGTAATCTGTTGTCTATATTCTGTTTGAATGATGATTTATACCTTAAAAATTTCTCCACCAACTCATATTAGATACATCAATCTCTTTGCAAATTGTGTAAAGTTATTTATTTACATTAAATTTATTGGGGTGACATTGGTTTAAAAAATTGTATAAATTTCAGGTGTACAATTCTCTAATGTATATTGTAATGTGTGTTCACCATCACAGTCAAGTTTTATTTCATCACCATTTATTCCTCCTTTACCATCTCCTACTTCTCCCACCCCATTTTCCATGTAATAATCACAATCACCATATTGTTGTCTATGATTTTTTTTTTGCTTAATCCCTTCTCACCTTTTTCACCCAATCCCTCTAGCCCCACCTCTGAAAGCTCTCAGTCTGTTCTCTGTATCTATTAGTCTGTTTCTATTTTGATTGTTAGTTTATTTTCTTCATTTGATTATACATATAAGGGAAATCGTATAGTACTTGTCTTTCTCTGATGGGCTTCTTTCACTTAACATAATACTCTCCAGGTCCATCCATGCTGTCCCAAAAGGTAAGATTTCTTTTGTTTTACAGCCAAGTAGTATGTCAGAAACCATTAAAATCTTATACATTTCTTGTAGCAATATTGTATTTTTCTTATTTACCTCTTTGGGCAAGAGAAACAAGAGAAAAAGTAAATAAGTGGGACTACATCAAGCTAATTTTTTTTAGTTTAATATGATTTTATTGATTTTAGAGAGAGGATGGGCGATAGATAGAGAGTTAGAAACACTGTTGAGAGGTAAATATCAAGAAGATTGGCTACCTCCTGCATGCCGCCCCCACTCCATTAGAGATCAAGCATGCAAACTGGGTATGTGCCCTGACCATGAATCAAACCAGCAGCCTCTTGGTTCATGGGTCAATGCTCAGTCAACTCAGTCACACTGGTCTGGCCAAACTAAAATATTTTTCACAGAGAAGGAAACTATCAACAAAATGATAAGACAAACCACTGAATGAGAGAACCTATTTGCTGCTACATCTGATAAGACAGTGGTAGGTAAACTCAGTCAACAGAGACATATATCAAAGGTACAAAGATTGAAATTTCTTTTGAGAGCCAAATTTTTTAAACTTAAACTTCTTTAATGGCACGTCTTCTTTAATATATTTTGTGAAAGAGCCATACTCAAGGAGCCAAAGAGCCACATGTGGTTGATGAGCTGCAGTTTGCTGACCACAGTGATAACGGGTTAACATTCAAATTTTATTAATAACTTATAAAATTCAACAGCAGAAAAACCAAAAAATTCCAATTAAAAATGGGCAAATTACCTGAATAAATACTTCTCCAAAGAGAAGACACAGATGGCCAATAGACATATGAAAAGATGCTCAATGTCACTAATCATCAGAGAAATGCAAATTAAAACCACAATGAGCTATCACCTCTCATTTGTCAGAATGGCTAGCATCAATAAATCAACAAACAAGTGTTGGTGAGAATGTGGAGAAAAGGGAACCCTTCTACCCTGCTGGCAAGAATGCAGACTAGTGCAGACACTGTGGAAAGCAATATGGGGTTACCTCAAAAATTGAAAATGGAACTGCCTTTTGACCCAGCAATCCCATTTCTAGAAATATTGTATTTAATTAGGAGGCTTTTGGAAAAATTTTATAATGCTGTTTTGATAACTTTTAACTTTTTTTTGTACAAAAACTATGACTGCTTTAGGGTTTATTGTATGTTAAACAATTTTACCATGAAATGGACTACCAATAGAAATTTTGGTTAATACTTTAGGAACAGTCTGTTGTACAATTAAATTTTCTTGAATATTAACTCATTTCATTTAGCCAATTTAAATTAATTTGAAAACTTGACTATTTTACTGTCAAATTTAATACTTTAACAACATTTTTAGTTTACTCTGTAAATATTAATGGAAAAGATTATATGCATCCTTGAGAAAGCCCTGAGCACTCGTAGATTTAGGCTGGATCTAGATTTAGGACAGTCACCATCAGCCACTTTTCTGTTGCTTAGGTCTCAATAAGAACCGTGCCAAGTCTCTTGTTTGTAGCTGGGTCTCAATCTGAGCTGGACCAAATCTGTTTGTTGCCTGGGTCCCGATCTGAGCTGGGTATGGGAAGCGTGAAGCAGCCATGGGGCAGGAGACATCCCTCAAAAGGGCGAGTGTTCAAGCCTCTGCAGCATTGGGGGGATGAGGATCTGTGCCCCACCTCTGTTGGCCCCCAGGTCCTCTCCTGATGGCCCTCTGTGGCTGTGCCTGTCTTAGGTTGCCCCTCCCATGAGGAATCTTACCCGTCATTGGCTAACCAGCCATCCTCCAGGGCCAAGCAGGGTGATGTGAGGTTCAGTTCTGTCTCCTTGTAGCCTATGCCCCTATGGCCTCCATGCCCAGTACCTGCCTTGGGATCCCCTCGCCTGCTGGCGGGGCCCCGGCATTGATCACAGATCTTAGGGAACCCAGGTTTCTTCTCCAGGAAGGATCCAGCTCACCCCATTGTGTGAGAGACGATCCGTGGTACCAGCCACCATGAGGTTTTAACCTCAGCATGAACTGAAAACTCAAGCAACAGCTGTGGGCAATTATTGTGACGAGAGGGTCCCTCTTCGCAAATAAGGCAAGAAAGGCCAATATAGAATGCTCAAGTGCCTTCCCAGTGAGGCTTTCCACACAGTGAAGGGATTAAATCCTTTCATGTCCTTTTAAATTGCTGCCAAACATTCAAAAATTAGATTTTTAATTTTATTTGGAATAATTGTACAATATGCTGTTGTAAAATATCAAAAATTATAAATAACATTGTAGAATAATACCATGCAAGGATTTTGATTTTGTGTCATACAAAAAAGAAAGCTGGGTGGCAACACCTGTGTAATTATACTTCCTTGCCCCACCCATTTTCCTCCTGGATGACCAAGGTGTATTATTGGTGACTACATTGGCAAGGGATCAGCCCACATAAGGGCTTTTACCCATGAAGGGTCAGGAACATAAGTCCTAAACACTTCCACATTTGTCCCAGGTAATATTACCGTACAGATGATTACTGCTAACATGGCAAGAAAGACATTCTCAGGTGTCAGGCGTCTGTACCATCTTCTTCACCATGCTCCAGGAAAGTTAACTGCTTTCCTTTGCCATTAACAATACATGCCTATAAACCTTCTAAAATATTTATATTTATTAATTTTTATTTGATAAGGCTTTCCATGCAATTTCAAGTTTATTAAATCTGTTTTAAATTATTTAAGAAGAGAATAAATTTCTTGTACTTCTCCGGGCCCTTGGAGCTTTCCAAGAATCATCTCTGTTAAGGCCTTGAAATTTTAACATGGAAAAAACCATCAAACAAATATCTATATCCATATATGATTTAAATATTTTAATACCTTTTATTATTATCTTAAGATATCAATTAAATTTAGACTAGTTTTTGCATAGAAAATATTTGGTTGAGATCACAGAATTAATCCTCCTTTTTTTAATTAGACCAATAATAAGCAACTTATTTTTAATTCCTAATTATTAGAGAAAACACTTCTTATTTTCTCAAAAACAAGTTATACTTTAGGTATTTTAATTACCACAACTATATAATTTCTCCCAATTTAATTTGCACTTTGAACTTTTAAAGCTGGCAAATCAAATATATATTGCATGTCCTAGATTAATGACACTTTACATTTCTAAGAAAAATACAAGACATAATCAATTAAGAGCTTCAATTCTGTCCTCTAGATTTTTTATGAGGCAAATTTAAACTTTACTTTTTTATTTTTATAATTAAGCAAACTTCCACAAAAATTTTGCCATAGGAATTTGGAGGAAGTTTGTAGCCATTCAAATGCAAGTTACCACATTCCTTAGCTTACTGAGAGAGTGGTCTTCCTTATAGGATTGCCTTGTGTCTCTTTCCTTCCCCCACATCAAGCTTACTTTGGGAGAAGTTTCAACAGATCTGGCCACACATTTTTTCATGCTTAATAGATAAAGACAGATCTCAAAATTTTTTTTCTTTCTCTTTTGCTTTCTGAAGTAATAACTATCACCCAATTTGGCCAAGATAACACCTAGTTTGCAGGTTCTTTTATAACTTTTAAACAAAGCATTAAGTAATCTCATTTTCGGAGAGCAGATGGCTCTGCCCTCTCCTGTCACCTTTGAATTTCTCCTCACCAGAGGCGGTTTCAGCAGTGGAGTCTCATTTCTTATTACAGATTTTAAATTCCAAATACAGACTAAGATTTTAATTTGAACAAGAAACCACATTCTTTAAGTTTACAAACCAAAAATCTATAATAAAGTTTACTTTATATTGGGTCGGCAACTAAGTAATTGCGGATTTTTAAAAGAAAATCAAAGACAATTTTTTCATGGAACTAAATAACTTTATTCTGTAATGTATTGCCCATTTTGATCAATGACCTTTTCCCATCTTTCAGGCAGCATCATAATCCCACGTGCAAAAAACTTCTGGTTTTTATTAGCAAAAAACTGAATCAGGTATGATTTGACATCATCATCATTATTGAAATTTTTACCATTCAAGGAGTTTTGTAAAGATCGAAACAAAAAGTAATCAGATGGTGCAAGGTCAGGACTATATGGTGGATGTGGCAAAACATCCCAACCAAGCTCCATTAATTTTTGCCGAGTGACCAAAGATGTGTGTGGCCTTGCATTGTCATGATGGAATACAACACCTTTTCGATTTGTCAATTCGGGCCACTTTTCTTCAACTGCATTGTTTAATTTCGTTAGTTGTTCAATGTAGACATCAGAATTGATCGTTCGGTTGGGTGGTAAGAGTTTAAAGTAGACAATTCCTTTGTAATCCCACCAAACTGATAACAAAACCTTCTTTTGATGAATATCAGCTTTTGATGTTGTTTGAGTTGGTTCACCTGGCCTGCTCCACGATCTTTTCCGCTTGATATTGTTGTAAACAACCCATTTTTCATCGCCAGTTATCAGTCGTTTTAAAAATGGATCATTTTCATTACGTTTCTTTAGCAAATCGCAGCTGCTAATGCGTTGCGTTAACTGTGATTCTTTCAGTTCGTGAGGAACCCATGTATCGAGTTTTCGAACATAGCCAAGTTGTTTTAAGTGATTTTCAATGCATGTATGTGATACATGAAGCTTCTCTGCAATCTCACGTGTTGTACTGTGACAGTCCGAATTGATTATTGCTTTGATTAGGGCGTCATCAACTTCAACTGGACGACCAGAGCGTTTTTCATCTTTGAGTGAAAAATCACCAGAACGAAATTTGGCAAACCAATTTTGACACTGCCGTTCTTTTAAGGCTTCGTCACCATAAACAGCACATAACTTTTTATGAGCTTGCGATGCGTTTTCCCTTTGCGGAAATATTATAAAAAAGCAAAATATGACGAAAATGTTCCTTTTGATTTTCCATTTTTCAACGAACGCCAAACGAAAACTACAAAACAGATCAAAAAACTTTTTTTACTGATTAACAGCTGAATAGCCAACTATCAAATAACAAAATGTGTTTTACATTTGTACTACGTCTGCAAACCTAAAAATTCAACTGAAGCCATATATGTGTGAAACCCGCAATTACGTAGTTGCCGACCCAATATATTAGAAAAAAATGGAAATATTAATTTGAAAAAATATATGCACCCCTGTGTTCATTGCAGTGTTATTTACAATAGCCAAAATGTGGAAGCAGCCCAAGTGCCCATCAGTAGATCAGTAGATAAAAAAGCTGTGCCACATTTACACAATGGAAAGTGTGTAAAGTTTTAAAATTAAAATAATAAGTTGTTAACAGTGTTGTTGCATAATTGCAGTATTTATAGTACTTTACAAATCTGTATATCAAAACTTAGCAAAGTTCATTTTCTCAAAACACCCTCTTTAAAACATCTTTCTGTGCTTGTTTGCTTATACATAGGAGACAATAAATTGCAGAAGTCAGGGGGACCATTGTTAAAGCTAGAGAGTACATTAATTGACAATGTAAATTAATTGACACAGTGCCTGCAACATAGTGAATCCTCAATAACTATGGACTGATAGTAATTATTCCAGCACAAACTCCCAACTCTACTTGTTATGTGACTTAGTGTGAGTTTCTTAATCTCGGTGCATGAACTCCCATAATAATTGACATAAGTTGGCATAAAAATGAAATGAAATGACTTTTCTGATATAGTGAAGTAATTGAAACATTACTGGTAGGCTCCATCCTCACCTAACTAAAAATCCCTTTAGCTATGATGTTATCAATATTATACAATCATTTTATAACAACTAGATTAATGTGTAAACTACAAGAGCATAATGGGAAAGATCTAGGTGCTTAGTGAACTGTCAGACTAAAGTGAGTTTCTAACATAGGGGTGTCGAACTCAATCAGAGAAGGGGCCAAAATCTAAAATCCAGCCTAAATCGCGGGCCGAATGGTTTACGGAACAGTCATAAACTGTCATTGTGATGGAAACACAGCGGAGTGCAGTGATGACAGCGCGGTGCAGGCCACATTGCAAGGCCTGGCGGGACGGATTTGGCCCGCGGGCCTTGTGTTTGACACATGTGTTCTAACACAATAAGTCTTTTGTTAGACAGTTTGCCTTTATTTTTAGGCAAAATAAAGGCAAAATTACTTTTGAGGTATAGCAAGTGATATCCACTTTGTCTTTTCTAAGGAAAGATTGAACCATAGCTAGAAATCTTGCTAAGACCCTCAATGTTGTTTTGATTTAGTGCTTCCTGTCCTGTGTGATCTAGAAATTTTTCAGAAGGAAAGGATGAAACTATTAAGCATGCAAATTGTGTCAACCTTCAGATAAGTCTCAAAAAGTGTTCAAAGAATAGAGAAAGGGTGATTGGTTTCAGGCTGTAACCTGCCTGATATCAAATGGCCAGTAATTTAGTACATTTCTTTCTTGCTCTAATAATCATTATAGGTTTTAGTGTCTACTATCTAGTAAATATTGCATTAAGGAAGAGTAAAGAAATAAAAGTCCCTGACCTCAAAGATTTTATAATTGACTTAGGATTATTAAGTATATACCATTGAAACAATAGTGAGATATATAAAGTGACATATAACTGAAAATCATATTTGGTAGCATATAATACAGCTAAGCATTCAGAGGGACCTGAAATTGGTGAGCAATTGGAGTGTCAAATAAAAAGTGGGACCTGAGTTAGTTGATAGAATTTTGATAAGCGAGGGGAAGATGTTTATTCACTATATTTGTGTATTTAAGAAACAGTTCTTATATATCAGTATATGCCAGGAACTATTCTGGCTCATTTAATCCTCATAGCAAACTTACCCTCATATTACAGGTAAAAACAGCAACAGTGGAATAGATAAAAGTACTAGATGGTTGGTTCAATGTGCAAAAGATGTCAAAATGAGAATATATACTCCTTCTAACACTACATGTAAAAACATGACTAAATGCACCATGATTGCACTAGTTGGGAATAAGTTTGTACAGAAACATGTTATGAAGGGCATTGAAATTTAAGCAAAGAGGATGGCTGGCAAGTTGGAATCCCAGAAAAAAATTTTCAGCTAGCGGGACCATGATTGCTGGAAAACAAATCAGTTTCAGCTGGGAAAGAGATGTTGACAGGAAGCCAGGAAGGCTGGTCAACAACCTCAATTGTTTAACCTTTAGTTGAGATTATGTTAAGTTGAAGCAGCTGTTAAGCCTCAATAAAAGGGGATGGCAGAGCCAGAGCAGTGGTAGTTCTCCCACTAGAGTTGGACTGCCGCCTGGCCCCCCAAATCGCCAAATTAAATTTCTTCAAGTCTCTTTTCATTTGTGTGCGGCCCTTCTCCAGAACCTGAACCCTGAATTGGAACTCTTTCTACGCGGGCCGTGAAAGAGAGTCCAATATCTGGCGCCTTCAACGCGGGACTTCTGGAGGAGAAGGTATTTTTCGCCTAGAGCGAAGGAGGAAAAATACACCGAGAAAAGGTGAGGAAAATTCACCAGAAAAAGGTGAGGGAAGATTCACCAGAAAAAAGGTGAGGGAAATTCACCGCACTCAAAGCCCATGGCCAGCTACAGAGTTGCGAACTGTAAGTAGGGTGGGAACGTCTTTTTTCAGCCAGGCTAATGGGGAAGAATTAGGTTATAAATATTGGGTCGGCAACTAAGTACTTGCGGGTTTCACGCATATATGGCTTCAGTTGAATTTTTAGGTTTGCAGACGTAGTACAAATGTAAAACACATTTTGTTATTTGATAGTTGGCTATTCAGCTGTTAATCAGTAAAAAAAGTTTTTTGATCTGTTTTGTAGTTTTCGTTTGGCGTTCGTTGAAAAATGGAAAATCAAAAGGAACATTTTCGTCATATTTTGCTTTTTTATAATATTTCCGCAAAGGGAAAAACGCATCGCAAGCTCATAAAAAGTTATGTGCTGTTTATGGTGACGAAGCCTTAAAAGAACGGCAGTGTCAAAATTGGTTTGCCAAATTTCGTTCTGGTGATTTTTCACTCAAAGATGAAAAACGCTCTGGTCGTCCAGTTGAAGTTGATGACGCCCTAATCAAAGCAATAATCAATTCGGACTGTCACAGTACAACACGTGAGATTGCAGAGAAGCTTCATGTATCACATACATGCATTGAAAATCACTTAAAACAACTTGGCTATGTTCGAAAACTCGATACATGGGTTCCTCACGAACTGAAAGAATCACAGTTAACGCAACGCATTAGCAGCTGCGATTTGCTAAAGAAACGTAATGAAAATGATCCATTTTTAAAACGACTGATAACTGGCGATGAAAAATGGGTTGTTTACAACAGTATCAAGCGGAAAAGATCGTGGAGCAGGCCAGGTGAACCAACTCAAACAACATCAAAAGCTGATATTCATCAAAAGAAGGTTTTGTTATCAGTTTGGTGGGATTACAAAGGAATTGTCTACTTTGAACTCTTACCACCCAACCGAACGATCAATTCTGATGTCTACATTGAACAACTAACGAAATTAAACAATGCAGTTGAAGAAAAGTGGCCCGAATTGACAAATCGAAAAGGTGTTGTATTCCATCATGACAATGCAAGGCCACACACATCTTTGGTCACTCGGCAAAAATTAATGGAGCTTGGTTGGGATGTTTTGCCACATCCACCGTATAGTCCTGACCTTGCACCATCTGATTACTTTTTGTTTCGATCTTTACAAAACTCCTTGAATGGTA
Source organism: Pipistrellus kuhlii (assembly GCF_014108245.1). NCBI lineage: Eukaryota > Metazoa > Chordata > Mammalia > Chiroptera > Vespertilionidae > Pipistrellus > Pipistrellus kuhlii. Next base: position 32,864,679 of record NW_023425471.1, read on the forward strand.
AAAATTTCAATAATGATGATGATGTCAAATCGTACCTGATTCAGTTTTTTGCTAATAAAAACCAGAAGTTTTTTGAACGTGGGATTATGATGCTGCCTGAAAGATGGCAAAAGGTCATTGATCAAAATGGGCAATACATTACAGAATAAAGTTCTTTAGTTCCATGAAAAAATTGTCTTTGATTTTCTTTAAAAAATCCGCAATTACGTAGTTGCCAAAAAGGGGATAGTGGAAAATACCATGTAAAAAAAAAAAAATGTCCTGTAAGTAAATTACATTTAGAAAAATTTTTCTTCTTTTGAAAACCAGTTTTCATTTGTAATGATAACAGTAAGACAGTCATGAAAAACACACATAGTACCAAAATAAGTCAAAGAAAAATTGGGCAAAAAATTAAAAGTATCCCAAGTAAAATTTATAGAAAATATTCCTTTATTAATTTTGGTCGAGATATGTTTGTATATTTTCAGAAAACAACTCTAAGACCATGTGGATTCCTGCAACAGAGAAGAATTGACAGGAATACTCCAGCCATAAAGACAGGAGGAAAAACAGACCAGAGATGGAAGATGCTGACGACGCCTTGCCATACTAGCAGTCAGCAGATGTACGTCGCTGCATGTTGTCCAGGACCAAACCAGAGGTCGGACCTGCATTGACACCATTTTTCCACCATCCGGATACCATTGCTGTCATGGACTCAGAACTGTTGGACATTAAAATTTGGACTCAAAAAACTGTGTGACACTGAATCTGGGATTCAAAAACTGTTGGCCGAGAAAGAAATGTACTGCAGACTGATTTCATTTGACTCTCAGCATAGCCATTGTTGCTTATTTCATTTTTTGTTTGTTTATTTCTAGTCTGCATATGTAAAATTTTTTAGGGAAAGAAAACGGGGGAGATGCTGGAAAACAAATCAGTTTCAGCTGGGAAAGAGATGTTGACAGGAAGCCAGGAAGGCTGGTCAACAACCTCAATTGCTTTAACCTTTAGTTGAGATTATGTTAAGTTGAAGCAGCTGTTAAGCCTCAATAAAAGGGGATGGCAGGGCCAGAGCAGTGGTAGTTCTCCCACTAGAGTTGGACTGCCGCCTGGCCCCCCAAATCGCCAAATTAAATTTTTTCAAGTCTCTTTTCATTTGTGTGCGGCCCTTCTCCAGAACCTGAACCCTGATTTGGAACTCTTTCTATGCGGGCCGTGAAAGAGAGTCCTATACATGATGAATGTATAGTAGGAAATGCTGTCTCTAATGGGATAAGTTGTTAAGGTAGGGAAAGATTAGTAAGAAATGCTAGCTAAAGGTTTATTAATAATTCAGGTATGAGATAAAAAGAACCTGGATTAGAGTGATGGTGGAAAAAGAGAGACTGTGTCGGTGCGGGGGGGCGGGGGGGGGGGGGAGGATCAATAGAAAAAAATTAAATCACCTCAGTAATAGAAGATGTAAAAGAGAAAGCGTCACATAATGATTTTGACTCTTAGCAGCTAAGACAAAGACAAGGATGTCAGAAAAGCACTCTATTAATTATTTTAGTAAGTGGTCTGCTGCTGAGATGGAGCCAGACAATTTTTTTTTTCTATAAGTCTACTTCTCATGCTTTGCCTTCTGGGAGCCTCAGCCTTTCCAGCTTTATTGTACTGGCACTGGGGACTCCAAACCAGACACAGAAGGAGTATCCTGCAACTGCAGATGTGGGGATTCTCAAAGATGAAAATGTGGTTTAAGGAGCACATCATGACGCTGTACACTGTGCCATACTACTGGATGCTTTGAGCAAATTGTTAATGGGAAATATTAGGTTCAAATGCTAATTAAAACTATGCACTCAGGCAAGTAAATTTAATTTCGAGAATGTTATTGTTTTCTTCAGTCTGTTAGTTGGCTCATGCTTCCTTTTTGGATTCACTTTCCTCCATGGGTGACAAGGGTGATTTACTTATTTGTTTCCAGAAAGTAAAAGGTTTTTATAAATAACATCACCTACATAGTTTGATTTCTAGCTGTATGATGAGTGAGATTAGTTCACTTATGGAACAGAATTTTTAAATGTTTTTCTTGTGTAACATCCACTAGAGAATGAATGACTTAAGGCAAAGGCTATGAAAACTTCTTCTCCATTCTAAAGACCACTTAATAAGATAAATTATCCCACAGGCAAGCTTGTCTTCCTGTCTTTTTTACCTGTAAACTTCTTTCTCATGCTGCCTACATTGCTTAGTGTATAGTGTGCCTATCACATGGGGCTATTGGATTACATTTTACATAAGAGAGATGGTCAGCTGCTGATTACAAATAGCATTAAATAAATAAATTCATAATAAACCAATAGAGTTAGGTCAGTGGTTGGCAAACTCATCAGTCAAGAGAGCCAAATATCAACAGTTACAATGATTGAAATTTATTTTGAGAGCCAAATTTTTAAAACTTAAATTTCTAACTGCACTTCTTCAAAATAAACTTACCAACTTGTGGTAAATTTTGTGGAAGAACCACACTCAAAGGGCCAGAGAGCCACATGTGGCTTGTGAGCTGCAGTTTGCTAACCACAGAGTTTGGTGGTAGATAGATGATAGCTAAATAGATGATAGATAGATAGATAGATAGATAGATAGATAGATACATGATAGATAGATAGATATTATTTGGACAAAATATATAGCTAGATTATTCACACAAATGTAATAACATTACCACTGTGAGTCCTCTGACAACACTGACTTGGAATTGTTCAAAATTTATAGTTATTTCACTGATTTTTTATGGTTGAGAGTTTTACAGATGTCCATTTCCCCCCAATTTTCTCTCCTCCACTCATGCCCACCCTACCCCAGGCCTTAACCGTACGATTGTCTGTGTTCGTGGATTATGCATATATGGATATAAATCTATCAGTTCCATGTATCCATACCTCTGGACTTATTTTATTTGTCAGTTTATTTTGTTCATTAGCTTCCATATATAAATGAGATCATGTGATCTTTGTCATTTTCTGACTGGCTTACTTCGCTATGAAAAAGCTACTTAAAGAGACAGAAGTGAGATGAAAGGCCTATGTATCCCTGCACATATTACTAAAAGATATATTTTAAATCAAAATAACTTCTCACCCCCATCCAAGGAGCAACAGACTCATGTGCAGCTCTTTCCTGCCTGAGGAACATCAGCCACGCAAGTAGCCCATTCCGCATCCAAGGAGCAGCAGTTGTGTGAAGATCCCAAACCCTTATGAGGAGGGTCAGCCAACCTGCCCCTGTCCAAAAAGCCACAGCTTCATGAGCAGCCTGCCCCATCAGAGGAACAGCAGCACTGTGCAGCCAGACCCAATCCAAGAAGAAGCAGCCATGTGAGCAACCCTGTCCAATGAGCAGCAGCTGTGTGAGTAGCCTTCCCCACCAGACATAGGAGACAGCAATGCTGTGAACAGCACCCACCAGCGGAGCTTCTGCCAACTAAGAAGCAGCTGCTTCCACAATTGCCTGAGGAGCAACCACAGCCCAAGGAGGAGATCCTGCACGAATCCACATCTAGATCACTCAGTGAGACTAAAAATTGGTAAGCAAAGAGACCCCCAAAGGAAAGAAAAAAAAAAGAAAGAAATCAAGAGAAAAGCAGCTAATGAAACAGAGGCATGCAATATGTCAGAAAAAATAATTCAGCATAAGGGTCATACAGTTAATAAAACGGATGGAGAAAAAATCAGCAACTTTTGTCAGAATCAAGAAGAAATAGATGAAAAAAATCAATAAAATGTAAGAATAAAAAAGAAGAACTAAAGAGTTATATAGTTGCAATAGAAAACACCATGGAAAATTTCAACGGCAGATAAAAGTGGAGGGCCAAATTATCAAATTAGAAGTCATGGAAGCAAAACACTCCCAAACTGAACTGCATTTGGTGAAAAAAGGGAAAAGACAGGAGGAGAACCTAAGAGAGTTATGGGACAACATGAAATGAAGCAACATAAGGGTGTCAGAACAACAGGAAGAGGAACAAGGGTTATATAACCTATTTGAAGTAATAATGTCAGAAAACTTCCCTGATGTGTGAAAGAAAAAAGTCACAAAAGCACAGAGACTCCCAAATAAGATGAACCTGAAAAGACCCACACCAAGACACATCATAATTACAATGACAAATGTTCAAGACAAAGAGATAATCTTAAAGGCTGCAAGAGAGAAACAGAATGTTATATACAAGGGAACTCCCATTAGATTATCAAATGTTTTCTCAACATAAAAACAGCAGGCCAGAAAAAAAATGAAAGGAAATTTACAAAGTGATGCAAAGCAAGGGACTGAATCCAAGAATACTCTATCCAGCAAGGCTATCATTCAAAATTGAAGGGGGATAAGGAGTTTCACTGACAAAAAAAGGCTAAAGGAGTTTATCACTACTTTAGCAATGCAAGAAATTTTAAATGGTCTGGTGTAAAAAGAAGAAATAAAAGGGTAAGAAAGAACATAGGCAGAAAAAAAAATTGCTATCAGCAAGTACCTTTCAAAAATAACTTTAAATGTAAACCGACTAAATGCTCTAATCAAAAGACATGGAGTGAGTGAATGGATAAAATAGAATAACCCATATATATGCTATCTACAAGAGACCCACCTCAGAACAAGGGACTCACACAGACTGAAAGTGAAGGGATGGAAAAATATCTTTCCAGCAAATGGAAATTTAAAAAAAAAAAAAAAAAAGGCTGGGGCAGCAATCCTTATATCTGACAAATTAGACCTCAAAGTGAAGGTCATAACAATATATAAGGAAGACCACTTCATAATACTAAAGATATTGATACAACAAGAAGATATAACCCTGATAAACAAATATGCATCTTATGCAGGAGCACCCAAATACATTGTGGGGGGGGGGGGACCTCCTGGAAGAAATCAAGGGAGAGATTGACAAGACAATCATAGTAGGGGACCAATAATATACCAATGGCATCATTGAATAAATTCAGTAGCCAACATATCAGCAAAGAAACAGCAATCCTAAATGACTCACTAGATCAGATGGACTTAATTGACATCTTCAGGGCCTTTCACCCCAAAGCCACGGAATATACATTCTTCTCAAGTGCACATGGGACATTTTAAAAAATAAACCACATATTAGGTCACAAGCAAAGTTTTCAAAATTCAGTAAGATTGAAATCATATTAAACATTTTCTCACACCACAATGGCATAATATGAAAAATAAACTACAATAAAAACAGCCCCAAAAGTTCAAATACTTGGAAGCTGAATAGCATGCTATCAAACAGTGATTGGGCTACCAAAGACAAAATTAAAAACATCCTGGGAACTAATGAGAATAAAAACACAACAATCCAAAATCTATGGGACACAATAAAAGCAGTCCTGTGAGGGAAGTTTACAGCTGTAAAGGCCTACTTAAAAAAAAAAGTAATAAATCATCTAACTCTACAATTCAAAGGATTAGAAAGAGAGCCACAAGAAAAGCCCAGAGTGAGAAGAAGGAAGGAGAAAGTAAAGATCAGAGCAGGAATATATAAAAGATCAATGAAACCCAGAGCTGGTTCTTTGAAAGGATAAACAAGATTGATGAACCTCTAGTCAGGCTCTTCAAGAAGCAAAGAGAGAGTACTCAGATAAATAAAATTGGAAATTAAAGAGGAGAAATAATAATAGACTACACAGAAATGAAAAAGATTGTTTAAAAATATTATGAAGAACTATATTCTAACAAATGAGACAACTTGGAGGAAATGTACATATTCCTAGAAAAATACAACCTTCCAAAACTCAATCAGGAATATTCTAAAAATCTCAATATGCTGATAACTATGAAAGAAATTGAAGCAGTCATCTAAAAGCTTGCAGCAAACAAAAGCTGGGGTCAGATGGCTTCACTGGAGGAGTTTTACCAAACATCAAAGGAAGCACTAAAACCTATCCTCCTCAGACTATTCCAAAAAATTCAAGAGGAAGGTACACTTCCAAGCTCAGTTGATGAAGCCAGCATCACCCTAATACCAAAACCAGATAAAGACAATACAATGCAAGAGAATTACAGGCCACTATCTCTCATGAACATAGATGCCAATATCCTCAACAAAATTCTAGCAAATCAGATCCAGTAGTACATCAGAAAGATCATACACCATGACCAAGCAGAATTTATCCTAGGGATGAAAGGATGGTACAATATCTGCAAATCAATAAATGTGATACATCACATAAACAAATTGAAATATTAAAAAAGCACAGTCACATCAATTGACACAGAAAAAGCATTTTGCAAAATCCAACAGCCTTGATAAAAATTCTCAGCAAAGTCGGAATAGAAGGATCATACCTCAACATAATAAAAGCCATATATGACAAACACATAGCCAACATCATACACTTGTGAAAACTAAAAACATTTCCCCTAAGAACAGGAACAAGACAGGGAGTCCCACTCTCACCACTCCCATTCAACATAGTACTGGAAGTACTAGCCATTGTGATCAGACAAGAATAAATAAAAAGCATACAAATTGGAAAAGAAAAAGTAAAAATGCCCTTATTCACAGATGACATGATACTGTAAATATAATAGAAAACCCTAAAGATTCCATAAAAAAATTATTAGGCTTAATAAATGAATTTGGCAATGTAACAGGTTACAAAATTAATGCAAAAAATCTATGGCATTTCTATACAACAATAATGAGCATAATCAAAGATAAACTAAAAAAGCAATCCCATTTACCATCACACCAAAAAAAAAAAAAAAAAAAAAGATACCTAGGAGTAAACTTATCTAAGAAGGTAAAATACCTATATTCCAAAAACTACATGACACTGAAAAAAAAGATATAGAGAAAGACATAAACAGATGGAAGAACATACCATGTTCTTGAATTGGTAGAATCAATATCATTAAAATGTCCATACTACACAAAGCAATCTATAAATTCAATGCACTACCCATTAAAATACCAATGGCATATTTCTCAGACCTAGAACAAACTTTCCAAACATTAATTTGGAATAAAAAAAGACTCTGAGTAACTGCAACAATCCTGAGAAAGAAGAACAAATTCCGAGGGATCTCAATACCAGAATATCAAACTGTATTACAAATCTACTGTTCTCAATACAACCTTGTACTGCCACAAAAACAGACATATAGATCAATAGAATAGAATAGAGAGCCCAGAAATTGACTCAAGCCACTATGATCAATTAATATTTGACAAAGGAGGCAAGAGCATACAATGGAGTCAAGACAGTCTCTTCAGTAAATGGTGTTGGGATAATTGAACAGATACATAAAAAAATGAAACTAGACCACCTACTTACACAATACACAAAAATAAACTCAAAATGGATAGATGATTTAGACATAAGACGGGAAAACATAAAAATACTAGAGGAATCCACAGGCAGCAAAATCTCAGACATATGCCAAAGCAGTTTCTCCACTGATACCACTCCTAGGGCAATGGAAACTGAAAATAAAATAAACAAATGAAACTACATCAAAATAAAAAGCTTTTTCACAGCAAAAGAAACCATCAACAAAACAAGAAATCCCACTGCATAGAAGAACATATTTCTCAATGTTATCTCCCATAAGGGTTTAATCTCCCACATTTTCAGTGAACTCATACAACTTAACAAATTGAAGATAAATAACCCAATCAAAAAATGGGCAAGTGACCTAAATAGATACTTTTCGAAAGAAGACAGAAGGAAGGCGAAGAGCCATGTGAAAACATGTTCAGTTACTAATCATCTGAGAGATGCACATCAAAATGACAGTGAAGTACCATTTCACACCAGTCAGAATGGCTATCATAAACAAACCAACAAAGGACAAGTGCTGGTGAGGATGCAGGAAAAAAAAAGACCCTTTGTGCACTGCTGGTGGGAATGCAGACTGATGCACTCACTGTGGAGAACAGTATGGAGTTTCCTCAAAAAACTAAATATGGAACTCCCATTTGACTCAGTGATCCCACTTCTAGGAATATATCCCAAAAATCTAAAAACACCAATTAGAAAGAAAGGATATATGCATTACTATTTTCATCGCAGCACAATTCACCGTAGATAAGATTTGGAAATAGCCTAAGTGCCCATCAGCAGATGAGTGGATTAAAATACTGTGGTACATCTACACAATGGAATACTATGCTGCTATAAAAAGCAGTTCTTACCATTTGCAACAGTATGGATGGAACTGGAGAGCATTCTGCTAAGTAAAATAAGCCAGTCAGAGAAAGATAAATATTATTGTATATGATATCAATCATTTATGGAATATAATGAACAACATAAACTAATGAACAAAAACATATCCAGAGACAGAGAAACATTGATCAGACCATCAAACCTCAGAGGGAAGGTAGGGGAGGGTGGGGGTAAGTGGGAGAGATCAACCAAAGGTCTTGTATGCATAAGTATAAGTGTAACCAATGGACACAGACAACGGGGCGGGGGTGTGAGGGCATGAGTAGGGTGAAGAAGGGGCATATTGGGAGAATAAGGACACATATGTAACAACTTAATCAATAAATTAAAATAAATAAAGAAATAAATAAAATAATCTCTTACTATATTACTCTCTCTTTTAGGCTGTATAATGAAATGAGATTGGTTATTTACCTTCTTTGATTTTTTTTTTATTTAAGAATTGACTTATTTTGATACCATTAAATTTTGGTTTCTCCACAAACACTGATTTGTTAAGTTTTAAAAAAAATAAAATATCAGAAAATATTTGTATTCATTTAGGTAACATCTTTAGTTCAGAGTCCTCCTTCAAGCTAATGTGTATAGATATCTAAGACAAAGAAATAATGAAGCTCAGTATAATTTGTAAATTCCTCATTTGACAATGAAACTTGATTGAATAAGTCATGTTCTATACGTTGTTGAAACTGAGAACATCTTTGCCCACTGCTGAGAAACGTGATAGGAAAATTTATTGTCCTGAGGGATTTTAGCTAGAGTCTCTAAATCTTCTGTTTTGCATAATCTGTAGCTGAAATTGATTCTTTTAGTACTTATTTTCTTTTTGCTTCTCTGGGAAGGTCTCTCACTTATAAAATGGGTATTCTTTCATTAAAAATTTTCTCTTGTACCAAGGGAAAAAATGAAGTCTTTGTTTAAGAAGTATAAAGTGGAAAAGATGTGACATTTAGATCCCCGATCAGTAAAGGGATGAAAACTAAGCTCATTGCCAACAAATGCATTTGGAATACATTTCTCCTCAAGTGCTATTTATCAAGTGCCCATATACACATGGCGCCACGCTAAGTATTATACAATACAAATTAAATAGATGTAGTTCCTGCTCTCTGCCAGTTTACATCTTCCTTTGATTCAAATGCTATAGCAGAGTGCTTAAAAAGAGCCAAATCAAATCATAGAGGTTATATCCATATCCTTTAAGGATGGATTATTGGGATTTCTTCTTATTTGATGGCATGGGTAGGAGATGCAGAAGTAGCAATGGCACTCCCTGCAAATTTCCTCTGATAATTATTTGTAAAGGTGTCTAAACATCTGAGGCTTTAACTAGAAGTTCCACAAATTGTTTCTAGTGAGTACTAGTAGCTAAGATAACAGAACATTCATTTTTCTGGAAGCCTTGAAAGAGCAATTCCCTGTGCATTTTGCCCTAAAGTCTTTAAAATAGATTTTATCATCTCACTTGAAAACAAAGTGGTAAACATAGATATACTCTGTGCTAGACACGACTGTTGACTTACAAGTCTTGTAGATGTTTTGTGAGTTGCTTTCAGTAGTCATGAAGTATGTTATGATGAGAAAAACTCAGAATGAAAGCTAGAATGCCTGAATTATAGTCCTTGTTCAGATATTGAATAGCTGGTAAGGTAATGCAAGTTGTTTCACATCTGGGCTTTATTATCACTTCAACATTAAATAAATTGAATTTAAATACTTTTCAGTTTTAATACTCCATGAGACTACATGTGACCTGATCACTACATGCAAATTTTATAGTCATCCAAGGGGCAGTAAAAAGAGAGGAATATCTACATCATTATTCTATGTTACATTATTATTATTATTTTTTAATCTTTTGCTATTGTCAAATCCAAACTTTTTTTATTTTTTATTTTATTGATTTTTTATAGAGAGGAAGAGAGAGGGATAGAGAGTTAGAAACATCGATGAGAGAGAATCATCGATCAGCTGCCTCTTACACCACCCTCAATGGGGATGTGCCCTTGACTGGAATCAAACCCAGGACCTTTCAGTCTGCAAGTTGACGCTCTATCCACTGAACCAAACCAGTCTCGTCTATGTTACATTATTAATGTGATTATAACTTAACTCACTTTTGAAGTCAAATACTGTAGAAATTAATTCCTGATCTGATTAAGATTGAAAAAGTAACCTAGAAGCTGAAGAATAAAAAGTCTTATGTTCAAGAACAATAGTTGAAGATACAATTGACTAGATAGGATCTAATTTTACATTCTGGACAAGTAACAATTTCAAATGTAAAATTTGAAGGGTAGAGTATCAGTCCAAAATTATTAAAAGTATAGTTTGCTTTGTTCTCAGGAGAATGGTGAGGGAGACATCTGACCTCATCTTCTTCCTTGTGGATGTCATGGTCAATGTTTAATGGAAAGAGTCCAGCTGGAAGACATCCACTAAACCTTTAAGGAAAGCAAAAAGCTTAAGATGAGGTTTTATAGAATGGCCTATTTCAAGACTACAGTGATATATTATCTTACATTTTCTTTTAGCAGAGTAAATATTTCTGAATCCCATATGTGAAGGAAGAAATATAATTCAGGGATTAAATCTTCAGTAAAATCCCTTTTCATCTTAGAAACATTAGTTTTCCCTGCATATGTCTTTGGTATTTTTTCCGTTTACGGTTTTTTTTTTTTTTTTTTTTTTTTTTTTTTTTTTTTTTTTTTTTTTTTTTTTTTTTTTTATCCATTGGTTACAAATATAATCAAAGCCTGTCAGAAATAAGAAGGACCTTAACCACCACATAATCTAACCTGTTTATATTTCCAGGTGAGAAAGTCCTATTAAGAGAACTCACATACCCACGTTCTTACAGTTTTCCTGGGCAAAGATAGCGTTACAATCTAGCATGAGCTGTGGAAAATGGAAGAGGGAGAATGAAATAGTATGACAAATAGGAAAACAAAGAGAAAGGAATCTGAAAAAAGAAAACATAATTGTCAAAATGTTTTAAAATAGGGTCAGCAAACTATCCACAGACAAAATTCTGTCTATGCCCTGTTTTTGTCAGCTCTCAAACTAAGAATGACTTTTATGTTTCTAATGAGTTGTTTAAATAAAGAGCATGTGACGGAGACCATATATGGCCCATGAAAGCCAAGAAATTTAATATCTTGCCCATTACAGAAAACATTTGCTGATCCAAGATTAAAATACTACAGAAACCAAACACACTAGAGTTAAGCAAAGCCCAAATGACCTTCAGAAAAATCTCACAGTAACTAGGTTCATCCAAGAACAGTTTGCTTCATTCATTTTCAGTTCCAAACTACTATATTCAACACTGACCACAGAGACCAAGAGAAGAGATTTTTTCAGGAATTACCAGGATCTTATTCTCAGTAAAAGAGAATTTATGGATTCTTTGTTTTGTTTCCCTCCTGTAGTTTTCAGTTTCACATTCTGAACAGTTGCCAGGTTCTACTGTTTATTTTCTCCTTCTTAGTCTATGTTGAACCTTATTAAATTGTCAATATTCAACTAGTTTTGATTAATAAGATAGCAGTGTTACATGATTCAACTTAATGTTTAGCTTTCTGTTCACTTCTCTTCTTATACTTTTATCTCTCATCATTTCAAAATATTTTGTCTTGTTAATAATTCTTTCTTCTGTGCTTATACAACTCTCCACTTACGAAGAAATTCTTTATACATTGAAGACTTAATTTCTAAATATACATATTTCCCTTTGAAATATCTTAGATGACTGAATTTATTTTGAATAGCTCATTGAAAGTGTACTGACACAGCCCTTATTATCAATAGATATACACAGTGGTATCAGTTCAGTTTACAGAGGTATACATGGCTTGTTTCTATTGGCAGTTTGGGATCACTTGGTATCATGCAAATGTGTAGTCTGCCTGGAAAAATGTGTAACTTGTTTTGGGACAAATTTAACCAGTTATCAGAGGTAGAATTATGGAAGGACCCTGGATATTTTAGCACCCTAGTTTTACCATCCATGGCTGTGTATGGGATAGGCTGCTGTACTGAACTATCAACCTCTATCATTCCCTCCTTTATTTAAAACAGTACTCAGTCAACCTTATAAAAGTGAAGCTTACTGTTAAGAAGTGCAGTCAATTAGAATGGGAGATGCTCTTTCTTGATACAGCAATGCAGAGACAAAGAGGTCAGAAAGTGTAGATTTCCTCTCACACAAAGAGCTTAGAGAAAGTAGATATTGATTATGCCAATGTATTTAAAGACAAATTGAAGAAATGAAATTAAAATGCGGTATAATATAGAGTAAGGCTGTTTAGTTTACTGTAATGGTTCAGAGCATGTAATTCAAAATCAAATCAATCTGGATTTGAATCTCAGCTTCGTCTTTTACTAGCTATATACACTTTGAGTATGTTATGTGGTCTTTATTTCTCTACAACATGAACATATTGTCTACCCTATAATTCTTTAGATTTCTGTTGAACATTAAAGAAAGTAATATATGTAAAATAAGCATTTGATAATACTTCGGCTATTAATTTTAGTAGAAGTGGTAAAATGATAAAATGGATAATAATGAAATTGATAACAATCTCAAAGAGTACAAAGATCTGGAATGCTCAAGAAAATGAAATTTAATATAGTCACTAAAATGTTAGAAAAAACTCAAGAAAATAAATTAAAAGAAGATACATATTGCCTAAATTTCATAAGAAATAGTGCAAATTCAGTAATGGACATAAGGAGGAAGGGGGCTGAAATTCTCATATATTTATTAATTTGTTTATTCAATCATTGTTTCAATGTATTTTTTTTTAGTTCTTTCAGTGTCTAAGGGACTAAACTGTATCAGGAAAAGAACAATATGTAAGAGAATGACCACTTAAGAGTATTATAATGCAGAATTTTGTGAATTTCATAAACTCTTACATATTGATAGAATCCTGTCTGAAAACAGAAAAAGAAGAGTTTCTCTGGTTAAATAGGAAGTGAAGGGACACAAAACCATATATACCAAGTGTCTTCCTCTCCCTCACCTATCCTAAGGTGCCCATGTCACCTTTGCTAACCCAAAATTTTATGAAACTTAGATCGAAAGTCACTTGTCTAGTCTGTTATAAAGATGGTTTGCAAGAAATTTCAGTTTGGGGGTTTCTTCTTTAGTCTAGAATAGCAGTTTTCAACTGGTGTGCTCCAAGAATTTTTAAAACATGCAATACCTGAAAATTTTGTCAGGGACACTAAACTCTTTGCCCTTATATTGTCAAGTAAAGAAAAAAAATGACAACAGCTACCACAATAATAGCCATCCAGTGTGAGTGAGTCAAAATTATACCTATTTTTGTCAGATCAGCAAAAGATAACATATTTTTGGTGTGCACCAGACAATTAATCATTATTTTATATGTCTCACAAGATAAACATGTTGAAATCACCGGTATAGAAAAAGGGTAGCCTCTCTAGATGCATGCATTATATAAGTATAAAAGAGAATGCTATTTCTACTCCTGCATGTATGATTACATTATATAATTTTTTTTTTCTAGCAAGGACAAGAGAAAGATAAGAGAGAAGAGTAGCAAATTTTGATTAGAAAAGAAAATGTCATCAGGCAAATTTGAAAAACTGGTAATGTTTAGGAGGAGAAGTCTGGTGGGCTTCAATATAAGGAAACTAGATAATAGGAGTAGAATGGATTTTCTAGGCAAGAAGGTAAGGCAAATTGATGGAGAAATCAAATATTTGAAGTACCTCAAAATAATTTTCCACCACATATCTTTTTATCTGACAACATGATGAAAAAAATATTTTTCTACATTTCATAATACCAAGGAAAGACTCTGAGGTGAGTTAAGTTGAAACCATGTGATTGGCAAATATCATAAAACAAACATATAATGTACCAGTATGAAATAAATGAAAATATATTAGAGAAGCATTCTTAGAGTTGATTAATCCAACAGACAAATGGTAATGGCTATATATATATATATATATATATTTTTTTTTTTTTTTTTTTAATAAAAGTGTAATATGCAAATTGTCTGTCACTCCCACGCACAAGATGGCTGCCCCGATGTGGTCAAAGATGGCCCCCCATGTGGACACAAGATGGCTGCCACAAGATGGCTGACAGGGAAGGGCAGTTGGGGGCGACAGGCCTGCAGGGGAGGACAGTTAGGAGTAAACAGACCAGCAGGGGAGGACAGTTGGGGGGCAACCAGACCAGTAGGGGAGGGGAGTTAGGGGTAACCAGGCTGGCAGAGGAGGGCAGTTAGGGTGATCAGACCTGCAGGGAAGGGCAGTTGGGGAAGGCAGGCCTGTAGGGGAAGATAGTTAGAGGTGACCTCCTCAGGCTTGCAGAGGAGGGTAGCTAGGGTTACCAGGCTGGCAGAGGAGGACAGTTAAGGGCAATCAGGCCACAGGGGAGTAGTTAGGCATCAATCAATCTGCCAGGGAATGGTTAGGGGTATCAGACTAGCAGACAGAAGTGTTTAGGGACAATAAGGAAGACAGGCAGGTGAGAAGTTGGGAGCCAGCAGTCCTGGATTGTGAGAGGGATGTCTGACTGTCCATTTAGGCTGGATGGACATCCCCCTAGGGGTCCCAGATTAGAGAGGGAAAAGGTTGGGCTGAGGGACAACCCTCCTCCCACTGTGCACGAATTTTGTGCACTGGGCCTCTAATATATATATATATATATATCCAACAGCAGAATTCCCCACCCCCATTTCTCAAAGTTCATGCTGTATACATTTCCTATGTTCTACCTTTTATTGTCTCATAGTACGGTACTTACTATATTATAAATGCCTGTTTAATTGGTGTTTTCCCTTACTAAAGTATAAGCTCATTGAGGATAAAAGCCTATCTATTTTTATTATAATTGAACCCCCAGCATGCAGAAAGGGTCAGCCATACAGTAAATGGAATAAATAAAATAAGGAAAGAATGCATAAACAAGCAGAGTTACACATATCAGTGACTGCAGGGCAACCCTTGTGTATGATATGATTTCAATGGAGCTAGAAAACAATCTCTTCCTAAAATAATTCCATAATCTACTTTTCTTGGGATCTGACTTTCTACTCTTTATAATTCAAATTATTTGGATTATAAAGACCATTTGTTATTTCAATAGCTCTTTTATGATTATACAAATGTATCTGTGTAAGAGTAATATGTTAACACACTGTGTTTCCATCTCATAAAAAATATGAGTTTTGGGAAATAATTATACATACAAGATATAATTCTAGGGCAACATTGTCTAATAGAACATTTGTAATGATAGCAATGTTGCTAATACAAATGAGAAACTTAATTTTAAATTTCATTTAAATTTAATTAATTTTATTTTAAAAGTAATATAATTTTAATGTATTAAATACAGAGGTCATGTGTTATATAGTGTAATTTTAGAAGTTATAAATACCAAAAAGAGAAAATGAAATCCATATGGAAGCCTTCAAAAATCATCCTCTAAGGCTCAGAAATCCAGTTCTGATTTAGGGACAATTTGAATTGGATAATAGATGACAAGGACAAAGCCACAAAGGAATGAAAGATCTGAGAGTTAGATGAGCTAAAACACTTGTAGCTTGCATAATAAAAGGAGAATATTGTTATTTTGGCCTCCTAATATTCAAGAAGCCATTAAGATTGGCCAATTGGAATGCCACCATAGTGTACCAAATATAAGTTTTCTTCATCATTTGATTTGTTAATTAAAATTAGAATATTAAATTTATTAGAGCATTATTATGTTGAATTTATTTTTAATGTTGTTGAATCATAGCATGCTATCATTTTCCATATGCTAATGGCATATGATGACTTTGCAACCAGAAACACGGTCCATTGAGGAAGCATTTAAAGAATGGAACAGTCACTGGAATCAGGTTCATTCCTAAGTTTAAGGTAAATTTTTTATGTATGCAAATAACTTATCAAATAACTTTACTTTTTACTATCGATGCAGAAACTTCAGATAAATATTCAAATTGTGATGTCCTTTGCCTTTCTGTAATTTGGCACCATTGCATGTGCTTAATGTCCATAATTTATGACTGTGTGAATGCTCATAAAATATTGCACCTTTGGTGGGTGCCAAATGTATGGTTTGAAAAATGTAAACTTATAAAAGTTAAAGGAGGAAATTAATTCAAGTAGAATGAACTGAAACAAAGGTCATTCTTATACTGATATATTTTACGGACTAGTTTTAGCATTTATCTGGCTGTTTCTGATATATAATCTTTTTTACATAAACATTGTGGTAATTTCCCTCTTCTAACTAGATAATAATTTGTACTAATTGCTTTCAAATCTGACTTGAAATTGAAGCCATGTCAAGAGTATATGAAAATGAATGTACTTCTGTTAAGTTAAAGCTGTTGCTGTTCATATGCCAATAAAAGGTTTAGTTTTAAGGTTTCTTATTCTAACCCTTTATCAAATCAATCAACATGACCTATCTTCTCAGTGCAAGAGCAGCTTGAAACTCTAGAAATATTTGCTTTTTCTGCCATGCTAACATGTTGAGGAACTGATCTACTCAGTTCATAAAAATTGTATTTGGAAATGTTTTCAGTTCTCTCTTATCACAGAGGCCAAATAGATGCAGACTAAATTCAATTTGGCTGAGATAAAGAACTAAAATGATCATCTAGCTAAGCCTAAATCTAAATGTACTTTCAAAGTTCAAAGTGACTCTCTGGAGAATCAGTTATTTGCCAGGCTCAATTCACCATTATCCATCTCCATGGTCCTGCAAGCATGGTAAAGCTCATATTTACAGGTTACAATTTGTCATCAAATACCTCCTAATAAAGCAAGGAAATTATATGCTGATATGGATCCTACAGCTATTGTATAAAATAGCTATACAGATCATAGTGGACTCATCAACCTATTTGCACCCATTTTAAGCCAAGATAAATTATTTGAGAAGAAATAGCCTAGAGGCTAGAAAATGACATATTCCAACCAGGCCTCAAATCTCATTGTTCACTCAAGTTACTGAAATTCATTTATTATCCTATCTATTAATAATAAAAGCCTAGTATGCTAAATGTTCAACCGTTTGTTCAACCATTCAACCAGTCACTATGATGTGTACTGAACACCAGGGACAAACACTCCAACAGGTCAGTTAGCGTGCTGCTGGGGTCTGGCTGATCGAGACTGGGTGAGATGGGCTATACATGCCCTGAAGCCAACCTCCTATGGCTCCTTCCTGGCTGGCCAATTTCCCGTGGTCCCTCCACAGCCTCCAAAATATTTCTTCTAATTAATTTCCTTTCAATGTGCATTTTTAAAGACACCTAGATACATACAATAGCATTGACACTGATATACATGTTTTTGGACATCTGGACATCTGGGCTAGCAAAACAATGCTTAGAAGTTCTGTCAGGGAACTATAAGTAGAATGACATCTCCCTGGGTTTTAGTACCTTCTCTTAATCTGTAAAGCAAATATGCCCCCAATTATGTACCAAAATATTCAAAAGTTGAGGCAACTTACTATAGGGATGTGCTAATACATTCATTTCATCAACAGGGAAGTATCCTTGATGTTCCAAAGCTATTATTTAAAAAAGAAAAAATAACCAGGAAAAGTAGAGGGGACTAGAGAAATAAGGAAATGGTGATCTGACAGGAGAAAGTAAATTATGTGATATGTAAAGCTTATCACAGAGCTTGATACATTGTAGACTTCCATGAGTGATTTCTTTCTGTTCCCCACCTTATTACTTTTCTGAGCATGATTTTTAGATTTATAACAGCATTAGTTATAACTTTGTAACTTTGAACTGATGACTTAACCATTCTATATTTTAAAGGGTAATAATAATAATATTAATACATATATAGCTCATGCTGTCAGCCATTCATTAATCTGCTAAAAGCCCATTAACAGTCAAGGTTTAGAACTTTGTGACTTATAAGTACAGATTTCTGAAATCCTGTTTTCTATATAATGAGCCCCTTAGATTGTCTTCCTTATATTTACCAAATCAATACTTCACTATTGTCATGACTAAATGACCTTTAAACCCTTTCTATTTTCTCAAATAATGCATCACTTCTGGTTTCATTTGCTTTCTCTTTTTTTCACATTTTATTTTTATTTTATTTTATAATAAATCTTTATTGTTCAGATTATTACAGGTGTTTCTCTTTTCCCCATCTTTCCCCATAGCTCCCCTCCACCTAATTCCCAACTCTACCCCATGCCCTTACCCCCGCCCCTGTCTACATCCATAGGTGTAAGATTTTTGTCCAATCTCTTCCCTCACTCCTCAGATTCCCTTCCCCCTGAGAATTATTAGTCCAATCCCTTTCTATGTCCCTGTTTCTATTATGTTCACCAGTACATTTTTTCTTCAGATTTTTTATTCACTTGATTTTTAGATTCACTTGTTGGTAGGTATGTATTTTATATCTTTTTGTTGTTCATAATTTTTACCTTTACTTTTCTTCTTCTTCCTCTCCTTAAAGAATACCCTTCAGCATTTCATGTAATCCTGGTTTGGTGTTGATGAACTCCTTTAATTTTTTCTTGTCTGTGAAGCTCTTTATCTGCCCTTCAATTCTGAATGATAGCTTTGCTGGGTAGAATAATCTTGGTTGTAGGTTCTTGTTCATCATTTTGAATATTTCTTGCCACTACCTTCTGGCCTGCATAGTTTCTGTTGATAAATCAGCTGAGAGTCATATGGGTACTCCCTTGTAGGTAACTAGCTGTTTTTCTCTTGCTGCTTGTAAGATTCTCTCTTTGTCTTTTGTCCTTGGCATTTTAATTATGATGTTTCTTGGTGTGTCCCTCCTTGGATTCGTCTTGTTTGGGGTTCTGTATGCTTCCTAAACTTGTACGTCTATTTCTTTTATCAGGTAGGGAAAGTTTTCTGTCATTATTTCTTTCAATAGTCCTTCCATATCCTGCTCGCTCTCCTCTAGCACCCCAAAAATCCGGATGTTGGTACATTTTAAGCAGTCCCGGAGGCTCCTTACACTATCCTTTCACTTTTGGGTTCTTTCTTTCTTTCTTCCTTTCTTTCTTCCTTTCTTTCTTTCTTTCTGCCTCTCTGGTTGGGTGATTTTTTCTTCCTTATATTCCAGATCTTTGGTTTGATTCTTGGGGTACGTTGATCTATAGTTGAGTTTCTGTATATTCTTTATTTCAGACAATGTATGCTTAATTTCTGACAGGTCCTTTTCCATTTTTTTGGTATTCTCTTTAAGGTCCTTGAAGGTCTCACCAAGCTTCTTGGAGGTCTCATCAAGTTTCTCAAAGATCTTTAGAAGATTCTTGAGGAATCTTATAAATGTGATTCTGAACTCTGTATCCTCCAGTAGTTTGCTTTCCTCCATCTCTCCCATTGTGACATATTTCTGTGTCTCCTCCCTGTGTTGATGGAGTGGCTTTGTGCTGTACGTGACATATCAGCTTCCCCAATCACCTGGGGTGCTCAATTTGGTATATCCCTTTGTGGGCTGAGTGCAAAGTCTTGGTGTAATTAAGCCTTGTTTGCTCTTGGTACTCTGGGAGGAATTGATCTCCAGGCCAATTGTCTGTGAGGACCCACTGTGTCTATAAAAGAAGAACTGCTGTGCTGGAGACAAGGTTTGTTTCAGTGGGGCTTTGGTGCTCTCTGAGCCCCTCTCCAGAATGCATCACTTATGGGTGTGAGTGATTGAAATTGACCACTAGGAACACTGGCTTCTGATCTCCAATGGGATTCAGTTCAGTTGGGGACTGTTTGCTTGGGACTTGGCGGTTGTTGTTTTTTTGTTTTTTTTTTGTTTTTTTCCTGGAGCTACAGTTTATATCTGATTAAGCTGCCTCAATACAGGCCATTTATATGTAAAAGCAGCTGTGTGGTGCCTGGGAGGGTCTATAGAATGTGTGAGCGGGGCCTCAGGGCCAGGTCTCAGGGCGGGGCGGGGGCTTCAGGGTGGGGCTTGGTCTCAGGACATCACTAGGTTGGGGCTTGGGCTAACAGTGATGTCTGCCTTCCCTGCCCTTCCATGTTTCCAAGTCCCTGCTTCTCTGCGATCCAGTTCAGCAAACAATGATTACTGTAGGCACCTCTACAAGAGTCGCCCTCACTTCGGACCCGATGGCCAACAGACCAGCTTCATCCTGTAGGCATCTAGGTCCCCCACATGACCCCAGAAACTGGATTTCAAAGTGATAGGGAGCTTGTTTCCTTTCGGGCTGAAAAGAAAGGCTGCGCCTCGCCCAGTCGCTGCCACCAGCCCGATTCACCACCAACCTGATTCTTGTGCCTCCTTACCTAGGCTCCTCAGCTTTTCAACACTTGTGCTCCCCTCTCTTTCAGCCAGCCTTCCCATGGTTTTGGATGATAGATGTCCTTTATATTAGTTTTAATTTTTAAAATTGTTGTGTGAGCTGCACACCAGATGTTTACACTGCCATCTTGGTTTCTCTTCATTTGCTTTCTTAATTTTTATAGAAACCATGGTCAAATATTTGAATAATATTTTATAGCACTTTAGAATTCTTAGCCCCCTTGTGTTTTTGCATATTTGCTAACACAGAATATTACACTCTGAAAAATCCCAATGTCTGTTTCTTCACACTTTTATACAGGCTTCTGAGCATTGCTGAAGAAAAACAAGGAACTACACTGATTATGTCCTTGGCTGCTGCTTGGCAATTATTTTATTTATCTTTTCTTGATACCATTCTTTAATCTCTATAACAATTATTCTAAATTATATCTGATATCCTTAAACCTTCAGCCACAATCGTACTTCCTCACTTATGAAAAATTTAATTTATTGCTTTATTAAGAGAAAACTACCACCGTGCATAAATCCCTTCCTTCTCCACCCCTTCCAACTCAACGCTTCTCTGAATTTTCCCTCATCATATTTTCCTTTTGTCTTATCTTTGTGAGAAAAATATTGTCTTCCTTCTTTCCAAGATTAACCCTTCTGTCCTCTCCTTCTATTTTATTTTAGTATCAATATTTCATCCACTGGCCCATTCTTTCTCACAATTTAGTATTTACCTATAGCCACTAATATAGTCTGGTCTAGGAGAAACCAAAAGTAAGACAGACAAAAATAATAAAACTAAAAGAGACTTTTCCTATGAAATTAAATTCACTGAAGCTTATGGCATATATCTAGGCTTACTTCTATCAACAACTATCTCAGAAATAAAATCTGAAGTCACTTTTTCAACTTATCATCACTTAAACTTCAACCAACTTATAGTCAAGCTGAATCCCTTCTCTCCCCCTTCTGCCACCATCTATAGAAATGGTTTTTCAAAGGTCACTAATGTCCTCAGTTACATTTCTGTATTTTCTTAGCCCACATGCTTGACCTCTCTGTAGCATTTCATACAGTACATTACACGAACACGACTTTACTGAAATGTATTTGTTCTGTTGGCTCATAGGATTACTCATCCTTCTGAATTATTCTACTATTTTGGCCATTTGTTTCTGCCTCTCCATTTCCTATCTCCTGTATTGTAATTATTTTCTAAGATTCTGTCTTTTGTTCTCTCTAATTCTCTTTCTATAAGCTCTACTCTAGTGATTTCATATATGTGTATGATTTAATATTATCATCTCTGTCCAAATGGTTTTCCTAATCTATATCTTCACTAACAACTTCCCTCTTTAAGTCTCAGACCCACAGTTCCAAATGATAACTAAACATTTGAATGTTTTCACCTAGATAAATGTTAATACCTAAAACTCAAAATATCCAAAAGTTGGCTTACTATAGTTATATTTAAATTTTCTATAATTACTTATTTAAATTTTGAAAATCCCTTAGGTTCATAAATACATGAGTCATCCTTAAAATCCTCACTCACTCTCAAACCACACTAGACAGTCAGAATTTATTATTAATTTGATCTATGAAGTTCTCTTTATCTCTATCTCTACATCTAGCTCTAGTTCTAGCTCTATTTCTATATCTATCTCTAGCTCTAATTATAATTCTATCAATATATCTACATTTATCTCCCCCTCTATTCAAGTCCATTACCACTATTCTTATTCAACTGTCTAATACTCACACCTGAACTTACTAGTAATACCTTAATCACCTAACCTCCAGTGTGCCCCCATTGCAATCTGTTCAGTTACAAAAATAGAGCTATAGGCATTTTGCTCAATGCCATGTGATACCTCGCATGGCTTCTTCTTGTCAAGTCCAAATTTCTAAGCCAAGTATTGACATTCTTGTAGTCTGACCCTAACCTACATTTTATAACATTATCCCCAACTACTTCCATCACATACTCTACATAGAGTATAGCCAAACTACTTGTCATTCCACAAACCAGACACTACTTCCCTGCATATGTTCTGTTCTCCTTTGGAAAGGTCTTTCCACATCTTTGGTTTGAAATCCTAAACATCTTTCAAGGGTCATTTAAAAGATGTTAAATGGGAACTTTTTCTCCATATAGTCTACCCTGCTTCTCCTAGACAAGTAGTGATTGCTACTTTGCTTGACCCCCTAAAATGCTATGTTGATTCCTCTTATGCATATGCCCATATTGCCTAAATAACAATTATTTATATTTGTGAGTGATCCTGCTGCTCAATTAGTTAACTTCATGGCTACATGAGATTAAGTTTATGTATTCCTATACCTCCATAACACCTAACACAGTACTGTGTACTTAGTAACAGCTCCACAATATTTGAAAAATAGATGTCTAGTTACAAATGGATCAGATATTTAAATTTAGAGTTTTTCCATGAAGAGCTTTTAACACTTTAAAGGTATTATCTCCCTTCTCAAAAAACATTCTTGGAAACAAAGCAAAGGACAGTTACCATCTGTGAAGAACTAAGCGGCAAAGCAATTTACTAGAGTTGGTGGCAGCACTGAAAATACAAGACCGCTGATTACTAAACAAGTGCTCTAATCCCTAAAGCATGCTTTCTCCAAAATTAAATTAATTCAGATTAAAATAGAAGTAAATTTTCATTTTCTTTGTTGATCCAATAGTTAGCTTTAATATCCACATTTCCCTTGGTGGATTGTTGCTTAGAAATCCAACTAGCCTTACTTCTTTCCTCTACCCCCTATGCCTACTGGCAGCTCTTATTCTTCCCTGTCACTTTTGTGGAAATGCACTCTGGTTGATATCCTTTCTCCTGGTTGTTTTACTTTGGATGCACTAGCAGTTGGCTATCTTGTCCAGTTTCTTTTCTTTTTTTTCTTTTCTGTGGCTATTCCTCAAATGAGCTGAACTTACCTGCACTAAATTGTACATGTCATGGGTGGCCTCACATATTGGAGAGCAGAAAATGGCAGCAACTGAAGGGAGGAGAGGGGAGGATAATGACTATTTTCTACAGGAAGGGATGAGATCATTTTTAAAGATGTCATTTCCTTTTAGATACAGAAGGTTGTTAGACTCCCCTTTGTGTCTTTTATCATTTAAAGTCATAGAAAGAGTTGAAAGAAGTTGCTTTCTGGGATGATAGTGAAACCTGAGCTGTCAGGCATTATTTAGACATTAAGATCATGAATTACTTGGCTCATCACTAGTTTAACCAAGACATCCATGGGGCTGGATCATGATAAGCATTATACTATGGTAACATAATACATCAGCTTTAGACTGAGCAGTAAAAAAGAAGGAATTGGAGAGATAGCCATTAGTTTACATGCCCAGTCTTGAGCACATTGTCCCAATGTGTCAATATGAATGGTCTGGTGAGTGTGTGTGTGTGTGTGTGTGTGTGTGTGTGTGTAAAACATAATTCCTGATAGCAGAGTCCTCTGAATCATATGATCTAGGCCATACCTCTACAATACCAAAAACCAGTTGAAAATAAAATAATATTGAAGGCATTATTAATTTTGTAGAATTTTTATACCAAATAGCTGGATCAACTGTTGTGGTTTTTCTCTTTATTTGATTGTTTTGTGAATATATTTTGAAATGCTATTTATTAATTTTTATAAATATGGAACTCTAAAGATCCACCTTTTCCTACAAAGAAAATGCCCCCCTACCCACTTACACTACTAAATCATAATCTAAATTTGAAGCACTTACAGGAAACTTTCACCTCTGGAGTACTAACTCACATTTAATTCTCACTGTTGTGTAGGACAGCTATATATGTAAAATAATTCATCATTTATTCTAACCAAAATATAATTATGCATTCAATCTATAATGTTCACCACTTCTGCCTAAATTCAGTAAATTGTGTTATGTAAATAATAATCATTAATAATATGACACATAAAAATATGCTTCAGGTAATGATGAACCTTAAATTTTATGAATTATTTCAACAAAAGAATATGAACTTGCAGAAAAATAATGGGGTAAACATCTTGTTTCACTTGTCTTTTCTTTGTCCTCATTGGTATCATAAAATCTAACTTAACTGAGGATTTCCCATGGAATTTCTAATGGAGTGACTATAGCAAAATGTAATTGAAAGAAGGATGACCAAAGGTGATTAAATAATATAAATATTAAGTGATTTGTGTGACTTCAATTGAGACAAGATTTCAGTACTTCCCACACAATAAGAAAAAAAAATCATTTAACTTAAAAGAAAATTGTTAAATACCATTGCATTCACTTTAATGAAAAAGATCAAACAAGAGTAGCCATTTAAATTCAGTGGTATAAAAATAATAATAATATGAAATGATAATTGTGAATGTAATGAAAATAAAAACAGAGCTGAAATTGCCATCCTATCTAATAAAGAGGAAACATGAAAATTGACCATCACTCCAACACACAAGATGGCCACCCCCATGTGGTCAAAGACGGTCGCTCCCATGTGGACACAAAATGGCTGCTACAAGATGGCTGGCAGGAGAGGGAAGTTGTGCAGGAGAGGCAGTTGAGTTGAGAAGGACCAGGCCTGAAAAGGAGGGCAGTTGGGGGTGATCAGACCTACAGAGGAGGGCAGTTAGGGGCAACTAGGCCTGCAGGGGAGGGCAGTTGTGGGGAAAGAGGCCTGCAGGGGAGGGTAGTTGGGGGAAACTAGGCCTGCAGGGGAGGGCAGATGGGGGCAACCAGGCTTGCAGGGGAGGGCAGTTAGGGGCAATTGGGATGGCAGGGAAGGGGGAGCAGTTAGGCATTAATCAGCTGGCAGGGGAGTGGTAAGGGGGTTATCAGGCTGGCAGGCAGAAGTTTTTAGGGACAATCAGGTAGGCAGACAGGCAAGCGGTTGGTAGCTAGCATTCCTAAATTGTGAGAGGGATGTCCAACTGCCTGGTGGGATAGGGCCTAAACGGGCAGTCAGATATCCCTCGAGGGGTCCCAGATTAGAGATGGTGCAGGCTAGGCTAAGGGACACACTCACCTGTGCATGAATTTCATACACCAGGCTTCTAGTGGAAATAATGAAAAGTGGCTGCTTCTACCAAAGTATGATGAACTGAAACAGATTGTACAGCATCATTATTATCAGAACCAACGTGTATAAAATGATTATAAATTAATGGTTTGTTTTACAAAATCATATGTTATAGATTTTTACTAGTATATATAATCACTTGGAACAAAGGACCTTTAAACAA
The DNA here is from genome assembly GCF_014108245.1 of Pipistrellus kuhlii. Lineage (NCBI taxonomy): Eukaryota > Metazoa > Chordata > Mammalia > Chiroptera > Vespertilionidae > Pipistrellus > Pipistrellus kuhlii. The sequence goes on from NW_023425471.1 coordinate 32,890,457, forward strand.
GTAAAATTATGAAATTAATTTTAAAATTTATACAGTACACACAGTATAAATTTTGATATATTTTTTATATGATAAGGTTGAATTTATATCCTAGACATTTGAATGAGCTGACTTCATTATATACAGTTATTACTATTGCCTGTGTGACAGATTCAGTTAGCCTTACTCTACGTACCTTAACAGTAAATTAATCTAGAAAAGGTTACAAAATTGGAAATTAAATTTACCACAGGTTATGTAATTGGTTCCAAAAGCTAAAAACTGAATTGGAAAGGTTGTTGCTCTTATAAATTTACATGCATGAAGTACAAACAGCATGCTAGTTTAGTGATTTGTGCAATTCTCAAAGGTTTTCCTTCAATATTTCATTCTTTTCACTTGATGATTTGAAGACTAAGGGTGTAATTTTCCCAGAGTGTGTTAAATTGTTTTGCTATGTACTTGAGAGATCTGTAGATCCTTTCTGTTTGAAGTGTAGCCATGTACCCATTGAATGACCTTTTCTTTATGATAAATATTGTGTTCCTATTATTTAGTTTTCTATGTTTTTGGCAAGCTCGGTGTGTGACAATTGTCTATTAAATGTGTCTCAGGAAACTAAATTTTCTGTCCTGATAATATATTCGGAAAGTTGTTAGTATTTGTGCATAGTATATGGTTTTGGTTTACTCATATTTGGCCAATACTAAAACATGCATTGAAATTCAGTCAGAAGAAAAGGAAAGTAAACACAACTCTTTGAGAAAACACCTTATGTTAATGTTGATACCAAGATTTCATTTGTATCAACAATAGACTATGTCTACCTACATAATAGCAAAACATCTAGATGTTTCTAAATATCCAGATATTTTGTGTTGCTTAGACAAATATTCCAGATAATTGACTGAATTGTTGACCCTCAGTTAACACAAATAGATTATTGTATTTTACACTCTGGATAGGCAGTCATAAGAAATCAGAAGGTAGCCCTAGCCAGTTTTGATCAGTGGTTAGAGCATGGGCCTATGGACTGAAGGTTTCCAGGTTCCTTTCTGGTTATGGGCAAGTAACTTGGTTTCAAGCTTGATCCCCAAGCTTGTTTGGGGCATAATAGATGTGTCTCTCACATTGATGTTTCTCTCTGTGTATCTATCCCCCTCCCTTCCACTGTCTCTAAAAATCAATGGAGGAAGAAATATCCTTGGGTGAGGATTAACAAGAAGACTGAAGGTGGAGCATGAGATTGTACAAAATGATTAAATGATACCTATAATTATTTGGTGTGCATGACATTTCCAAAGTTTATTGTTCTCATTTTTTTTTTACCTTTAAAACAGTTCAGCAAAAAAAGAAATCATTTTCCTCTCAAAATCCTACTATTTATTCTTTTAGAATAAAGGTGTTGATTCATTGCAAAACTATATGATGTCAGGAAGTGAAGTTATTAATTAGTTGCATAAAAAGTAAATAGATTTAGATATGGCCTCCCTCAGTACCAATGTATTTTAAAAATAAAATATATCAATTATAAATATCAAAACCAAAAGAAAAATTTTCAACTTCTAGAGTCAGTTAGAAAGAATTTATTGAACAATTATATGTAATTAATCCATTCTTTCACTAAACATGGAGTCACTCTATGCGCTAGAAACTGCATAGGATCAGTATACAAGTCAAATCAAATAGTTTTTGGCTTTAAGCAAGTCACATTCTATTAGAGGCTATAGGAATGTTAGCAGGTAATAAGAGTAAGATCAGTGCCAAAAGAGGGATGTGCAAAGTGTTAATAAAACATCAATAATGGAGCCACTGTCTGCCTTGAGTGGTGGGAAGAAAATTGTAGAGAAAAGTTTGATAGGATAAATTTTTAAAGAAAATTAGAAAAAGAACAATGAAAAAATCTGAAAAAAATACTAAAAATCCCTCCTGTTTAGAGGTATCATAGAGTATCAAGGAAGACAGAATTAAAGTACAAAATTCAAGGTGAAAAGAGGAAAATTGCCTTTTTTATGTTAAATATTTTACCTTTCATTCTCCTCAAGGAATTTTCTGATTCATAAGTGACATGAATAGAGAGGTGGGTAAGCTAAGCAGTAGGGTAGAAGTGGTCACTAAGAGTCTGAAGAGTCTACAGAGCTTCAAAGCAATCTTATAAAGCTGAAAGAAAAAAAAAGAGCTCTCAGCTGCTAAAGCAAGTGATAAGTGACTGGCAAAGGTCCCAAAGAAAACGGAAGAGCAAAAAAATAAGTCTGACAGGTCTAACAGATTTTCTCTCAGGTATTTATCAAATTATAAATGGCACAAACATAGATATAGAGATACCTAGCAAAGGTTGACTGGAGGCTGAAACACTAAGAGTTAGAATTTTTGTAAGGAATCAGAACCTCTCTGAGTAAAATGGAATAAAGTTTTTACTATATGTATTGGATATAGTGCAATTGTAGGAGCTAATGTTGAAGATAATAGAAGGCTGACTAACCGTTCTGTATCTGGGGTAGGTCTAAAGTTGCTAAAGGTCAGAAGGGTCAGAATTTGAGAAGAAAACCAAGCAGAGCAGAATTAGAGCAGATTGTAATTCACAAGGACTAACGGAAACCCAAGAAGAAAAAATGAAACCTATGTTAGTCAATCACTGCCTTCAAATTTATCAATGTAGGTGACTTGCAGAAGGAGCTGGCAAATTTTGGCATGGGGCTGCAAGTATGCCTAGGCCAGGATTCAGAAAAGCTGAAGGAGATCTGGTAGAAGCCAGAATAGCTGCATGGTTCGCTGCTGCTCTAAATTAACAAAGTGAATCAGCAAATTGGCCACAATGTGTGCGAGCTTCAATGGTGCCTAGACCTCTATTCCTATACCAACCTCGAAAGCATTACTTCCACCTTCTAAATCTCATGGAACCTTTTTCTCTAGAGGTCAATGCTAACTTAGCATCAATACTTAATAGAACTCTAAGAAGTATAGTTCCTCACTGATGATACAGTACAAAACCACCAAAGGCTGACCCTTCTCAACTTGGAATCCATATTTGTCTGCTGCTTTTGTTTTTGTTTTGTTTTGTTTTGAAACAAAAGCACATTAACCAAAATAGGATACTTATCCATTTTGGATGATAGTTATTCTTCTTCTAACTGAATCATACTCCCTGAATTAAGCAGCTCGGGCTACCATAACAAAGTACCACATACAGGGTGGCTTAAAACATACAGTTATGGAGGCAAGATGTACCATGTCAAGGTGTCAAAAAATGTGGTTTCTTGTGAGACCTCTATCCTTGGTTTGTAGATGGCCACCTTCATACTTATACTTATCCTCGTATATTTTTTTCTGTGCACATACATATTTGGAGTCTTATTTTCTTCTAAAATTTCCTCTTTTTATAAGGACATCAGGCAAATTCAATTAGAGCTTTCCTTAAGGGATTCATTTAACTTCACCACTTTTTAAAGGTCATATCCCAAAAATGTACTTCACCATATGAATTTGGAGGGAAATAATTTAACTTATAACACCCCCCATGCCTTTGATGTCCTGTAACTTAAATAGTGAAATCTAAGGTTAACTATTATTACCATATATTATCTTAGATGGTAGAGGAATAGGAGAGTAATAAAAAATCGGTTAATACATACACAATTATATTCATATCAAAATTGGGAAGAAATACTCATAATTATAATAGTGTTCTTTTCTGTAACTGGTCCTGTGGTTATAGAAAGTATATATAACTTTCTACATCCACTAACAATTACATATTTCCTTTGTCCTCAATAAGCACTTTGGTTCTTGGCTACTGGAATAAGTGATCTAAGACTTAATTCCTGAAGTGTTGAGGCCAATAGTATTCCTGTCTACATTGAGTTGTTTTAGTTTTTGTTAACTTTTAAAAATAGATCTGTATCAGAAGATATCCTGCATCAGACACATTCTCCTTTATTCTCCTTCCTGTAAAGGAGGAAGACCAAATTTTTCCTTGGCAGTCAGGATCTACCATCCCAGCTAGAATAGTAATCCTTTTGATTGTACATTCACTGGCATCAGAAGATCAAAGGGGACAGGTGTCATTCTCTACTTTTTATTTAATGGAAACACTGTTTCTCCTGGTGGATACATGTGTTTTGTTGTTGTTGTTGTTGTTGTTTTGTTTGTTTGTTTTTGTTTTGCAGTGAGGGAAGACTAAGACCTCAAGACTAGCAGAGCCTAAAATGATGCGGAAAGTAAGTAAAAAGCTTTGCTTCTAAATTACTAGGGATAATTTGTTTTTTGTACCCCTGAATTTTGTCTAAGGGGTGAAAAGGTCATCTATTAGTTGAGAGCATAATTGCATCCTAGAGAATATTACCCTTACCACATAGGGTATTACCACCCAGATAGAGTCATAACTGAATCTTCAAAGGACTGTTCCATTATTCTGTCAACCTGGTTGCTTCAGGTTATTGGTAAATATAATAAGACCCAGCCAAAACCGGTTTGGCTCAATGGATAGAGCGTCGGTCTGTGGACTGAAAGGTCCCAGGTTAGATTCCGGTCAAGGGCATGTACATTGGTTGTGAGCACATCCCCAGTAGGGGGTGTGCAGGAGGCAGCTGGTCCATGTTTCTCTCTCATCATCGATGTTTCTAGCTCTCTATTCCTCTCCCTTCCTCTCTGTAAAAAAATCAATAAAATATATTTTTTAAAAAGACCCAGAATTCCATGACCATGAGCTCAATGCTATATTTCATTTACCATAAAATGAATTTATCAGAAAAATATTCCTCTTACAATTTGTATACCATTTCTTTTAATGTTTCTGTTCTCCCACCCTCACACCATCATCCATCACTAGTAACCTACAACCTCTTAGTAAGAAATAACTCTTATTCATTTTTGTAACATTAACATATATACCCTGAGATTATGTACATGTTCAAAGGATACTGACTGAATAAATAATAAATAACTCAGCAATATCAAATACAACAGAGAGTCCAAGTAACATAGGGTAAACATTATAAAAAGAAACATTTTGATGGAATTAAAAGATCGTGAGAAGGTAGAAATAAGGAGGTGAAACAGAAGGAGAGAGATTTCAGGATGGCAAACTGCCTTACTAATTATATGAACTTGGGCCCCTGTTATGGATTGAATGCTTGTGTCTCCCAAATTCATGTCCTTAAGTCCTAACCTTTGGTATTCTCAGATGAAGATTTGGGGAGATAATTATGGTTAGATGAGGTCATGAGGATGGGACCCTCATGATGGAACTAGTGGCCTTTAAAAAATTGAAAGAGATTGTGTGTGTGTGTGTGTGTGTGTGTGTGTGTGTGTGCGCGCGCGTGCGCTGGCACATCCTTGTGCATGCAGGTACACATGTGAACGGTCCTGTGAAATCATAGTAAAAAGGAGGCTTCTGCAAGCCAGAAAGAGTCCAAGCTGACACATTGATCTTAGACCTCGAAGTGGGGTTGGAGGGATGAAAAGAGATAAGCCAGATAACTTGTATACTTATATGCAAATGCCAAGAACACGGTCAATAGGGTAGTGAAGAACTGGAAGGGTGATGGGAAGATGCTGGGAGGAGGGGTGGAAAAGGGGGAAATGGGAGGTATCTATAATACTATCAACAATAAAAATATATTTAAATTAAAAAAATCATGGCATGTTATTTCAAGCTGATTCTACCTTAGCATTTACTTTTTTATTGTAAATCCTCTTCTTTTTAGATGTTTGCACTTAATTAATAGCAGTACTTATTGATCTAGATCTCTATTGCTTGCTTCCTGAAACAGACAAGTTTATATGCATCAGTGCTTTAGAACTTTCTGGATTTGTGTCCTTTGGAAAATCTCATGAAAGTTAAAGGGACTTGACCCATATCACTGCCACTTGTCCAAATCTCTATATGCATTCCCACATAAAATTGTGTATATAATTCCAGGAAGTTCGTGGACATTTTGAAACTCAAGATTTCAACTCCAGATTATGAACTTCTGTATTATTCCTTCTTTTCACCCCAACCTATTTTAGAAATATTTAAATAAAATATTCAATTTGGATTTATAAACATTAATTTGTAAATAATCTAAACCTATGGAGTAGTTCAAAGGAGCACCAAGTTGAGAAAGGTTTTGGAAAAGAGTAAGACAAAGGTACTAACTCATGAACTCTGTGCTGACATGATTTCCTGGTCTTTAACAATTAAGGATAAGATATTGACCTTCTCATGTTTTCCATTTGAACAGAGATGTGCCACAATGGAGAATATTTCAGCTGCCATGTTAATGACTAATCGAGCTTGTTAACACTGTTACCAAGTGGCTCACATGCTCCTGTTTGTTGGGCATCTTACTCTTCACTGATGCTTACAACACCATTAGAGTAAGCCCTTGTCTTGGCATTTCTACAGATTAATATATGAGCTATTATTTGATGTTTATTTTCATAATTTGATATAAAGTTCACACATATACTAAAATATGTACTGGTATTCCCCTCAATGTGGATTCTCCAAAGAATTAAACTGTAATACTTCTGCCATCATATTTGCTGTGACATCAAATTGGCATCATAATAGATTCTTTTTGGATTTGCATCCCTACGCATTTTCTCGTTCTAATCTTTCATTATAATGGCATCATAACTGGGACCCTGCAGACTTTCATTGATGTCATTATGAGACAGTGAAAATTATGGCAACTTCAGATTAAATTGCACAGGAAATCAACATTGTAAAAGAAACTTAAATAAGGTCCCTATAAGTAATCACTGATTATGTTTAGTGATTATGTTGTTTAAACAACTCTCTTAATTCAAAATGTCTCCCAAGTACAGTATTATGCATTCCAAAAATAACTGCCTGACTACCAGAACAAATGCACTTCATTGAGTGAGACAATTTTCAGTTGAAGTTTGGCAAACAATCCAAAAGCATAACTTGTGCTTTATTAACTGGAAAGTAAACTAATATTTTTTTCATTTTTAAGATTTGTAAAATAGCTGGTCTCTGAGATAGCTATGTGAAAAGAAAGCTGCAAATATCACACTTCTACCTAAAACCATCCACTTAGATAAAGCATTCTTCAACCCTCCAGATATAGAAACAAAGGAGAGGGATCTTTGATATAATGATCTTTCAAATTACTTACTGATAGAGAGGTGAACAATGTTTGTTTAGAAGGAAATAAATGGCATCCTTTAATTGTTGTAAGGAGTCATCACTATTAGTATTGTTGAACACCTTTTTGTGCAAAGCAATATACTTAATTCAGTTGATAGCAAAAAATGTGAAATATTCTCCACTTTTAAAGAATGTATGCTCTAATTGTGGTAAAAATATCATAAGCCTTAATAGCTGGTTGTCAATAACTACAAGACTGACCACTAAAGACCTGGTGAATGTCTGATTAAGACAACCAGTGCTGCCGAGACCGGTTTGGCTCAGTGGATAGAGCGTTGGTCTGCGGACTCAAGGGTCCCAGGTTCGATTCCTTCCGGTCAAGGGCATGTACATTGGTTGTGGGCACATCCCCTGTGGGGGGTGTGCAGGAGGCAGCTGGTCAACGTATCTCTCTCATCGATGTTTCTAGCTCTCTATCCTTCTCCCTTCCTCTCTGTGAAAAATCAATAAAATATATTTAAAAAAAAAAAAAAAGACAACCAGTGCTGCGGTAGAAATTTACAAGGGTCAAGTGTATTAGATTCCTGTGACTATGCGAATAAATCACTACAAATTCAGTGGCTTAAAACAACACAATTTGTTAGCTTACATTTATATAGATTAGAAATGTAATACAGGTCTCACTGGGCTGAAATTAAAGTATTGAGAAGGCTTCAGTCCTTTCTGGAGACTTCAGTGGAAAATTCATTTCCTTGTCCCGTTGTTCCTTTCTTCATCTTCAGAGACAGTAGTGATGTGGCTCTTTGTCTTTTTCTTCCATAGTTACATCTTCCTCTGATTTACCCTCTCTTCTGATTATCAGTCCTTGCAATTATATCAGGACTCTATTAATAATCCAAGATAACCTCTCTATTTTAAGGTCAGCTGATTAGCAACCTTCATTCTTTCTGCAGTCATACTTTCTCTTTGCCATTACACTTAACATATTCACAGCTCCCAGAGATTTACATTAGGATGTTTGAACATAACTCAGTTTTAATTAATCCTGTAGCATTTTTTCAAGTCAACAATGTTACCATGGTAGAAGATTGTAGATTGGAATATAAACATTGGGACTAGGCAGATTTAGTTTCAAGTCTTTGTCCTGTCAGCAGTAACTGTATGACCTTGGACAGGTCACATAAACCATTTGATCCTCAGTTTCTCATCCTTAAAATACTAATAAATGTAGCACCTAACTCATAGTGTAATGGAGATTAAAGGAGACAACACATGGGGACATCTGCTTTCCAATCCAACATGTAAGAAGCTTGGAAGTTGCAGCTCCATTGTAATATTTAGGGGGAAAAAAGTTGAACAAAGTGAATAATAAACCTTTCTTCTTAGAAGTGATGTCACAAAAGAAGATGCTACTGATAAAATTAGAGAAACAGAAAGGCAAACATAAAGAATCACAATTTACTGAAACTGAAACCCTTGAACAGAAACTACTGATGGATCCAATACTGCGGTAGGAAAACCTAAATTGTAATTAATAAATTGCTAGAAGTTAAGTATGGCAAGTCAGAGAGATAAAAAATCCAGAGAACTTAGTCACAGAGGGGTTGCCATGCTTTAGTACATTTTACCTCTAGGAATTTGATCATGTCTGCACAATAAAAATCAGAAGAAAATCCCCTCATGCTATTGGTAAGGAGAGTGGAGAAGGCAGCATTTTAAAAATTCCAGAACATTCTGTTCTGATTAATGAGGTCTTCCCTCAAGATAAATTATATTTTCAGAGTGCAAAATACTGGGAGGTTGCCAGAGCCTAACAAACCTGGTGGGAAGGGAAATGTGCAAATCCAGCCATCTCTCGCTAAATACACAGAGGGAGAGAAATACCCAACTCCAGCCCACTCTAACCACCATACCCCACCTAAGAGAGGGAGGAACTTAGGAGTACTTTTGATGTTCACAGTCCAGAGGTTCAGTAAAAGACTGAGTCCTAATTATAGGATATAGAATGCATCCTTTTCCCCTAAACCTTGCCAGCACACCACTAAAGGCCTATTTAACACACTCCTTTTTACCAAGTGCATCACGTTCATTTTTCAACTAAAAACCAAAAAGCAGATTTAAAAGCATGAAACACCATTGAAAGAGAGATAGCAAGCATCAGAAACAAATTCAGATATGTCAGTGATATGTTTGATTTCAGATAAAGGGGAGAGGAGAGAGAGAGAAAAAAGAGAGAGAGAGAGAAAGAGAAAGAGGATGACACAGAATCATTGATCTGTGTCTATAAAAAAAATAATATGCTAAAGGATCTATAGGATAAAATAAATAGCATGCAACATAAACAGAGAGATGGGAATTCTAAAAAAGAACTATAAATAAATGCTAGTGATAAAACTATGGTAACAAAAATGAAGAATGCATTTGGAGGGCCTATTAGTAAACTGGATACAGCTGAGGAAAGAATCTCTGAAATTGAGAAAATATACCAACAGAAACCTCAAAAACTAAAAATCAAACAAACAAATAAAGAGTTGGGGGGGGTGGAAACCCCAGAACATACAAGGACTACGTGACAACTACAACTAAAAAACATGTAACATACATATAATGGCACTACTAGCAGGACAAAAGAGAAAGAAACAGAAGAAATACTGGTGGGGGGCCAAACAACCTGACTATTTTTCCCTATTAATGAACCACATATCCAAGAAGCTCAGAGAACACCAAGAATTATAAAACAAAAAACAAACATGAACAACAACAAAAGAAAACCTTAAGCATTTCCACATACCATTTTCAAAATAGAGAAAATGAAAATAAACTGGCTGGTTTGGCTCAGTGGTTGAGTGGCAGCCTATGAACCAAGAGTCATGTTTGATTCCTGATCAGGGCACATGCCTGAGTTGTGCGCTTGATCCCCAGTGTAGGTATGCAGGAGGCATCCAATCAATGATTCTGTGTCATATTCTCTCTCTCTCTCTCTCTCTCTCTCTCTCTCTCTCTCTCTCTCTCTCTCTCTCTCTCTCTCTCTCTCTCTCTCTCCTCCCCTTTATCTGAAATCAATAAAAATACTTAAAAATAAAACTAAAAAAAAAATGCCTGAAAGAAGTCAGGTTGGGGGAACCATTACCTATAGAAGAGGAGCAAAGATAAGAATTAAAAAATTATGCAAGTAAATAGAAAGGAGTGAAACTTTAGTGTTAGAAGAGAAGAAAACACACAACAATTTATGTACCCTGTGAAATCATCCTTCAAAATTAAAGGAGAAATAAAGAATTTTCTCAGAAAAGCAAAAATTGAGGAAATTTGTTGCCAGTAGACATGATTTGAAAGAAATGTTGGAAAAAAAAGTTCTTTAGAAAAGAACACAATAGAGTCAAAAACTTGGATCTACATAAATGAAGAGAATTAGATGAAGAAAAAGTGAAGGTAAAACAAAAATGTATTTTTCTTATTCTAAATTGATCTAACATATAATGCTTATTCAAAATAATAAAAGCAAAATTGTGTGTTTTTGTGTAAATATTCTTATGAATGCTAATATATAAGTGATATAAATGGTAGCAATGATTCAAGGTATGCAAAGGAAAAAATAGGGTTATTTCCTTTTTTATAAGGTACACAAACTAGCTGTGAAACAGTATAGTGTTACTTAAAAGTGGACTTGAATTAGTAATATATTTTGCAAACTCTAGGGCACTATTTTAAAAAAGTAAAAAAAAAGTATAATTTATATGCTAAAAAAGTGAGAAAATGGAATCATAATATAATTAAAAGCACAATAGGTATAAAAAGAGCAGAAGACAAATATAAGAATAAAGAACAGGGGCAACACATAAAAGAAAAAGTAACAAATAACCCAGCTATATCAATAATCACTTTCAATGTCAATAGTCTAACTACACCTATTTAAAAGCAGAGATTGCCTGAGTGGATAAAAAAAAAAAAAGAAGTGTCCAACTATATGTTGTCTAGAAGGAACCACATTAAATACACATTAGATTAAAAGTAAAGGGATGGAGAAAGATATCACTAATCATTGTTAGATTAATAGAAAGAAAGTGAAAGTGTCTATATTATTTCTAGATACTGTTGACTTCAGAGCAAGGAGATTTATCAAGGATGAAGAGAAGAATTACATATTGTTAAGTCATCAATTCTTCAAAAAGATATAATAATCCTTAATGTGTTTGTGCATATGAAAAGAGGTAAAAACTGATAAAACTGAAAGGAGAAATAGATGAATCCAACATTACTGTTGGAAACTATAATACCCCCTTACAGAAATGGACAGATGCAGCAGGTAGAAAATAAGGACATAATTGACATATATAGACTATTTCATCCAACAACAGAGTACAGATTCTTCTAGAGCTCACATAGAGCATTCACCAAGATAGACTGCATTTGAGGGAGACCATAAAACACACCTTAACAAATTTAAAAGAATAGAAATCATGCAATATCTGTTCTCAAGTCACAATGGAATTACATTGGAGATAAACAACACAAAGATAGTTGGATAATCTCCAAACACTTTCAGATTAAATGATTCACTCATAGATAACAGATAGGTCAAAGAGGAAATCTCAAGAGAAATTTTAAAATATTTTAAATTACATGAAATGAAGATACAATTTAAAAAACTTGAGGAGTGCAGCAAAAAATAATGTATTTGAGGGAAATGTATAGCATTAAATGTGCATATTGGAAATTAGAAAATTCTAAAATCAATAATCTAAGCCCTTTTCTTTAGAAAATGATGGATAGAAAGATTAAATATTGTCAAAATGTCAGTTCTCCCCAACTTGATCTATAGACTTAATGCATTCCCAAATGAAATCTCAAAAAGTTATTGACAAATTGACTCTGAAGTTTATATAAAGAAGTGAAAGACACAAAATGGCCAACACAATATTAAAAAACAAAGTTGGAAGACTGGCACTACACAAATTATAAAGCTATAGTAATAAAGACAACATGGTACATTCTTATTCAGTAGGTCACTTAAATATTTATTTATTCATCTGCATGTCTGTAGATATGTAATCCTTACTATGCAGATAATCATACTCTAGTTGTGGGAATATAACATTACCAAAATGTCATATTTTTAAAAAGGCCTGAATATTTTAATGTTCCATGCTAGTTTCATGGTACAGATAAGTCTGACCATAAATAATCCTTGCCTCCAAGAGCTTATTTATTTTTTAATTCTTTATTGTTTAAAGTATTACATATGGAAAGGGAAGGAAGATAGCTGCTGAAGGGAAGGCAGACTGCAAGATAGTGCATAAGGGAGAGAACTAATGTCCCCTTTTCCCCCATGGTCCCCTCCCAGACTGACCTCACCCACCAGCCCAAGCCTTCACAACCCTCCCCCATTGTATGTGTCCATTGATTATGCTTATAGGAATTAATTTGTACTATTAATTTATATATAAACTCCAAGAGTTTACAATTCTGTAAGGAGAAAACTAATGAACATAAATGTAGTAAAAAGTCCAGTAGACTAGCTTTGGGAAGTGGTATAGTATAAGGTTAAGCAATTGCTCTATAGAAAGATTAGGGTTTGTAATTCTAGCTTTGCCATTTCTTAACTGCATTAGTGGACTAGCTACTTGTCTTCTCTAAAGATAAACTTTTCCACTTGTAAAATATGGATCAAAGTTTCTATCATGTATGATTATTTTTTTAATATATTTTATTGATTTTTTTTTTTTACAGAGAGGAAGAGAGAGGGATAGATAGTTAGAAACATCGATGAGAGAGAATCATCTATCAGCTGCCTCTTGCACAACCCCTACTGGGGATGTGCCCGCAACCAAGGTATATGCCCTTGACCGGAATCGAACCCAGGACCGTTCAGTCCGCAGGCTGACGCTCTATCCACTGAGCCAAACCGGTTTCGGAGTATGATTATTAAGAAGCTTTAAATAAAGAATATGAGTGCATAATTTAGTGAACAACAAGAAAATGGTACTCTGTATCAATAGAGAAAGATATATAGACACAATTTTATGCACATCAGGTTATGAAGATGAAAGCAATCTTTATTAAAAGGTATCATTTACTATGAATCTTTCTAGTTTTAACTACCTTTGTCTTCTGCTCCCTAAAAGTGCACTCTCTATATTCACCCCTATGTTCATAGAAGTGTTATTTACAATAGTTAAGATCTGGAAACAGCCTGACTGCCCATCAGTAGATGAGTGGATAAAAAAGCAGTGGTACATTTACACAATGGGGTACTATGCAGCAGTGAAAAAGAAGGAATTCTGACCTTTTGTGACAGCATAGAGGAACCTAAAAAGTATTATGCTAGGCAAAATAAGCCAGAGAAAGACAAGTATCACATAATCTCACATATATGTGGAAAATAATGAACAAAATAAACTGATGAGGAAAATAGAAAAAGATACATGGAACAGACCAATAGCTGTCTGGGGGATAGAGGTGAGGGGCACTGGGTGAATAAAGGTAAGGACTTAGACAGAAAACATATATACACTAGAGGCCCACTGCAGAAAGATTCCTGCAATAGAGCTTCCTGCTGCGGTCGCTGCCCTGCCTGCTTCCCTCCCTTCTCCGCCACCCCACTTGCTTGCTTCTCTGCAGCTTTGCTCCCTTCTGCAGCGCTGTTTTCAGTCTTCGCTCTGGCTGGGATATGCAAATTAACCGTCATCTTGGTTGGGCTAATTTGATTGGCTGGCCGGCATGGCTTGTGGGCATAGCAAAGGTACAGTCAATTTGCATGTTTCTCTTTTTATATATTTTATTGATTTTTATTAATTTTATTTTTTTTACAGAGAGGAAGAAAGAAGGATAAAGAGTTAGAAACACTCAATGAGAGAGAATCATCTATCAGCTGCCTTTTGCACATCTCCTACTGGGGATGTGCCCACAACCAAGGTACATGCCCTTGACTGGAATCGAACCTGGGACCCTTCAGTCCACAGGCTTATGCTCTATCCAGTGAGCCAATCTGGTTTTGGCTGCATGTTTATCTTTTATTAGGTAGGATAACACACAGACATAGGCAACAGTGCGGTAACAGCAATTGGGAAAGGGGATGTGGGCAAAATAGAGAAGCTTGAGGAGGAAAGAGTCATTGCTTGGGGTGATGGTCACACAATGATTTATTGAGTTGTACTAGTACACTTGAAACCAGTGTGATTTTGTGAATCAATGTCACCCCAATAAAATTTTTTTTTCAAAAAAGGAAATCTACACTCATTCTTTTAGGTATGGTCTCAGAAATGTTTTAAAAATTAAAATTAAAAAAACTTTAAGAAAAAATGCTCTCAATGAATGGGGAATATACAAAGAATGAAAGAAAAAAATATGTTCTTTTTAATTTTATGAGATTGAACATGATTTTTTCATTTTTCATCAGGAGTGAAAAAATAAAATTATACTAAAAAGGCAGAGTTTAGGTAGGACTTTAATAATTTATTTATTATGTAAATTTAAAAGATAATTATGGTAAGCACCATATTTTTTCACAGTATGGTTGGTGAAAGTGCCATAAGGGAGATATTGAATATTTAAAAGGAAAAAGCTGAATAATCTATTTCTAAATGCTAACAAGTTTAGAGAAAGACAGGAAAAATAAGAACTGTAAAAATAGATCAGAGATCTGTATTGTAATTGTACTATTGTTACAGAAGTGGTAAGCTGGAATTGTGTCTTAGTGTCTCTGACCTTCCCTGCTGTCTTCAACTTTTTAGAAAAGGGACAAAAAAATCAGAACTCTATACACTATTACCTCTCTCTCTCTCTCTCTCTCTCTCTCTCTCTCTCTCTCTCTCTTTCTCTCTCTCAACTTGGTCATTTTTATAAGATAAGCTTTGACTTCATCTATGAGGCAGGACTGAAATTTACAGTTCTCTCCCATTTTTGATAGCTCTACTCTTTGCCAGTATTTAGCATGTATTTGTACTTTATGAATTTACAATTAAGAAGAAAACAGATCTTCTATATCCATAGGTTTATAATAAGCTCATTGGGAACAAAGAACACATTTTGTGAGTCTGGGTATTCTGTACAATACCTATTTCACACAGCAAGTGTTCAACAACTTTTTGATAGCTTCATTTCTATTGATAATAATAATAGTTTACATCTAATGCATAACTATAAAGGCTTAATTCATGCAAAGCGTTATTCTAAATACTCATATTGTTTCACTAATACATCAGCAACCCTATGAAGTAGGTGACTTCATAATTCTTAGTTCATTCGGCTTAAAAAGGCCAAACAGCTACTGAATTTTACAGATATGATTTAAACTTGTCTGTTCACAATGAAATCCCAACCTTAACCACTAAACTCTATTCCCAATGCGCATTTTTAGCACTCTATTATTACTGACATTATGTTGTGGATTAGTTTAGCATATTATATTTCCCCCAAGTATTTGCATTTTTATAAGACAGAGTAAGGAGCATATAAGCTGAAGAAATCAATCTCTAATAATGGACTTACAGTAAGAAACAGTATGAGGAATTGGGGTAATATTTTTGCAGTAGCTTTTTGCCTGCTCGTCAAGTCACAACACTCAGGTGTTTTTTCCCAGAAGTGATTAGTAAAAATGAAAAAGCCTTAGGTTTCTAAGATTAAAGAAGAAAAGAGAGCAAACCTTGGCAATGGCAGAAGTACATTATAAAATTACCTTTTTAAAATTTCATATGGACAACGGGGGTTGGGGGAGCATATCTAAGGAGGGGTTTGGGATGGGATTGGGGAGATGTGGACAATTATGTGAGACTATAATCAATAAAAAATAAAATAAAAAATAATAAAAAATAACTGTAACAGCAAAAAATAAATAAATAAATAAAATTCATATGTACCCTACCTCCCTTACTTGGAACAACTTTCTTGGTCTCACTGTTTCTTTTGTGTCCTTCTGGAAAATTGTGTGACTGTGGAAAATGGATCAACACAATAGGATCAAACTATACACCTATTAATGTGGTAAATTACATCAATACTTTCTAATATAAAACATTATTGAATTCCTAGAAATAATATCAAATCATCTTAGTGTATTATTCTTTCCATGCAGATTCTAATTGGCAAAATTTTCTGTAAAATTTTTGTATCTATATGCATAAATGAGATCATAGTTTCCTTTCAAAGGCTATTTTTGTGTGATTTTGAGTCAACTTTATGTTAACTTTGTAACAAGAGTTTAGAAGCTTCCTATTTCTATTCTCAGGAATAGCTGAAAGATTTTCAGAATGAACTATTTCTTGAATGTTTGAGAAAAATACCTTATAAAGCTCTTTGAAACCATTTTCAGGGAAAGACATAGCTCTTCAATAAGAGTAGATATTTTTTCAATGGCAATTGGTTTATTTTTCTTTTAATCTCATCTGTAGCCAATGTGTGACAATTTATATTTTCATAGAAAATCACCTATTTCATCCAGATTTAAAATTTATTTTCATAAGGTTGAGTAAAGTCATTTCATACAATTATTTCCTATTTTTTGATACATCTGTGGTAATTTTCCCTTTTCTCATTTTCAGTTGTGTTTGTGCTTTCTCCCTTTCTTCTTGATTAGATTAGCTATTTGTTTATTTTATCAGTTCTGAGGAAAAAATATTTTTCATTATTTCTACTATTTTTGTTATTAATTTATTAGTATTAACTTTATTCTTTATTAATTTCTTGATTGCTTGCTTCTGATTTGTTCTGGTTGTGTGTGTGTGTGTGTGTGTGTGTGTGCACGCACGTGTGCGTGCATGGGTATGTGTGTGTGTAATTTATATATATTTCAAAATAGTGCACTTATATTAATACACATAGTCCTTATAAGTACTCTAGAAGGTAAACACTATTTTTATTTCCCTTTAGCAGAATAGGACAGTAAGACAGCAATTTTCAACCTTATTCACATCACAGCACATGTAAACTAATTGCAAAATTTTTGCAGTACCCAAAAAATATATTTTTGTTGCTCCATCAAAAAAATTATAGACATAACTTTGAATCATTCACATTGATGGCTATTGTCATGTTGGTTGTTGTCATTTTTTTATTTGACAGTATAAGGAAAAAGGGGCCAGTGCCCCTGACTAAATAGTCAGGTATTTCTTGTTTTACACATTCGTGCTGCACACTGGTTGAAAATCGCTGCATGAAGGTACTAAGAGGTAAAGTCATTTGCCAAGGGTCATTCAGTTAGTGGAGTGGTAGAGCCAGGATATGAAGTTAGCTCTGTTTTTTTATCTATCATACTATATTGTCTTCTTCAGTTTATATACTGCTTTTCCTTCTCATTTGTTGAGCTGTTGAATGCCTAATTAATATATTTTTAATATTGACTGTTTATTAATAATAGTGTTTAATGCTGTGCTTCTTCTGAGTGCAACTTCATTTTTAATCAAATATTTTATTATTACTCTCCAGATTTTCTGCAATTTTAGGTTTCTTTTTTTTCTCTCTCTCTCTCAAGAATTATTTAGCAGACTTTTTCTGATATTGGGGGTTTTTAAGGTTTTGTTTGTTTGAATGGTTTTAACGCTAGTATTTTTTATAGATATTCTATTTCAAGTTAAACATATGGCTTATTTTTGTTTGATGATAGTATGTTGTCATAAATGGATTTTGAATTTTTTAAAATGTTTTCTTCAACAACATATTAAGATGGTCACACATACATATTTTTCCAGTCTATTAACATTCTGAATTATATATCTTCCTTTACTCACATCAAAATATATTTGGATTCTATGATAATAATTTTATATTATTATTTTAGTCTTTGGGTTCAGTTGCTAATACTTATTTAGGCTTTTTTGAATTCATGCTTACAAAGTGAGTATTTCCTAAAATTTTATTGTGCTCATGTTATCCTAGTAAGGTAATCTAGTTATTGCCCTATGTTTTGTTTTGCTAAAAATGGTACATCAGTCAAGTTTCTTAGTTGGTAAAAATAAAAATCACTTATAGTTTACTTAGGCAGAAGATTAATATTTTATTACTATATCATGGAGCTTATGCAATGAGAAGACTAGAGAGCATTGTTTAGAAAAAGAGAAGCCAAGCAGCTGAAAACCCTTTCACAGTTGCAATGAAGCTGCTGGGCCTGCACTGGTGAACATTTTTCACTACCACTTCTGGATTCAACTCCATTGAAATGACTGAATGTAATCTATAGTTCTCCCAGCACCGTATTCAATTCATCTATACTGTCAAAGTTTTCTGTAGAAATAGGTAATTAGTTGGCCTTACCTACCACATGCTAACTGCCAGAGATTATGGACAGTAAAGGTGTATACCCCTTCACCTTCATAATGTTAAGAGCAAAGTTTAGTATGTAATCAACTTTTGAATATTCTATTTTACTTGAAAAGAAAATGAATTTTTGAATAAAGTGCAGTTAATTGTTCATTTAATTCCAATTTTATACATTTAATTTTTCTTTGTCTTCTTTTGACAGTTGCTGTCTGAAAAAAGAATTAAATTCAACTATAACTCTATCCATTTCCTTTGCAGTTTTTGTTTTACATATGGTGTTACATATCAGGCATTTCATGGCATCAATGAATAAAATTCCATCTTCTCTGTCTGAGTATTGAATCAATTGAGACAGACACAAGTTATTATATGAAGATCAAAATATATCTGTTTTGAATCTTGATTGAATTGGCAGGAGAATGTGTGTTTAGACCTTCAATCAAGTGATATTTTTAATACTTCATCTTTGCTTAACACAGATTTAGCCACTCAATCATGGGGACAGCTTGATGACTGATTCCCGCACCTGAGAGAGCAAGCCCCTACTGTGTGTCAGTTAAAAGAGTAGAGCATTTTTGTTTCTGTATTGAAAGCTGTCACACAAAAATGAGAAACAATGGAGAGACTAATTGAGATTAAACATGATGGTTATTATCCCAAACTCTCTTTGCTCCTTTTTCTGTGGAGAGAAGTAGGTAAGGAGTGCTGGGGGTAACTATCTAGTGAAGTATCTCACATAAAAACTTAAAGAGTAGCCGAGACTGGTTTGGCTCAGTGGATAGAGCAACGGCCTTCAGACTGAAAGGTCCCCGGTTTGATTCAGGTCAAGGGCATGTATCTTGGTTGCAGGTACATCCCCAGTTGGGGGTGTGCAGGGGGCAGCTGATCTATGACTCTCTCTAATCGATGTTTCTAACTCTCTATCCCTCTACCTTCCTCTCTGTAAAAAAATCAATAAAATATATTTAAAAAAAACCATAAAGAGTAGAGAATATATGTTTTCCCCCCAAAGCATTAAGTTGAACAGTAAATTGCAGGTATTTCACCCTTTTTTGACCAAAAAATATAAATTTTATATTTTAAAGTTATTTTATGTTATACTAAGTTCATAGGTTTGTATCTTTTTCTAACATTTCTATTATGCAAATAACATATAAGTTACTACTTTAAAATTTTAACTTATTTAAAGAAATAAATTAAAACTTACAAATATTAAAAAGAATAAGAATAATGCATCAAAATCCATGAACAATTTACCTAGATTCACCTATTGTTAACATTACTAACATTTTACCATTTGCTTTATCATTCAGTACCCCTCCTCACACTCTGTCCACACACAACATATTTGTGATATTTGTGTGGCAGGGGAGGCGGTGTTCTATTTTGGAACCCTTTTTGTTTGTTTGTTTTTGTTTTTTAAATACATTTTTATTTATTTCAAAGAGGAAGGGAGAAGGAGAGAAAGAAACATCAGCGATGACAGAGAATCACTGATTGATTGCCTCTTTTATCCCTCCTACTGGTAAAAACAAATATCACTTATAGTTTACTTAAGCAGAAAATTAATATTTTATTACTATAGCATGGAGCTTATGCAATGGGAAGACTAGAGAGCATTGTTTAGAAAAAGAAAAGCCAAGCAGCTGAAAACCGTTTAACAGTTGCAATGAAGTTGCTGGGAAGATCCAGCCCACAACCTGGAATCGAACCCGGAACCCTTCAGTTCTCAGGCCAACACTCTATCCACTGAGCCAAACCAGCTAGGGCCAAACCGCTTTTGGGTAACATATATATCCTTGTCCTGTACATACATAACAAGACCACAAATAACCAACTCAGTATATTTAACATTGATATATTAATTCTATCTATCACTTGTATCCATTTTTTTTTCTTCAATTGATCCAATAAAACACCAGACTAGAGTCAGGTATTATATTTAGTTGTTATATATATTTAGCTTTCTTTAATCTAGAACATATATTCTTTTGTTTTATGACATTAACATTTTCAGGGAAAATTAATTATCTTTTTAATATTCTCTATATTTTTATTTTTATTGTTTGCTTTAATAGAATGCTCTTTATTTTGAATTTGTCTGATGTTTCATCATGATTAGATTCAGATCATGCATTCTCAACCAGAATACTACATAGGTGAAGCTATGTCCTTGTCAGGGATCACATCTAGATTCACACAATGCCCAACTGCTCCTCACTGGTAATGGAATTTTGATCACCTAGTCAAGGTGTGGTGCAAATTCTTCATTGTACAATTACTGTATTTTTGCCTTACAACCAGTAAGAGATCTGTCTAGAGACACTATAAGACCATGCAAATATCTTTCTCTTCATCAACATTTCCCCCTAAATTGCTTCTTGCCTGATCAATATTTACTATGGTGGTTACAAAATGTTAATTTTCAAAGTCCAGTACTCCTCCACATTTACTAGCCAGCACTAGACATTTTACTGTAAGCAATAACCCATCCTTTTCTTATTAGATATTTTTATTTGTTTAGTCAGTTATTATTGGTATGGACTCATGAATTCTTATAAATGTTTTATAATTAATTATTATACTGATTTACTCATTATAATTTTGCCATGAATTCTGTTTTATTTCCTATTAATATTTATATATTTGCTTTCTCCTTTTAAGTATTTGCCTGGAATGTATTTTTTTATGCTTTTATTTTCAACCATTCAATTTTAAGTATATTGCTTATAAACAGCATATTGCTGGTTATTGTTTGTCTCATACTTATCAGAAAGTATCAATCTTTTTTAATTTTTAAAAAATCCTTATTGTTGAAAATATTACATATGTCCCCTTTTGGTCTTTTAACATGTGAGAATAAGCCATTCACATTTATCATTATTACTGATATATTTACTTATGACTTATTTTTGACATATCCTGTCCTTCTCTTTCTTAATATATTTTTTCTCATTTTTTTCATGTTTGTTTTATGTTTAATGGAGCAGGTTTTTCATTGCAATACTCTTTTCCCTGTAGCTGGCTGCCTATTAATCTGGCAATCCTGGGGCTTCACTAATGAGACAATCCTTAAGCATGAGCACAATGAAAAGCTAGCTACAGAGTGTGATAAGTAGGTCACTGTAGATCATGGTTTGTCATCATCATGCCTTGGAATGCATATATGCCTGACATATTAGATTTTGTGTAAGATTTCTACTCAAATTCTGATAGGTCCTGAAGAATTTGCTGGTGTCCCAGTACAATTTGGGAGGTCACTCCCATTTATGACTCTTATAACTACATGTCCTTTTAGACTAAATGTAGAAATGCATTGGTCTAAACTCAACAGATCTCCTAGTAAGAAACAAGAATATTTAATTCTACTTTGTCTTGTATCCATTCAATTTTGATTATGTCTTCCTAAATGAAGATTTAGTATCTATTTTCCTCCCTTTAGCACCCAATATACAGAGATTCTCAGGCTTAATATGTCTTTCCAGAGCTTCCACATTATAGGTTAAAATAGTATTTCTCTATTCATAGCAAATTAAACTAATTTCAATTTTAAGAGTAACTTGAGAATTGCTAACAATTTTTAAGTTTTTTGGCATTAAACCAATAGTAGTTTCTAAACTTGAGATTTTTAACACTCAGATCATCCAGTTTGCCTCAGTTTGATTAAGTATAATGGTAATAGCTAAAATGATTGCCTTAAGTAAAACTTCTGAGACATATATTATAACACAACCCTCACTTGCCATCATATCATCCATAATATGATCTGTGTGCATATTTGCATTTGTGTGGGTGTGTCTGTGTATGTCTTTATCTAGATTGACCATAATCTTAGAATCTTAGAATGCCTAGATACTATACAAGTGAAAAAAGACTAGCATTTATCAAAATATATTAAGTGCCTTATGCTTTATACACAACATAAAATTTATCCTTACAATAACTTAATGTTATATCATTTTATTTTCTAAATGAGAAAATTGAATTTTAGATATGTTAGAAGCTCATCCAATGGTGCACTATGTGGGGGCATTATTTTCTTTACTAAGTATACACTTTTTCCTTCTGCTAATGGATATTCTATGTGTTTTGTTTGTTTTTTTAGTGACAATGTCATCACCTCTACTTTCATCCCCAGAGTTGTGGACATAATGCATGAGTAGCTAATCAGAGTATTATATCCCTCTAGTCACAGGGATTTGTTCAAATATAAGTACAAAATTTAATCTAGACTAATGAAATTTCATCCTGACCCTTATATTGAGATGGTTGATGAGAGTTTATCCTCTCTTGCTTCTGGAGGTAGAAAACTTTTATGATTTTCATAACACCCTGCCTGAAAATAATGCTAACAAAGAAAAGCAAGTACAATATGCTAAGATGGTCTAATGTCAATCTTTGATTCCTTGAGTTCCATCAAAGTGAAGCTAGTTTTATAGTCATATACTTTATAGTAATAATATCAAATAAATCAGTTTTTCTGTTTTTAAGCTTTTGTTGAGTTTCATGATTTAAAAAATATACTGTTGACTATAACTAATACTTAGAGATAATCCTCTCTTTTTAAACTTTGTCTATCTTTTAAGGCCCACTTGAAGTGAAATCTCCACTGCAGAGTTGTTGTTGTTTTATTTTCTTTATTGATTAAGGTATTACATATGTGCCCTTATCCCCCCATTATCTCCCCAACCCCCACTCATGCAGAGTTTTTCTTGACCTCTTTTATTTCCAGATGTACTCTCTTTCCTAAGACACAACATATTTATTTTATAGTATTTGTTACAATCTATCTATACTACTAATATTCTCCTTCCTTATTTCTTCCTACCAAATAATTCATTTTTAGTGAGAACATGTTTTGCCATTTTGGAAGCCTTAAATAAAAGTAACCTAAAATGGATCTGCCTTTTTAGTAGTTATTTGATAATTTTTCACTAAATTAACACTATGTTTTTTATTTCTCACTTAAAGTCAAAAACTTTAAAGTGTTTTGCTTCCTGAAATAAATTTTGGAAAGCTCCTAAAAACAAAACAAAACAAAACAAACAAACAAACAAACAAAAAAAAAAAACCAGCACAATGCTTTGATTAAGTTCATTAAGTTACTTGGGATATATTAATTGACATATTCAAAATATTGGGCTATATCTACATAAATATGTTTTCTTGCTACATCTACCTTTTAAAATAATCAAATAACCTAAAACATAATACCCTGATTCAGGAACCATCATTATAAATAAATGAATTTTACTTTTTCACATGTTTAAAGAAAAAGTTCTGTGTACTTTGGGCCAAAAATGAAAACCTTCAAATGTTTCACTAACATCTATTCTGAAAAACCGAGTAATTCAAAAGTCCTTCAGAATTAAAACAGAAAATACTAGCCTATGAAATACTGAAACTTAATCAACTCTAAGTAAATAAGTTTGACAGTCAAAATTGCTTAATTACCATGGTTTTAACAAGTTGTTTAGGTAAATAATACTGAACTCTCATATAAATTCCAAGGAATAAGAAAACCAAAATTTACCCAAAATTTTCAGAGTATCATATCAGTTACATCTTTATCATAAATCAAAATCTGCTTCTTTGATATCTTATGGAGGGTTATGGAAATATGCACTGGAAAATATACCATCACTGTATATTCAACATGACTCACCTTTGTGAATGTAATTTCCATTCTAGAAGAAAACTGATAAATTGAAATAAACCAGTAGAGAATTCTACCATGCTCTTGTATGGTAAATATTTAGTGTTGGAGAACCTCACAAAGAACTTGTTAATTGCTGCTACTGAACTAATTGCAAAATTCAGTGCACATTTGATGTAAACACTTATAACTCACATAGCAAATCATTGTGGAGGTCACTCCCATTGGTCTGTATATTATTTGGAATTTATGTCTCCATTGGTAGAAGGAGATTCAAGGCTTCCTATTTCACCATCTTAATGAAGTCAACTCTAATACAATGATTATAATTTTCACACTTGGTATTGCATGTTTCAATATTCATTTGTATTGCTGAACAGAGTTCCATTGTGGATGTGTCATGTGTGTTTATTCTATTTGACTTAAAAGTTTAATAAATATTATGTACTGCTTAGGTCTTCTAATCCAAAATATATAGTATAACTTACTATGTCCAAGGACAATACTTAATTAGAAATTCTCTATATAGCTGAAGACTTAGAGCTAAGAATCAATCTTTAGGATTTGAAGGTAAAAACCTGTTTTGTTTCATGTTATAATGTGCTAAAGTGATATCTGGGGTCTCCAGGTAGCTCATTAAAATAGTATGAATTATACAATTTTCTTTTCATTCTCTGGATAAAAATGACTATTAGAGTAATCCAATCTATTATTTTCTAGAGTAAGCAAACAAATTACTTAACATTGATTTGATTTTTAGATTCAAATTATATTTAATATCATAAGTAGATTAATAAAAATTAGCATGAGTAAAGAAGGTACTGATAATTTGTCATGAAAACCAAATCCAAGCAAAGTATTAAAATATTCAACCTTAGAAAAAATCATAATAAATATATTTATGTTATATTCCTGGACTTAGATGCACATAATATACATATTTTGAGATATGACAAATCTCATTTTCTTTTTTAACTATAAATGCTGGCATACTCAATTTAACAATAAAGGATAAAGTAATCTTAATTTTTGTTAAGGATAAATACAAGTAGTAGTTAGTTTTCTTAAAGAAAAACAACCAAAGACTTCCTGCAAGATGGAGGCAAGGTAAACACTTATACATGCTGCCTCTCACAACCACATCAGTGCTGCAACTGGGGATCTTACCTGAGACCTGAAAAAAACACAACTGTGGGGGCCCCAACCAGTGCAGACACGAGGATTCCACAGAAAGGCTGGATTTTGCCGGGGATAATGTGGGGTGTCTGTGTCCCAACAGAGAAAGTGGCAGCTGCAGAAGCTTTGGCTGCTGTCGCAACAGCTCGCTTGGGACCGTGGAAATTTGTGTCCACAAAAGCCCTCCACTGTTGGGTCTGGCATGATTCGAGAGAGTGGACGGGAATCCTTAAGGTTGCTAATAGTTGGGTTCTCTAGGGAGCAACCCATTCTGATCTGACACGAAGGAAGAACATAGGAGTTGGAAAGCAGTCTGTTTGTAAGTGAGCACAGACATCGCGCACCTAGGCTGGCTCCCTGCAACCCTTTGCTTCTGATTACAAAGGAGAGACCATCCAAATTGGCTGGCCCTAAGAGACAGCAGGGGGAAACTGCTTTTCTGGAAGCTGAGAAGCAGAGTGGGGAGAAATCATCCAGGATTCAGCTCCGAGGCAAAAAATAAAAAAATAAACAAACAAACAAACAAACAAACAAAAAAACCTGTATTGAGTGCCATAGAAAAAGAAGGCTAGAGCAGCCAAAAAGACGGGGACATCAATCCAGAAACACTGCCACCTAGGGGTTGGAGTACAAACTGACTGTGTTTATTACTAGATTTATTTTATAAAAAACCAAGAAACTAAGGAATCGCCATCTTAAAATCAAGGAGTAGTTTACAACACTGAGGTGGAGCAGAATGCAGGGAACTGCAATACTGTCTGGACTGAGAAACAGGCAAGAGAAGAAGTGAATGGCCTTCACAACTGCACTTTTTTTGCTAATTTTTTAATTTTTAATTTTATTTTTATTTTTTGCATCTTTTACTTAAGTAACATTTTTTCCCCCATTTTTCCTCACTTGATTTTAACTTTTTAATTATTACATTTTTAGGTTCAATCAGCATTATTACAACTGCTATTTTAATTTTTTTAAGTGCCATTTTATTTTCTCTTTATTTTATATTGGAATTAGTGTTCTTCATTTTATTTTCATTTCTCCTTTAACATTGTTTAACCCTATCTCAACAAGACCTTTACACCATCACTCTCTTCCTAACCTTCCCCCTTTTGCTATCCTGTTTGTCTTAACCCTTTCCTGCTTTAGATTTTCCCTACTCTTTCTGTCTCCCCCCTGCTAAAATTTCTACCCTACTTATATATCTAATTTCCAATCCCTTGTGCCAAGTGCACACACACCCCTATCTGAGCTATATTAACTAGCAAAAAAAAAAAAAAAAAAAAGAAAGAAAGAAGAAAGAAAAGAAAGAAAGAAAAACAACCACAAATGTATTTTCTAGTTATTTTCAGATATATGATTTATAAAAAAATTGCAAAAAATTATTGAAATCTGTAAATACAAAAAGTAATAAAATTTGCACAAAAAGATGAATGAGCAAAAATATATATGTTGAAAATATTTTAAAAACAAAATGGAACATTTATTTTCTAAAACACACTGTCAGATGTAAAGGTGTAGGATAAATCTTTGCTGAAAAGAAAAATGTTGATTATCTTAATACTAAAGGCCTATTGCATGAAATTTATGCACTGGGGGGTGTCCCTCAGCCAAGCCTGCACCCTTTCCAATCTGGGATCCTTTTAGGAGATGTCTGACTGCTTCTTTAGTCATAATCCCTCTCACAATCCAGGACTGCAGAGTCCTAACCACTCACCTGCCTGCCTGCCTGATTGCCCCTAACTGCTTCTCTGCTGGTCTGATTAATACCTAACTGCTCCCCTGCCGACCTGGTCACCCCCAACTGCCCTCCCCTGATAGCCTGGTCGCCCTCAACTGCCCTCCCCAGCAAGCCTGGTTCCCCTGAACTGACCTCCCCTGCCAGCCTGGTTGCACCCAACTGCCCTCCCTTTCTTGTCTGATTGCCCATGACTGCCTCTGCCTGCCTGATCACCCTCAACTGCCCTCCCCTGCAGGCCTGATCTCGTCCCCAACTCCCCTCCTCTGCTGGCCAATTTGGTTCTGATTGGTCGATTTCTATGCCAGCCAGCATCTCTGGGCCTATCAACAGGGCCTGATCAGAAAGATGGGGTTGATTGGAGAGAAATGTAGGCAAGGCTGCTGGCCAGACCTGAAGAGAAAGAGAGATGCAAGTGCTGAGCAACAGCTACCACAGAGACTATGAATTAGACCTGCTTCTCTCCTCAGACCCCTCTCCAGGCCTGATTCACAGCCCCCTCAGCAGTCAGTGCTGGGTCAACATGGCAACCCAGAGCTGACTGAAGGACAGTTTCGAGTTGGCTGAGCCTCTGGTCATGACAAACCCAGGGTTTTTTATATATTAGGATGCCTAACACTACTCAACTGAATAATCAAATATTGCCAGAGGTAAAAATGTTTTATAGTTTGTTTATATTCATCACAATGCTAATTTAAATTCTTTAAATTAAATTTAAATTCAAAATGATAACTTATTGTGAACAGCCAAGTCAATCAAATAATCCTTGCTTTTTATGGATCTATATGGTACACAAGCAAGCTGGCCATATGAGTTTAAGCTTGTCAAAGCTCAAACCTCACTTTTAGCTCCTTTGGTTGACAGTAGATATACTGAAAGTCTCAAACTACAGTGACAGTTTCAATGTTCCATGTTCATGTTCATATGCATAAAACTCAGGCAGCAATAAAATGTAATCATTAAATGGTAATTCTCAGGACTGCTTCCTACTGCAACATATGTTTCTCTAGAACAGATGCAAGCTAGAGCTGAGAATAGGGGAAATGATAAGCAAACATTTAATCAAATTTTATGGCAGTTAGTATCATTTTAAGAAAATAAGTTAATTCAATATAATTGAGATTTTCAGTTTACATCTTATGTGAGGCTTATGACCCTTCTCTTACTTGATTTAAGAATTCCAGACATGAGAACAATAATCTAACAATAAAATTTCCACATTATTAAAGCCATTTACTTATTAATTTATCTTTGGTATTCAAGGCTGTTTGCAATACTAAAATAATTTAATTAACTTGATATCTACCTTTTAAACAAATATTTTATTTCTAATGCCACATTCATTTAACAAAATATTAACTGAGAAGACTTACATTGCCAAATTATGCTGGACCTAGAATTAAAATTAAAAGGACATTAGTCAACTTTCAGCCTAGAAGTGAGAAACCATTCTTTTGTAAAGATCAGGGAGATCTTTCCAATTCAGTTTATTTTTTCTTCCAAATCTGCTTCATAGTAATCTTCATCCATATGTAATTTTGATGTCCTTAGAAACAAACAAGAGACTGGTAAAACATTATTTTCATAAAATACAGAAATAATTATTATCATTAATTAGGATTTTATACATGAATAATGCAGTTTAAAACTATAATATTTATGATAAAATGCCAATATGCAATGTTAATTTAAAAATTTATTGCCTTGCCAGAAAAATATGAACAAAGACAGGAATAATCTATAATTAAAAAAAGCATAATATGTTAATTAGATTAGACTGCTGAATGACCTTCTGGACAACCTTCCAGATGAAGCTGGGGCTGCAAGGGCCAAGGCAAGCTGCCATGGCTGCAAGGGCCAAGCCCTTTGTACAAATTTTGTGTACCAGGCCTCTAATCTATATATAAAATTGAGTTTAAAAAGTATGGACCCATGTAAAACAAAATAGATTGTGATGAGAACATGTTGTTTTAATTATAATACCACTTTGACTAACTGGTACACATCCTATGTAATAAAGATGAAATATGCTAATTGACCCTCATACCCTCACAAAGATGGTGGCACCCACAGTCAGTAAGATGGGAATATGCTAATTGACTACCACACCCTCAAAGATGGTGGTGCCTGTAGCCACAAGATGGTGGCATCCAGTCCCCTCAGCCCTGCCAGGGCAGCAGGTACATGGCATGGCAGGCCCCACCCCCAGGAGGGCACAGCTACTCTATGAGACTTTATCTAGAGTTCCCAAGTCCCCTCAGCCCCCAAGCCATGCAGGGCTAGCCCAAGGCACAGGCAAGCCTTGGATGTCAGCTGCCCAGCCATCCAGGATGGGCCCGAATTGCAGGCATGGTGGCTGCCCAGATTCCCAGGGCCACCCAAGGCTCAGTTAACCAGGGCTGGCTTAGATTTTCACTGCTGGCAATGGCAGCAGCAGAGGTGTGGTAGGGGCATCACTTTCCCCTGATGGCCTGGTTACCTCCCACCCCTGAAGGCTCCCAGACTGTGAAAGGGGACATGCCGGGCTGAGGGAGCCCCCATCCAGTGCATGAATTTTCATGCACCAACCCTCTAGTTTTTATATGTAAACCTCAAACATCAAGTAGATGTCAGGAAGAAGAAGAGAGCAATATTCAAACTCTACAATAATATACAGACCAATTCCCTTTTAAAGAAATTCAGAAACCAGTGAAATGATCCTATACCCCAAGTGAAGTAAATAAGAACTGCATGAAAATGGCTAGGAAAATCCATGGAATTTATTCACCATAGTCTCCCTCCCTCACAATAGTTCTATAAAGAAAAAAAGTTTCACCTCCAAGTTTCTCCTGAGAAGGGAATGAGAAGACTGAAACATACATCCAATATTTAAATTGGTTGTCTGTCTCGTCTGAACTTAGTGTAGATAGTAAAGAGCACCATGTTGAAGTGCACTGAGAACAAAGGCAAACAATTTTGACTAGCTTAAGCTCATTCACCATAGTACCTATTCCTGACTCAATAAGAAATGAACAGGACAAAATGCTGACAACTTCTGGCTTCTTCTTGGAAGCAAAAGAGTTAGGATATGCATTCAAAGTTATTGCTTTTTGAGGTGTGGGTGAATTGGTTTCTTTCTCACCTATTTCAAAGCACTGGTGGGATGTGGCATATTCTATTATCTGCACCAGCTGAGAGAGCAAAATATAGGCTTTAGCTTGCTGATTTCCCAGATGACACATGATAGTCAGACAAAATCCAATAGAGAATGGAAGTCTCTCCCTCAGAGAAAAGAGAAGTGTGGAGTGTGCATCCAATTTTCCAGTTTTTTGGATAGCTATTAAAGGGACTAGTTTCTGTCTCAGTTGACTCAGAGTGCAGAAGGGACTGGCCTACTCTAGACATATGGGGGATTCAGATATGCAGCCTATTATAGCTTCAGAAAATCTGAAGTATTGCAGACAGAAAAACAGAGAGAAAAAATTACAAGACCCTAAAATAAAATGACCAGCAGATCTTTTTAATTGCAAAGGTATATGAATTTGCTAACAAAGAATACAAGGTAACCATTATAAAAATGTTAAACATGCTCAAGAATACATGCATGACCAAAATGAGAATATCAACACAGATATAGAAATGGTAAGAAAGTAATATATGCAAATTATTTGACTTTGGGTAGAGGGAGCACAATGCAATATACACCGAGTGGCCAGATTACTATGACCACCTTACATTTGTAGTACATTGCATTGTATGGGATATGGAATCTGAAGGCCTGTTCAAACAGATTTGCTATCTGCAGTTACCAAGATAAAATGTCTCCCATTCACATAGGAACACAGGATTAGACAGTTGAGCATTGGAAAAAAGTTATGTGGTCCAATAAATCATGTTTCTAGTTGCATCATGCAGATGGCAGAGTGAGAATTTCACCGAAACAGCATGAAAGCATACACCCCACACGCATGAGTACAACCCTTCAAGCTGGTTGGGGCATGTTTTCCTGGCATGATTCAGGCCCTTTAATTCATGTGAAACACTGTCTGAATAGCACATCATACCTACGTATGATTGCTGATCAAGTTTATCCTATTATGTTGATGGTGCATCCCAATGGAGGTGGCTTCTTCCAACAAGACAATGTGCAATGCCATGGTGCTTATATTGTGCAGGAGTGGTTTCAGGAACATGAGGGAGACTTTACCTTGATTAGTTGGCCCCCAAATCACTAGATTTAAATCTAATTGATCATTTTCAGGAAGTTAAAAGAGCCATCAAGCAGCTGGTTTCACAACCATCAAATCTAATAGAACTGGACAGTGCTATTCATCAGGCATGGTGTCAGATACCTCGCATCACATTTCAACATTTCATGGAGTCAATGCCAAGAAGACTCACTGCAGTAGTGAAGGCAAAATGTGGCCCAATGATGTACTGATGGGGTGGTCATAATAATCTGGCCACTCAGTGTATATATCATGTTTCAAAGAAATGTATGGACTCACTAACCAAAGTCACCTCAATAAATTTAATTAAAAAATGAAAATATAAAAAAGTAGCAAACACACTTTAGAACTGAAAAATACAATAACTAAATTGAAAAATTACTACACGGGTTCAGTATCAAACTTAATCAAGCAGAAGAAAGAATAAAGAACATGAAGGCTCATTATTTGAAATTATCTAGTTTGAGGTACAGAAATAAATCATGAATAACAGTGTAACAAAGCCTAAGAAACATTTGGGACACCACTGAATAAATCAATATGTGCAAGATGCAAGTCCCAGAGGAGAAGAGAGACAGGGACAGAAAGCTTATTTGATAAAGTAATAACCCCAAATTCCCCAAATCTGGTAAAGAAAATGTATATTCAGATTCAAGAAGAACAAAGTACTAAAACTTGGAAGTCTCTAAAGAAGTCCACAACAAGACACAGTAGAATCAAATTGTCAGAAGTTAAAGACAAGAGCGAATTTTGAAAGCTGTAAGAAAAAAATAACTCATCATGGGCAAGGGAACTTCTATAAACTTTCATGCCCTCTCATGAAAGATGAAAAAGTTCTAGAGATCTGCTGTACAATAATGTGCATATAGTGAGCCACACTGTACTGTACATTCAAAATGTGTTTAGAGTAGATCTTTTTTTATTTTTTTTTTATTTATTTTTTTTTTACCACATTACATATATACTAGTGTATTGAGTTAAAGAAGTCAACTCCAAAGAAATACATACTGTCTGATTCCTTTTATCTGAAAGCTAACCATAGGCAAAATTATGGTCACAGAAATTGCCAACTCATTACCTTAGGTGAGGTTAGGGGTAATAACCAGAAGAGGGCATGAGAGAACTTTCTGTGGTACAAGCAGTTATTTTGAGTGGTAATAAGATAAAAGTCTAACATAAATTTTATATAAATTACCAGAGGCTCAGTACACAAAATTTGTGCATGGAAGGGGGGTATCCCTCAGCCCAGCCTGAAACCACCCCAATATGAGATCCCTTGATTGATGTCCAACTGCCCATTTAGGCCTGATCCAGACTGCCCATTTAGGTAGGATTGGGCCTAAATGGGCAGTCGGACACCCATCTCACAATCCAGGACTGCTGGCTCCCAACTGTTCGCCTGCCTGCCTTCCTGATTGACCCTAACTGCTTCTGTCTTCCAGCTTGATCACACCCTAACCACTCCCCTGCCAGCCTGTTTGCCCCAAACTTCCTTTCCCTGAAGGCCTGGTCACCCCTAACTGCCCTTCCCTGTAGGCCCAGTACCCCCAACTGCTCTCCACTGTAGAACTGGGTCCCTCACAACTGTCCTTCCCTGCAGGCCTGGTCAATCCCAACTTCCTTCCTCTGGTGGCCTGGTCACCCCTAACTGCCCACTCCTGCAGGCTTGATCGTCTCCAACTGCCCTCTCTTGTAGGCCTGGTACCTCCCAACTGCCCTACCTGCTGGCCATCTTGTGGTGGCCATCTTGTGTTCACATGGGGGCAGGACCTTTGAACAAATAGGGGCAGTCATCTTGTACGTTGGAGTGATGGTCAATCTGCATATTACTCTTTTATTAGATAGGATAGAGGCCTGGTGCATGGGTGGAAGTCAGCTGGTTTGCCCTGAAGGATGTCCTGGATTAGGGTGGGGGTTCCCTTGGGTTGTGGGACAGCCTGGACAAGGGGTCTGTGGTAGTTTTCAGGCTGACAATGTCCCCCAGCCACCCAAGTGGAGGCCCTGGTATCTGGGGTTTATTTATCTTCAACAATTAAAACTTTGCAGTCTGGAGTGGAGTCAAGCCTCCTGCTTACTCAATGGTGGCAGCCATTTCTGTTGGAATTTATCTATCTTCTATAATTGAAACTTTGTAGCCTGGAGCAGAGACTAAGGCAGGCCAGGGCTTCACAAGCTTGGCTTCCTCCATTGCCTGGGGAAACCCTTGCCTCTGGCTCTTTCCAATTCAGTGGCCAGCATTTCTGTTGGAATTTATTTATCTTCTATTATTTTTATTTTTTTTTAATATATTTTATTGATTTTGTACAGAGAGGAAGGGAGAGAGATAGAGAGCCAGAAACATCGGTGAGAGAGAGTCATCGATCAGCTGCCTCTTGCACACCCCCTACTGGGGATATGCCCACAACCAAGGTACATGCCCTTGACTGGAATTGAACCCGAGACCTTTTGGTCCCCAAGCAGACGCTCTATCCATTGAGCCAAACTGGTTTCAGCGTATCTTCTATTATTGAAGCTTTGAGTGGAAGTGTAGGCTGGCAAGGACAGGTGGAAAGCTTGGCTTCCTCCATTGCCAGGGAAACCCAAGCCTCCCTCCTGCTCTCTGTGGACGCATCCATCTTGGTTGAGTTTATTTGCATATTTGCTCCTGATTGGCTGGTGGGTGTGGCTTGTGGGCGTAGCAGAGGTGTGGTCAATTTGCATATTACTCTTTTATTAGATAGGGTTGCTTTAAAAAATTGTCAAAGTTTTTAATTCCAGAATTTAAATATATTGTGTTTCCTCCTTAGAAGAAAGACATATTGCTGATAAAAAATGGCCACAACTCATGCCTGATTAGATGGAAGAAATGCTATGTTCAGTTATATAAAAATTGTGTGTAAGTTCAAATACCCAGTTGTCTCATTTTACATTAAGTCTGTAAAGAGGAATAAAAAGTAAAAGTGGGAGGTTGTGATGTTTAATTAAAAAATTGAAAATAAAAATTCATAAGCAATCAATGCTATCCTGTGGTATGTAATATTTAGAAAATGTACATGGGCACGGAATTCATTTCAGCTAATATAAATAGGTTTACAAGCAGTAGGTCTTTAAAAAATGGTAAAACCTACATAGAAACTGAGAAGATGAAGCTATAGAGTAATACACAGGGGAAAAAATCACCATACTCAAGAAACAACACAGGGTCAGAAACCAGGAGACAGCAAATTAATAAAAGCAAAATCTAAACCCAGGCTCAGATAGTTGTTGAGGATAACATTTTTTAAATTTTAAAAATAGGTGTTTTTTTGTTTTTTTTTTTAAGCAGGCAGGACTTGTCTCTCTCCCCCGCCCCCCCCCCCAAAAAAAAAATTCTCATACTTATAGCTTTACTCTTGGGTGTAACTATAAGAGCAGTCAAAGACCCAGAAACTAGACACAAAGTCTGAACAACAATGATTCAAAGATAACTAAGGTTCACCATACAAGTAGCCATTCTTTAAAACTTCAACTGAAAATGATCATGACAAATATATGTGAAAGTATACTTGAGGAAAGAGAGAAATTTATTGATATTGGTTTGATCACTGGGGATGACTTTTACCACGGCAGAGTAAAAATAAGTTGTAATTGGGGAAGTTATTATTTATTTGTATGGTTTAAACTATATAATAAATATGTTAGACAATCTGTGAGATATCTCTATATATTTATCTCCAAAGTGGTTAGAGATTGGATGTAACTGCACAATTTTGTCACCATTTCATGTTGTATTATCTATAATCTGTCCGTATGTAATTTTCCATTCAAAACAAAAACAAGTTACAGTGTCCCCACAGAGCTTGTTATGGATTAACTCTGACTAGGACCAAAATCGTAAAAGTCAACACTAACAACGGTGGTTTAGGGAGAAATAAACAAGCAAGTTTTATGCACACACAATAAAATTTTCTTTTTTTGCCTTGTAGTATATCTTTCAAGCATTATAGCTTTGGATTAAAGTCTCA
Organism: Pipistrellus kuhlii; assembly: GCF_014108245.1. NCBI lineage: Eukaryota > Metazoa > Chordata > Mammalia > Chiroptera > Vespertilionidae > Pipistrellus > Pipistrellus kuhlii. Next base: position 32,925,540 of record NW_023425471.1, read on the forward strand.
CTCAATATCAAGCAAAGCAGAAATTTAATAAATATTTCTTATAATTTCAGCATTGTAGCACAACCTGTAAATTTTTTCACAGAAGAATTGTGAGACTAGAAATATACTTTTAAAAAGTGTAGCAGCATGTAATTTTAAGTAGCCATAAAAATACAGTTTTGAATAAAGAGAGTTACTAAAGAATTTTATGTTCTGTAACGTGAAAAGTTGTTAACATTTTACTTTTCCAATATATCTTAATATTTTATGTATTATTGGGGTATGTTTTTTGATGTACATTCATTCTTTTTTCTTTATATGCTTTTTTTTCTTTCCAAATATTTACCCAGAGTAGTATAAAATATGACTATCTTAGTCCCTCTACAATTTTCTATAAGTAAACATCCTTTTTAAAAATAAAAAAATTGATATATTATGAAGTATCTACTTTTGCAGACCCCAGCAATTTTGTTGAATAGCAAATGTTCATTAGTATGCACTGATATGAAGATGATCTTACTGACAATACCAAGAGTGTTCCCTCTTTCACAAACAGATTGTTGATTGCTGAAGCATAATCCATCTGAGCATTGCAATAAAAAGAAAATATCACAAAATGTGCTCAGGGCTTCATAGCAATGAGTGCCAAAATGTCAATAGACACGGAGAGAATATTCACATGTGCACACACACACACACACTATTTGCAGAAAATTAACTCCTGTTATATTTTTATTGAATAGATGTGCCTTAAAATAGGGTTTAATTCAGTTCTCTTAAATGAGGTTCTTTATTCAATCTAAGACAAAATACTGCAACCCATACCAAAGTGATAGTCTAGCTGAAGAGAGATTAGCTATTTTTCCCATGCCAAACCATCCAGATGAAGTGTAAGGAAATTCTGTTAATCATACATATGATTTACTATTTAAATCCAACCATCCAGATGTTCTAAATATGTGTATGTTTTGGCATCACATAAAATAATTACAAAAGAAACCCTGATAATTCCAGGTAATTAACTAATTTATGTATTCATTCATTCTATAAATATTTATTTTGCACCTATGATATGCAATGTGCTGTATTAGGTGTTGAAAAAGGAGCATAGGTGTACAAAGATTAGAACCTGGGTTCAGAAAGCTTACAATCAGGTAAAATGGGTAGGATGTGAACACAAGGCAAAAAGGGAGTCTATGGCCGAAACCGGTTTGGCTCAATGTATAGAGTGTCGGCTTGGGGACTGAAAGGTCCCGGGTTAGATTCCGGTCAAGGGCATGTACCTTGGTTGCGGGCATATCCCCAGTAGGGGGTGTGCAAGAGGCAGCTGATCAATGACTCTCTCATCGATGTTTCTAATTCTCTATCTCTCTCCCTTCCTCTCTGTAAAAACTCAATAAAAAATATTTTTTTTAAAAAGGGAGTCTATGAATTCAGAGGTGAAAAAAGATCATGAGCATTAATAAATAAGACAGCCTTCCAAATTTTATGATCAATGTAGCATTTCATCTGATATTTGTAAGAGTTGGTAATAGTTTTATAATCAATGACTAATAAAACAAAAGAAAATATATACACAAAGAAAGTTTATATAATAAAATTATATTCATGAAGTGTTATAATCTAGTGGAATGGTAATAGATAAAACAGGTAAAGTATTTTGGCTTAGATTGGAAAGGACTTTTAATTTATAATTTGTATTTATTTTTAAGTGACATGACACGCTTAAATGTCATGTACTCTGCTGAAGAGATTTAGAAAATAATTTCCTTACATAAATAATTGTTCATCCTTCATCTTTAGTTCTTCTATCTGGCAAGTAAAATGGACAGATTATATAATCTCCAAGGTTCTTTCAAGAGTTCAAAAAGTTTGAAAATATTTTACTTTGTCATCAAGAGAATCCCATAGAAGACTAAGGAGCCTAAGAAATCATCATTGTAAGACTCTATGAAGTTGTATCTCTTATTGATATGCAGGGTGCATTAAATTATGGAGACTGTGAATGTAAGGGGCACAGTTAGAGAATTCATGTGATTGTCTTTGCAGAGCCTAATCCAGGGCAACCTTGGAAATTATAAGGGATACATGAGGGAGACTATTATTTGTTTGTTGATCATAAAAGTGTACAAGTAATCAGTGTATTTTTATTTGCATTTCTAATCAATCTTAGCCAGACTATTTAAATGTTTTATAGTAGAGCTTTTGATATGCAGAGTAAGGCTCATAATCCCTGTATTGCCATATGGGAATGACTAGGGAGTGTCACTCCTGTGTGTGTGTGTGTGTGTGTGTGTGTGTGTGCACGCGGGCACGCATTTAGAAGTGCTGTGATAAAAAAATACTTTAAGAATAAAGTATTATCACTTTCCAAATTTTTCTGTCATTTACATTTAGCAATGACCATTTCCATGAGACCTCTGTTTTCTCTCTTATTGCCATGTAAATACGTATTAAACTATGCCTGTGTGATAGACCACCTTCTCAATGTTTATTATCAAACTCATTTTAACTAGAGATGAATATAACACAGCCATAATACCTCAATGAGAAATGCTATAGTGTTTTTATATGAAAAAAATGTTTTAAGTTCTACCACTTTCCATTGGGTGACTCTTCTGATGTTTCCAAAGCTAAATGCTAAAAAAAGAAGAAGGAGAAGAAGAAGAAGAAGAAGAAGAAGAAGAAGAAGAAGAAGAAGAAGAAGAAGAAGAAGAAGAAGAAGAAGAAAAAGAAGAAGAAGAAGAAGAAGAAGAAGAAGAAGAAGAAGAAGAAGAAGAAGAAGAAGAAAGAAAGTTCTTCATATTAACAAGAAACAAAATATTCACTGATTTTTGGAAACTGACATATTAGAGTTTTGAAACTTCAGCCATTGAATAATTCTGTGCTGAAATTTGCTTTACTTGTCTGTAAATATTGGAATACTTATATTGTAAAAAATAATTATTTGAATAGTAATAGGTAAAACCATCTACATGTGAGTGCATGTCAAATGAGACAATGAATGAAAGGCTGACATATAGTAGTTGTTAAAAACAAATAAATTGTAGTTTTTAGGTTGTCTTTGCAAGTAGGTATGAGTGTAATAAAAATTATAATAATGATATTTAGGAGCAATGATTGGCCAAAGGACAATTGTACTTCTTATGTCATTTCTAAAAACTGAAGCATATCTAAAAATAGGAGTCAAGACAGCACCAAGAACTATTCCTAAAGACTGGCAATAAATTTAGTGGTCAACTTAGTAATGCTTGCAGATTACACTTTAGCCAAGTTTTTTTCTTACTATTTATAATCAGATACCTTCTGTTGGACATATTAATTATATATGTCCTTAAAGTCCCCTGTTGGGAAATCCTTCATAGAGTTAGTTGGGTACAGGTAGTAAAGGTTCACACTATAAATACAGTGCTCTCATCTCAAAGCAAACTGCAGTTCCGAAAAGAAGAGTGTGTCAGGGTAAGCAGACAGAAAACAATTTTGTGTCAGGCTATGTTCCTCTGCCCCTGAAAATAGGCTTCTCTCAGCCACCTCAGCAGTGACTCTCTCCAGCTGTGACCATAACAACTGCTGTTCTCAGTTGACCTGACTGATACAATCCAGAAATTCTGCTCCTTGGGGAAGCTATATCCCTAGGCTCCCCAGCACTTAGGGAGGGATTATGCTCCACAGAAAAGGACTCTCTCCTGAAGAGACAGAACCAATTGCCTCCACCACAGCCTCCTTTTTGGCCTATTTCAATCTTGGCCAAATTGGGGAAATGGAATGGAGATTGCCCTGCATTCCCCTCTCCTCTGCCTCAGTATCTTTTTGTCATGTCAGTTGGTGTCATACAAAGGGGGAAAAAGTACATACACAGCCAGAACTCTTTTGCTGGTCAGAAATTCCTTGAGTGCCTGTCCTGTCAGAGCCTGTTCAGTTTGTCTGTGTTATGACCTTGGGACTCTGGAGAGAAATGGGGAGGGGAAGAAGTAAGTGTTGCCCTCAGAATGCTTACCTTTCTTTTGTTGACTGGATATGTTCTTGAGAAGGGTGGGGATTGGGAGAAGCTTGACCTTGTGTCTTCCTCAATAAACTCTTCATTTATACAAAATGAAAACACACACACACACACACACACACACACACACATATATATACGGTCTTTAATGATGCTGCCCAGGCTAGAAATTATTAATAACTAGAGGCCTGGTGCATGGATTTGTGCACAGGTGGGGTCCGGCCAGCCTGCCCCAATTGGAGCCCATTAGGCATGGACCAGCGGGGAGAGGGGCTATGGGTGGTTGGCAGGCAGGAACTGCCCCCGATTGAGATGTTGGGGGCCAACCGAGGGTGGGGCCAGCCAGGGAGAAGGGGGCTGATCAGGGTCCGGATCAGGCTGGTTGGCTGCCATACTGCGTGTCATAGCCACAGATTGTTCTGGTCATTCTGCTGTTCAAGTTGCTGGGCTTTCATATATTTAGGTATGGTGATAGGGTAAATCAATGAACATGTTCTTCTTATGTATACTCCAAAGCCAAATATAAGAGATGAACAATTGTAAAAAATCACTTCTGACATTGAATGAATGGATCTGAAAGTTATGCACAATAAAATATGGAGAAAAGCCAGTTGTTTCTGATGAGAATGAATTACAAATCTCTGCAGTAAGTACTTATCTGAGCCCTTGGTCATTTGAAGTTAATTTCTTGTCTTCAAAGAACTAGACATGATAAGTTATACATATTAACAAATCAGAAATATCCAGGTCCTTAAGTAATGGTATTTATATATGATTAAATAACACTTTATATTGTTTTCTAAATATGAAATTTGTTTACTTACCTGCACTACTTCCTTCTTGTGAAAACCATGGATTTTACTTTTATCCTGGTGAGCTGAGAAATCTGAAATCTTTTACCTTTGGGCTACAAAGGTTTTAGAGTGCCTCCCCCCTTTGTCAGCAGATATGATGCCATGGATTACTATGTGATTGTGATTGTGATTAATAATATGTTACTCTCTTGACAGTTCCTGTTAGCTTCATGATGAATTGATGTTACAAATTTTCATTGCACTTTAATGGTTGATTTACTGATGTTTATAAAATGAAAGGTCAATTCAATAGTTTAAAATAATTGTGATAGCATTGATACTGTATGATATTTATTTGTAAAAAAGGAAAATAATAGAGAAAGTCTGGCTGATAAGGTCATAAAGTTGAACAGATGAATGTGTCTAATTGCTCTATTTTCTTTAAAAGGCCATAAACTTTGCAACATTTTGTAAATGCCACAGTTGTTGTCTCACATATAGAAATATTCCTAATACACAGTATTGCAGCTAGAAGTTCAAAGGAAGATAGAAAGGGGACTTTAAGTGAATCCTCCTCTAGAAATTATCTGTTGTAAAGGTTTTGGGAAAGTTTGACTGCAATGTTAACAAAGAATAAAAAGAATCATGTTACAAGAAAAAAAATATTTTTAAATTATCTAAGCACCTAGATAAATCTGGGTTTAGATGTCTACATTTGGACAACATTAACCTTTTATTTTGTTTGTAGGGCTAAAAAGAAAGAGAAGGAAGAAATTATATGCAAGTTTTCTGAAAGTTTGTGCTTGTGTTTAGAATTATTTTTTTTTCACGTTTCATTTTTGATACTCATTTATTTTTGTTTTAGGACAAAAAGAAACAAGAAGCTCTTCATAGTGCCAGGACATAGCTCTAGTATTTTCCAGATATATAGAAGTTATAATTTCAATTTTATTTAAAAGTTGATTTCTTAATATTTTTAAAACATTTCACTTTAATTATCTGATCATTATAATTATATATTCTATTTTTGGTTTCATTGTCAGGTTTTTAAAATTATCATTATTGTTGTAAGTATTACAGATGTCCTCATTTTTCCTTCATTGCCTTTCTCCACCCTACTCCCACCCCCATCTCAGCCTTCACTGCACTATTGTCTTTGTCCATGGGTTGGTTATGTATATAAGCATTTAAGTGATTTAGTTCATCTCTTCCTGTCCTGTCCCCTCTGAGATTTATCAATCCATAAAATGCTTCCATGTCTCTGGATATATTTTTTTCCCATCAGTTTATTTTGTTCACTATATTTCACATATAAGTGAAATCACAAATCATCAGAGAGATGCAAATTAAAATGACAATGAGGTATAACCTCACACCTGTCAGAATGGCTTCCATCGACAAATTAACAAATAACATGTACTGGCAAGGATGTGGAGGAAAGGGAACCCCAGTACAATGCTGGTGGGAATGCAAACTGGTACAGCCACTGTACCACTATGGAGTTATCTCAAAAAATTAAAAATAGAACTGCCATTTGACCCAGTGATCCCACTTCTAGGAATATATTATAAGAATCCTGAAATAACAATCAGAAATAATATGTACACCACTATGCTCATGGCAGCACTATGTACAATAGCTAAGATCTGGAAAAAAACCCAAGGGTCCATCAGTAGCTGAGGTACATTTACACAAAGGAATACTATGAAGCTGTAAAAAATGATTTATTACCCTTTGAGACTGCATTGAAGGACCTAGAGACTATTATGCTAAGCTTTTCCTGAATCAGTCAATATGATCATGTTTTTTTTTCTTTGGCCTGTTAATTAGATGGATTACATGCATTGATTCCTGAATATTAAACCACCCTTGCATTATCAAAATAAAATATTAACAAAGAGTTGATAGGTCTATGGTAAGGAGGACTATTGGTCCATAGTTTCCTTTTGTAGTCTATCTGGTCTTGGTATCAAGGAATTGCTGACTTTATAAAATGAGTTGGGGAATATTTCCTCCTTTTCTATTATTTGGAAGAAATTATGTAAAATTGTTACTTCTTTTTTTTTAATGTCTTTATTGATTAAGGTATTACATATGCCTCCTTATTCTCCCATTACCTCCCACACACACACACTCATGCCCCCACCCCCTTGCTGTCTGTGTCCATTGATTAGGCTTATATGCATGCATATATGTCCTTTGGTTGATCTCTCTCCCTTACCCCCACTGTCCCCTACGTTCCCTGAGGTTTGATGTTCTGATTGATTTTTCTGTCTCTGGATATGTTTTTGTTCATCAGTTTATGTTGTTCATTATATTTCACAAATGAGTGAGATCATGTGATATGTATCTTTCTCTGCCTGGCTTATTTCACTTAGCATTATGCTAAGTAAAATTGTTATTTCTTCATTAAATGTTTTGTAAAGTTTGCCTGTGAAACCATCTAGGCCTCATATGTTTTTCTAAGGTTTTAAACTACAATTCAATACCTTTGAATGGTCATATTGCCATTTGAGTGATTTAATCTTGGGTGAATTTAGGTAGGTTATGATTTTTGAGAAATGGTTTATTTTATGTAAGTTATTGAATTTATTCTCATAGTTGTTTATAGTATTCCTTTTTAATTCTATTTACATCTTTGAAGATTGCATTAATATCTACTTTTTAAATTCCTAATATTACTTTCTGCTATATTCTTTTTGTTTTGTCAGTCTTGCTCTGTTTTTATCAATTTTATTCATCTTTAAGAACTTATTTTTATTTCATTAATTTTCACTTGTTTTCTTTGCCCACTTCAGGTTTACTTCTCCTTTCTAGCTTTTGAAATAAGAAGCTAGATTTTAAGGTTTAGAATTTTTTTCTTTTTCTAATATGAGCATTTACTAGTATTGCTGTAAATTTATCCCTAAGCACTGCTTTGTCTATGTCCCACAAAGATTGACATATTATGCTTAAATTTCATTCAGTTTAAGAGTAAATTTTCTAATTTACCTTGATATTCCTTTTCAATAAATAATTTGTTGTTGAAATTCCAAGTATTTTGGGATTTTTTTGTTATCTTTTTTATTATTAATGCAATGCTTAATTTTATTTTTGTCAGAGGACATATTTTCATATTACTTCAATAGTTTTAATTTGTTAATAATTAGTTTATAAATCACAGCTCAAGAACCCATCAGTGGACAAGTAGTTAAAAAAGCTGCAGTACATTTATACCATGAAATTTTATGCAGCAATAAGAAAGGAGAATCTCTTACCCTTTGAGACAGCATGGAAGGACACAGAGAGTATCAGGCTAAGCAAAATAAGTCAGTCAGAGAAAAACAAGTATCATATAATCCCATTCATATATGACATCTAATTAACAAAATAAAACTGATGAATGGAGTGGATCCAGAGACATGGAAGCATTAAACAGAGTGCAGAATCTAGGTGGGAAGCTGGGGGAGGGTAGAAGGGTGGGAGGTAATCAACCTAAGAACTTGTATGCATATATGCATAACCTATGAACACAGACAATAGGGTGGTGAAGGTCTGGCATAAGGGTGGGGGCAGGCTGAAGGGCGTCAACGAGAGGAAAAAAGGGGAAATATGTGATACTTTCAACAATATTTAATTTAAAAGTTAAATAAAATGGCAGAAACCGGTTTGGCTCACTGGATAGAGCATCGGGCTGCAGACTGAAAGGTCCCAGGTTCCATTCCCATCAAGGGCATGTACCTTGGTTGTGGGCACATCCCTAGTAGGCGGTGTGCAAGAGGCAGCTGATCGATGATCCTCTCTCATCGATGTTTCTTACTCTCTGTCCCTCTCTCTTCCTCTCTGTAAAAAATCAATAAAATATATTTTAAAAATAAAAATAAAAGTTAAATAAAATGATTAAAAATAACTAGCTTATAAATCAGAATACATCTATATTAGTTAACTTTCCACCTGCACATAAAAATGTATATTCTGCTTTTTGGCTGGTAAATATGTGTATAGAATTCAATTATATCCTATTGGTTGAATTTATTATAGAACTTTTTGATGTCCTTGCTGATTTCTGTCCCTATCAGTTCTATCACTAAAGAAGGAGTATGAAGACTCCAACCATCATTATGGATTTATTTATTTCTCCTTTTGGTTCTGAGAGTTTTTGCTTGGTATAATTTGCAGCTTTGTTGTTTGTTTCTCCAGAACAGTTCAATAGGGTAAAGATTATACCATCAAAGAGGACTCCTTTTTTATTCTTATGGAATATATGTATATTATACTCATCTTCTGAACTTTAAGCACTAAAATATATGAAAAAGATAAGTTTTAAATTTGTATGCTCAGATAAATTGCATTCTCCATGTAAAATTGTGGACACATCTTTAATTCTGCCTTTTCTAATTTTATTTTTACACAAATTTAATTTGTAAATTTATTTGACAAATGTTTTATTGTTTAAATACTCTCTGCAGCTTAATTATATAAACCTCTTCATCTTAGCATCCCTTTGCTTTATATAGCCCTTTCATTTTCCTTTCTAACAGCTATTTTTTAAATAAAACCATCTGTGTATTGCTTATACAACTCTACATTCCTACTTAATTATATTGTCCTGATCTGCCCTTTTCTATCTTTAGGTTTACTTAATTGTGCTTTACTGAAATCCTTAACTTTCTTAAATATTTCAAATTTCTTTGTATAATGTTACAAAAATCTTTAGGTAATATTTTTAAATGTTTGAAGAACAGTCTAATATCCCTTCAAAGTCAATTCCCTAAAATCATAGCGGTGGTATAGTGGGGAACATAGCTGCCTTCCCTAAAACCATAGGATACTGCTTTGTTTCTTTTATGCTCATACAACACTTCATATTAGATGATAAAAAGTTCAGTGTTCTAATCACACCGGCTTAATTCTTTCCCAGAATTTTTTGGAATATTTTCCATCTTATATACTTTAAGAGAAGGAAGCTTTCTTCTGGTTGTAAGAAATGCTATCATCTCATTGATATCACAGCCAACATTGTAGAGATTTGAAACCTCCACAATTTAACTTCTAATCCATTTTAAGCTTTTCTTATCAGCAAAAATGTTTTCTGATGTTTTCCCTTACTGCTTTGTAACTCTGTAATAATATAGTAATATTGTTGTCATTATCTTCTAAACTCTTATGTATCAGCTAAAATATTTGTATTACTATAACTCTGCAGATTCAGTATTTTCTTTTGCTGCTTTCATTAACCTATTTTCTGTATTAACCTTCTTTCCTCTCGTGGATGTTTTTATTTAGCTTATATTTTCTGCTTCTTTACAGTGCTAAATCTTTATTTCTAGTGAAAATTATGTAATATTGAACTGTGGATCTTAAAAGGACTTAGAGGACTAATTTGTGTCTTTCTTATAAGTCATTTTAGTGTCTAACTGTGCTACATCCTCAATGGAATGTAAAGTTATAGAAAATAAGGGCTGTGACTTTTTATGCAAGATGTGCACATTCTCTTTTATGAATCATACTAGAGGCCTGGGGGACAATATTTGTGCATGGGGGAGGGTGTCCCTCAGCCCAGCTTGAACCCTCTCCAATCTGGGACCCCTCTAGGGATGTCAAACTTCCCGTTTAGACAGGCAGTCAAACATCCCTCTCACAATCCAGAACTGCTGGCTCCCAACTGCTTGCCTGCCTGCCTTCCTGATTGCCCTTAACTGCTTCTGCCTGCCAATCTGATCACCCCCTAACCACTCCGCTCCCAACCTGATTGATGTCTAACTGCCCTCCCCTGCCAGTCTGTTTGCCCCTAACTGCCCACCCATGCAGGCCTGGTCCCCCAATTTCTCTTCCCTGCAGGCCTGAGTTCCCCCAACTGCCCTTCCCTGCAGGCCCAGTTGACCCCAACTTCTCTCCTCTGCTGGCCTGGTCACCCCTAACTGTCCTCCCCCACAGGCTTGATCACCCCCAACTGCCCTCCCTTGCAGGCCTGGGTCCTCCCAACTGCCCTCCCCTGCTGGCCATCTTGTGGTGGCCATCTTGTGTCCAAGTGGGGGCAGCCATCTTTGACCACATGGGGGAAGCCATCTTGTGTGTTGGAGTGATAGTTAATTTGCATATTACTCTTTTATTAGATAGGATATGTGCAAAACAATAAACAAAATTACATATAGCCTGAGGTAAATCTTATAAGAATATAAAGGGTTTTTGAAAAAAATAAATCTTATTATATTCCTCTTAAAATTACTTATACATTCTCACAAGAGAATAGCATAATTGTGACACTGGCATATGTTGGAAATTTCAGTCAAATACTGGTGGTCTTTTTTTTTTAAGCTGCTGTCTTCATATTTAGATTCACTTTTAAGACTATTTATTCATATTTTCATAGTTTAAGAAATATTTCTACTTTAAAGTTTCATATATTTTAACTTTAATACAAGTCTTACCTATAAGGTAATTTCCCATAATGAAAAGAAATCTATCTGCTCATATTCTGCCAAACACTCTGGAGTTTGCATACACTTTCTTTGAAATTATCCTATTTGCTTAAAAATTACCCAAAATATTATACTTAAAGATTATGTAATCCATGACTCATCTCTAAAATCTTCCTCTTGGATGAATCATCTCACAAGTGGTTTATTTTTAAAATTAAGAAGTCAAAACTAAATAATAACACATCTTTTGCATATTTATACACAAAATTTGAAATTCTCAGCTCCCATCTCTATACTGTAGCATTGGCAACTCTGAGACCCAGTTGATTCCTGAAGATGGAATTTAAAACACTTTGAAATTCTAAAGGTCATGCTTGCTAGTTCCCTGTCAACTCTTTGAGATGAAAGGCTACCATGTGATACTGTATAGAGAATGAGTGGTTGCTGTAAGAATAGCTTGCCTTTCCTGTCCTTCCCTGTTGTAGAAAGCCAAAGTCCATGTATGTACACTGGGTAATACCAGAGAAGGATAAAAAAGGATTGTTTAATGAAAAAGAGAGTGTGACCTTCCAGCCCAAAGGGGACAAAAAAGTCCATAATATGTTTCTGCCTGAGATTCAATTTTTTAGATGGCTTTATGTCCTGTGATCATCATGCTTCTACACTCACTAATTTGTCTTTTGGTTTTTAGAACTAACTTGCTTTTTTGGTCTATAATAAAACATGTACACTCACTGATCTTAAAAAGATCATTTTTTGACAAAGAAATTCACTGCAACAAGCCACTGAAATGTAAAGGAGACATTGAGAATTGTAAGCACTGAGGTAACAGGAGAGTTACTTGGGCTGATACAAGCATGTGCTGTAGAAATGGAAATAGCAGGTTGAAATTGAACATGGCAAAATTTAGTCTGAATGTCAAGGAAAAGTTGTCAACTCTGAGATTTAATTAGGTAGTGGAATAGTTTCCCAGAAGAAATGGCAGAAATTTATTGCTGGAGCTATTTAAAATTGGCCTGGAAAAAGCACTAGGGAATATACAGAATGGGCCCATCCTTCACAGATTCTTGGGGATTGATGTAGATAGCAATTGGTCTTTTGCATTTCTAATGTTCATGATCAGTATTCTAGATTGTACTTCACAGTACTTGCTAAATGTGTTCTCTTTACCACTATTAACATTACATGATACCCACAGGGTTAACCACACCTACAGTACTTTTAAAAAAGTGATCTGAGCTTAGCTGGTTTGGCTCAGTGGATAGAGCATTGGCCAGTGGACTGAAGGGTCCCAGGTTGGATTCCAGTCAAGGGCATGTATCTTGGTTTGCAGACACATCTCCAGTAGGTGGTGTACAGGAGGCAGCTGATCGATGTTTCCCTCTCATTGATGTTTCTAACTTTCTATCCCTCTCCCTTCCTTCTGTAAAAATCAATAAAATATATTTAAAAATAAAAAAAGTGATCCAAGCTGAATATCACATTTAATTTGTTAATCACATGGCTCCTTCTTTCTTTTTTTCTTTCTTTCTTTCCTTCTTTCTCTTTCTTTCTTTCCTTCTTCTCTTTCTCCTTCTTCTCTTCTTTCTTTTCTTTCTTTCTTTTTCTTTCTTTCTTTCTTTTCTTCTTTTCTTTCTTTTTCTTTCTTTCTTTTTTTCTTTCTTCTTCTTTCTTTCTTTCTTCCTTCCTTCCTTCTTCCTTCCTCCTATCCTTCTTCCTTCCTCCTTCCTTCCTTCCTTCCTTCCTCTCCTCCTCCCTCCCTCCCTCCCTCCTCCCTCCCTCCTCCCTCCCTCTACCTCCCTCCCTCCTCCTTCCTTCCTTCCTTCCTTCCTTCCTTCCTTCCTTCCTTCCTTTTCCTTTTATAACTGGGCAGAAAAAAATCCTTCCAGGGGCCTCTGATTACTATACTTTTCTTTTTTCTTTTCTTTTCTTTCCTTTTCTTTTCTTTCCTTTTTTTTCTTTTCTTTTCTTTTCTTTTCTTTTCTTTTCTTTTCTTTTCTTTTCTTTCCTTTTCTTTCCTTTCTTATCTTTTCTTTGCTATGTCTTATCTCTGTGTATGGGTTGGAAACATTTATAATTGATTAATAATTTAATTTTTATTTTGGATAAATATTTTTTTATAACTCTTTTAAATTTTTCATCTGAATAACAGTTGATAAAGGGTTTTATTATTTTCTCAGATGTCTTGCAAAGCTCTCTAATTATGATCACAATCATTAAATTTAGGATTCTTGTTTATCAACTTTTTTATTCAATCTCTGAACAAGAGAAGGCAGAGATAGAATTTGAACTTAAATGAAATGTTGCTGATAATTATCTTTTCAATAGCCTTTGCTGCCAAATCAATAATTCTGTTTTGTGTGAGGTATGCAACTACATTTTTTTGAGAAAAATATATATCCCTTGGTCATACTCCATAGGTGGTACTCAGAATGTATTTTATTCAGGTTCAGAATTTTTTTCCTTACAATAAAGATGTTAGAAATATATCTTGTGAGCTAGCTACCAAATACCAATGTATATCTTAAAGGCATATGGTATTCTACTCAATTTTTGGTTCCTTTCCTTGGACTTTTTCAGCCACTTTGAAAGTTAGAGGAGTTCCTATATACCTGCCCCTTTATTCTCTTTCTAACAATACTAGCTAGCTTTAGGAAAAAAATTAGTCTATATCAGACAATGTGTTAGTTCTTTTTACGAATTATGATTTTGAGTCTTTATAATAATCCTTTGAAGCAGGTATTTTTATTAACCTCATTCTCAGGTAAGTAACTTGTTTAAGGTCACATAGCTATTAACTGGTAGAATAAAGCTGAAATGCATATTGTCTGAGAGCAGAGTGCATACTCTCAAAACCAATGTATTGAAATGACTGAAGTGCCTCTGAATAGGGAGTAAGGATAGCTGTATAATGTTCTGTGAGTTTTAAGAACCTTAGGAATAAGTGCAAATGAATTATCTTCAGTATGATAATGCATGTTGCAGTGATATGAGCAAAGACTCAAGAGGCAAAACAAAATATTTTAATATGTAATATTCTAATTCTGATTATATCACCCCCCCCACACACACGCACACAAATTTTATTTCCTGGGACTGGAAGAGTTTCAGATGGACTGCAAGTTGGAAGTCCATTGTTCACCAGATACTAGTACCCAACATTTGATGATTTGGAGTCTCTTTCATAGCTTTTAAATACTAACCAAGATAACATCTATCATAGTCAAACATTTCAAATCTTTCATGATTGTGTAATTCTGCAAAACATGATTAGATCACCACTAAGCCACTTATTTTCAAACCAGAATAACCTCAATTCCCTTAAGCTTTAATTGTTATATACACTCTTGAAATATTTTGGGACAATGGCTGTATACTAAGTGAGGCATTATGTGTTCTTCCTATGGAATAGTATGAGTAGAAATTAACAGACCTTGGCACAATTTAATGAGTACTTTACAGAAAGGGAGTGTCATTTTTGCTAATCTGCTCCTTATTTCCATTGTTTCAATTATTTATGATATTCTAATATAGACAATTTTTATCTTTTTTCAAAATGCTGCTGCATTACTTGACCATAATCAACTTCCTCATTTAAATTAAAAAATACTTGCTTTATAATCTGTATTACTAATATATGAAGATTAAGACTAGGTAAACATGGGAAAATGAACATTTGTTATTATTGTGCAGTGAATTTTCTAAGCTCTTGTTAGTCATCAGAAAATGCTAAAAGTAATATCAGTCTAAGGGGAACAAACTAATTAGTAATAATGATAGCGGTTGAGAGCATACCTTAAAGCTGTTTTTGCATCTGTCAATATCAACAAAAACAATGCTATCAAATGATAAAGGTAGCTTTGAGGGCTTAAACACTTTTTACACCAGAAGCAAAGATATGTTACTAATTGGGTAGTTGTAGACAATAAAATAGGAACAATCTTCTTAGAAATTTATGTACATGAAATTTTTTTGGGTGTTTTGTTATTTTTAAAATATATTTCATTAATTTCAGAAAGGAAGGAAGAAGGAGAGAGAGATAGAAACATCAATGATAAGAGAGAATCATAGATTTGTTGCCTCCTGCATGTTCCCCACTGGAGATCTAGCTCACAACCTGGGCATGTACCCTTGACCCTTGACTGGGATTGAACCTGGAACCCTTTAGTCTGCAGGTCAACATTCTGTCCACTGAGCCAAACCAGTTAGGGCTGAAACAATTTTTTAAAATATATTTTATTGATTTTTTTACAGAGAGGAAGGGAGAAAGATAGAGAGCTAGAAACATCGATGAGAGAGAAACATCGACCAGCTGCCTCGTGCACACCCCCTACTGGGGATGTGCCCGCAACCCAGGTACATGCCCTTGACCAGAATCAAACCTGGGACCTTTCAGTTCGTAGACCGACGCTCTACCACTGAGCCAAACCGGTTTCGGCTGAAACAATTTATTTTTATTTTTATTTTTATTTTTATTTTTATTTTTATTTGCTTTTGGCCATTTGTTTGTTCAGCCAGGTAATTTTGAAGAATTGTCAATAACCAAGGGTCAACTTAAAAGCAAAATATATTAAAGTCCTACATAAAATCTGACATAAGAATCATTGTGGATATTTATTTCCATTTATCATTGTGTAAGAAAAGTTTAAAAAATTCACTCTCCCCCCAAAAAAAGAGTGGATTTAATTTCATGAAAGTTAAACACCATCATTTTAAATGTCATACAGACAAATGATATGAGAAAAATGTTGTGAGCTAAATTATTATTCATCTTATATAATAAAGCATAATATGCAAGTTGACTGAATGGCAGAATGACCAGTGGAATGCCCAATTGCTATGATGCACACTGACCACCAAAGGGCAGATGCTCAATGCAGGAGCTGCCCCCAGCCCACAGGCCCCAGGTCAGCCAAGGCAGGTGCCAGTGGGAGACTCCCAATCGCCCCAAAGGTTGCCCCACAGAGGGAGGCAAACAACAGTAGTGGCAGGGGGTGGAGACAGGGAGCAGTCCGGTGCTGCCCCTCGATTGCCCCGCCAGTTGTTTCCAAGGCAAGTGCCAGTGGGGACCCCTCATCACCCCACTGGTCACCCCACAGATCTGCCCTGATCTGCTGGCCAGGCCTAGGGAACATACTCATGCACAAATTCCATGCACTAGGCTTCTAGTTTGGTCATAACAGGGGCTGACATCCCATAGAAACTTGAAATCCAAGTGGATATGCAGAGTTGAATGAAAGGCTGGAATTTGTGAAAATTGGACTATAGCTAGGATTCTTTTTGAATTAGTGTTCAAGAACTAAAACAGAGAAAATAGAGCCATAACAGAACTATCATACTAAGTAGGCTAAAGGGAACAAAGGCAGTAATCAATTATACTTATCCAAGGTCCAAACTGAGTTAAAATGCAGAGGAATCAGGCATCAAATGGAAAGAAATGTCTGTGAATAAAAGCAACCCCAAATGAAGAATGACTGGGGCGAGAACTCTCAGCATAGTTGATAAGAGCAGAGTTGGAAAACAGATATTGGAGAAAATTTTTCCCAAACTGCAGAATGTTGGTTTGGGATTCATTTTGTTAAGAGATTTGATGTTTGTTTGTTTTTTTACAAAGGTAAATGACAGGCTCTTCACAGGCTTCCTGATAAGTCAAAGTTTAAGGCTGAACTCCAATAGAGACATTAATTCAGCTGTAAGATTTTTTAAATGCGAAAACTAGGGACCTTTAGCATATTATTATAATTCTGTCTGTATTTTCAGTACTGTTTTCCTTACATCTTTTTATAGGTACATTGGTCAACCTGAGACATAACACTACTGTACAATCCCCATTGACCTGCTTGTGCATCTTCAAGCACTGGGTAGCCACACTTCATTTGATGCTTCTTCTTAATTGGGAGATATTGTTATTGATATTACTTTACCTTCCAGTAAGGTTAAAGGGCCCACATTGACTGTGGTGAATATAACTTTAGCCCTCTTCCAGAGATAAGACTGTGATGACTGGCTAATTCTACCCTCAGAGTGTATGTCATCCCATGGAGATGTAATGCTAGATGAGTCAAAAACTCTCAGGTCTAGCAGAAAGCATTTTGGCACACTGAACTAGTATCTATGAAGTTATTCTTCTATGGCTTCTATTATGCACAGAGAAGAAAAAAAAACATTAAGTGTCTATCTATTGGAGTAAATTGTGTCATATATATCTATATATCTATATCTATATCTATATCTATATCTATATCTATATCTATATCTATATCTATATCTATCTATCTATCTATCTATCTATCTATCTATATATATATATATATATCTTGCTTCCACGAAAATAAGACAGTGTCTTATATTTATTTTTGCTCCCAAAGATGTGCTAGGTCTTATTTTCAGGGGTTGTCTTATTTTTCCATGAAGAAGAATACGGTACACATTTATTGCTAAATGAAAATAAAGGACATTTATTACCTGTATACGGTACGGTAGTACGGTAGTTGTCAACACAAACCAGACAAACTGTGAATCCTACAGTATCAAGAATTTACTCATTTATTCAATGACAATCATGTCATCATCTTCTGGAACATCATCATAACAATCCAATTCCTGAATTTCCTGGTGAATTTCTTGTGACTCCATTTCTTTCAGAATCAGTGGACCAAATCTCTCATGTTTAGCCTGGGGAGGGGGGCTTATTTTCAGGGGATGCCTTATATTTCACTCAGAAGGAAATCTGTAAGTAGGTCTTATTTTCGGAGCATGTCTTATTTTCGGGGAAACACAGTATATATATACTAGAGGCCCAGTGCAGGAAATTCGTGCATGGGGGTTGTCCCTCAGTCCAGCCTGCATCTTCTCCAATATGGGACCCCTCGAGGCATGTTCCACTGCCCATTAGGGTAGTCGGACATCCCTCTCACAATCCAGGACTGCTGGCTCCCAACTGCTCACCTGCCTGCTTTCCTGATTGCCCCTAACCACTTCTACCTGCCAGCCTGATTGATTTCTAACTGCTCCCCTGCCAGCCTGTTTGTCCCCAACTTCTCTCCTCTGCTGACCTGGTCACCCCTAACTGCCCTCCCTTGCAGGCTTAATTGCCCCCAATTGCCCTCCCTTGTAGGCCTGCTCCCCCCTAACTGCCCTCCCCTGCTGGCCATCTTATGGTGGCTATCTTGTGTCCACATAGGAGCAGGATCTTTGACCACATGGGGCAGTGATCTTGATCTTGTGTGTTGGAGTGATGGTCAATCTGCATATTACTCTTTTATTAGCTAGGATAGAGGCCTAGTGCATGGTTAGGGGTCAGTTGGTTTGCCCTGAATGGTATCCCGGATCATTGTAGGGGTTCCCTTGGGGTGTGGGGCGGCCTGGAAGAGGGGTCTGTGGTGGTTTGCAAGCCAGCCTTCCCTCCCACATTGGTGATCCAAAAGGAGGCCCTGGTATCTGGGATATATTTATCTTCTACAATTGAAACTTTGTAGCCTGGAGCTGAGCCAAGTCTTCTGCTCACTCTGTGGCAGCAGCCATTCTGTTGGGGTTTATTCACCTTCCATAATTGAAACTTTGTAGCCTGAATTATAAATTCAGTGCAGGTGTAGGCAGGCCAGGGCAGGTGGAAAGCTTGGCTTCCTCTGTTGCCAGGGGAAACTCTAACCTGCTCTCTCCCACACTGTGGCCACCACCATTTTGGGGGGGATTTATCTTCTATAATTGAAACTGTATCCTTGAGTGGAGGCCTGGGCCAGCCACGGTATGTGGAAATCTTGGCTTCCTCCATTGCTGGGGAAACCCAAGCCTCTCTCCTACTCTCTGTGCTGGTAGCCATCTTGGATGGGGTTAATTTGTGTTCTCACTCTTATTGGATGGTGGGTGTGGCTTGTTGGTGTAGTGGAGTGATGGTTAGTTTGTATATTACTCTTTTATTAGGTAGATGGTTCTGAAATTAAATAGCTCTAAGCCATGTGATCTTGGTCAGGTTGTTTCAAATTCCTGAGTTTCTGTTTGCTCATCTTTAAAAATGGGGATAAATATTACCTACTTCACATAGTTATTAAGATTAAATGAGAATGCCTGTGTAAATGCTTGGCCCATATATGGCTCAATAAATATTTGTTAAATTTGAACCAAAGGATTGTGCCTAAATCAAAAGTCAATTCTCTCTTATCTTTCTCCCTCCCCCTCCCCCTCACCTGCCTTTCCTCTGAAGACTGATGGACTGTTAGATACTTTTATGTCTCTGACTCTATTTTTGTTCATCAGTTTATGTTATTCATTAAATTCTACAAATGAGATCATGTGATATTTTTCTTTCTATATGGTATGCATACATATAAGCATAACAGATAGACACAGACCCTAGGGAGATGAGGTTATGTGCTGGGAGTTAGGGTGGCTGGGGAGAGGCCAAGGGAGAAAAAGGAGTACTTCAAGTAATACTACATGTAATACTTTAAACAATAAAGATTTTAAAAAATCCAATTTTCTTCAAGTTAGGGTCATTCTGTTTTCTACACACACCAGATAGTCTCTACTACATCACTGTGCATTTTCTAATGCTGCACAAAGATTGAATTTTTCCTAAAAAATTTTAACAAAAATCCTAGCCCCTAGTGATACAATTTAAACAACATCCTAATAGAATGGAAAGCATTGATTTCCTTAAATGTGCCTCATAGTGAGTGACCTATACAGGTCTACAAGGAGATAAAAGGATCAATAGATTCCCTTTCATGAAAATAAATTAAAGACACAAAAATGAGTTGTGCTGTATAACTATATTTTGCCAAAATATAAATGTGATAATTCACTCCCTTCTTCCCAAGTCATAAGGAAAAATATGACACAAAACCTTTTAATTTGTCAAACTGTGCTCTTTCTTTTTGGGGGTGATTTGTTGTATAAATCCCTTTTTAGAGGATTATTAGAAATATTCAAATGATAGCAAACTAATCTAAAAGATCCATGTCCACACACACATACAAATACCAACTAACATAATCTTAGGGATTTTAAGCCTGAAATTGTACACAAACTGTAGTCATTTGTGTAAATGAAGAGAGATGGCAAAAGCTGTCAGTTTTTTATAGCAGTTCTTGGCCCAAGAAATGTTCGCAACCAATGGCTTCACTGTATTTAATATATACACCTATTCCAACCTTTTGCATCCTGGATTCCTGTCAGTGAATGAAGCAGTGAGGAACAAGTAGATGAGAACTTTCTGTGTGTTGTTATTGTGTGAGATAGGTTTGTTCTAATTATTAGTTAAGGAAAGAATGCTGAAAAATCTTGTTTGCTGTAATGAATTTGAGTCTAATTGGTGGAAAACCCCAACTTATAAGCAGTTCACTTAGTTTCTCTTCATAAATTTACTTCCTTGAGGAACTATTTTTATAGCAAAATATCTAGCTGATTCTCCAATCAGGAAAGACAGACTTCTCAACAGGTCCAGTAAAATTTTCTTGATGCTTAGCTCTTACAGAGTTTGTGGGGTTTTTTTGTGTGTGTGTTTTTTGTTTTGTTAAAAAAAAAATGCATCATATGTCAACCTAAATGAAGTGGCATTTATGTTTTACCCTATTCTGCATATGTCTCAACATCAAACAAACCAAGTGCTCAATCATTTTTCTTTGAATAGTTATCTGTTAGAAGGTACTTATTATATGCACACAATGTTAATCACTGCTATTTCTATGATAAGCAAATGAATATGGCCTCCCACAAATTTCTTCATCTAGAAGAAATTCAATAGAACACACTAAAATACACTAAATACACTAAAATCAGGCAGAACTAAAAGTTTTATACATTTGGGTAAAAAAAAATTATAGATAAATACTTGGATATGTACCCTCTGTACCAGAGATTCTCAAACTTCTGAGGGCACAATAATCACAAGAGAAATTTTTCAGAATGCATGGTTTTGAACCAACTCTCAGGACTTCTGATTCATTAGGTTTTGGTATGGAGCAATGATCTCTATATTTACAAGCATTCAAAGTAATCCTAATGCACTTGTCTATGAATTCAATTTAGAAACATAGACTATCCCATAGATTCCATCACTGCTAAAGGCTATGAAATTCTCAGTATCTGCCATTGTAGCTCTCTTTTTTCAAAGTGAAAAATGTGAACTTTGTATCTTCTGAGAGTGGAGGAGTGGTATAGTGAGCTAGAAAAGGCAACCAAAGACCCTGTACACATATATGTATATCCCATGAGCACAGCCAATAGAGTGGTGAAGGTCTGAAGAGGGGGCGGGCCAGAGGGGGTCAATGAAGGGAGACAGGGAGCACCTGTAATACTTTCAACAATAAAGATTTTTTTTAAAAAAAGAAAAGGGAAAAATTCCAACTGTATAAGCCAAATAGCCAGCACGTTCACAACTTTCCTTTAATCTATTAGAATGCAAAGCTTGCAGGGGATCATATTGACCCAAATTTAAAAGAGAGGCATACACCTACTGGGAGAGACTGAGCGCTGACTGGGACAAGGTGTATCCTCGGGCCACTAAGAGTTCAATTGAAGTGATTGGCAAAAAAAAAAAAAAAAAGGAAGTCTTTAAGTGAAAGCCTCTGCAGCTTCAAGTATAGGAAGAGTGTACAAGATATTACTTGAAGTTAAAGCCTATGTACACTTGGTTGCGGGCACATCCCCAGTGTGGGGTGTGCAAGAGGCAGCTGGTCTATGTATCTCTCTCATCGACGTTTCTAACTCTCTATCCCTCTCACATCCTCTCTGTGTAAAATCAATAAAATATATATATTTTTAAAAACATTTGTACAGTGAGAGTAACTATAGCAATAAATCTCAAACCCAGCCCAACACTTAATTAGAATTAACTCAAACTATTGGACTGGAGGCTCAGCAAGAAGAAAAGCTTGCACATTTCCAAGAATAAAATTTATTTACCTCAGTTTTGACTGTCTTACACAAGGTGTTTGACATTCAAAAAAATACAAAGCATAAGAAATGTCAAGAAAATACAACATACTGCAATGAGACAATAAAAAAATTACAATTGTACCTAGGTAACTGATAGGGAGTCTAAAATAATTATGATTTATATATTAAAGACTTTAATGGAAAATGTAGAAAACGTGCAACCAGCTGGTTAATTTTAGCAGAGGGATTGGAAACTATCCTATCTAATAAAAGAGTACTATGCAAATTAACTACCATTCTGCTATACCCACAAGCCACGCCCACAAGCCAATCAGGAGTGAGTATGCAAATTAACCCAACAAAAATGGCTGTGGCCAAAGAGAGGAGGAGGCTTGGGTTTCTCCAGCAATGGAGGAGGCCAAGCTTTCTGCACACGCTGGCCTCCCCGGGCCTCCACTCAAGGCTATAAAGTTTCAATTATAGAATATAAGTAAATCACAACAAAAATGACAGCAGCCAGGGAGCTGGAGAGAGCAAGAGGACTGAGTTGCCCTGGGCAATGAAGGAAGCCAAGCTTCTGCAGCCCTGGCCTGCCTTGGCCTCTGCTACAGGCTACAAAGTTTCAATTATAGAAGATAAACAAATCCCAGATCTGCAGGCCTGCACTTGGGTCACCAGGGGGCATGGCCAGCCTGCAAACCACCACAGGCCCCTTGCCCAGGCTGCCCCACACCCCAAGGGAACTGCCATCCTGATCCGGGACACCCTTCAGGGCTAACCAGCTGCCCCTCACTCATGTATCAGGCCTCTATCCTATCTAATCCTATCTAATAAAAGGATAATATGCAAATTAACTGTCACTCCAACACACAAAATGGCTGCCCCTATGTGGTCAAAGATCCTTCACCTGTGTGGACACAAGATAGTCACCATAAGATGGCCAGCAGGGGAGGGCAGTTGGGAGGGACCAGGCCTACAAGGGAGGGCTGTTGGGGGCAATCAAGCCTGCAGGGGAGGGAAGTTAGGGGTAACCTGGCCTGCAGAGGAGGGAAGTTGGGGGAGACCAGGCCTACAGGGAAGGGCAGTTTGGGAGACACAGGCCTGCAGTGGAGAGTAGTTGGGTGGGTGAACAGGCCTGCAGGGAAGGGCAGTTAGGTGTGACTAGACCTGCAGGGGAAGGCAGTTAGGGGAAAACAGGCTGGCAGGGGAGGGAAGTTAGGCATCAATCAGGTTGGCAGGGTAGTGGTTAGGGGGTGATCAAGCTGGCAGGTAGAAGTGGTTAGGGGCAATCATGAAGGCAGGCAGGCGAACAGATGGGAGACAACAGTCCTAGATTGTGAGAGGGATGTCTGACTGCCCTTTTAGGCCTGATCCTACCAGAATCCTACTGGGATCAGGCCTAAATGGGCAGTCAGACATCCCTCAAGGGGTTCCAGGTTGGAGAGGGTACAGCCTGGGTTTGGGGACACCCCCCCCCCCAATGCATGAATTTTGTGCACCAGGTCTCTAGTAAAGAATAAAATACTTGAAATGAAAAGCACACTAACAGAAATAAAGAATGTTTTTAATGGAGTCATCTGCAGATTTGATAATGGCCAATGAATAAATCAGTGAAATTGAAGATAGATCTGTAGAAAGGAAAAGAAAAAGAGTGAGAAAAACAAAACCAAGCATTCACAAGCTGAGACATCTTACCTCAAAAAATCTAACGTGTGTAATTGGAATCCCAGAAGAGAACTGGGGAAAATGAAGCAGAAGGAATATTTTAAAAAAATAATGACCAATAATTTTCCAATATTAATGAAAGACACCACACTGAATGCCCAGAAGCTCAGAAAAAGTGCCAATAAAAGAAAAAAAAGAAAAGAAAAAAACACCTAAGTGTATCATATTTAAACTGTTAGAAACAAAATGACAGATTGTCTTTGGATATTGCCAAATGGCAGACTTTGGGTAAGAGTCTGCTTTTGAGTATCTTTGGCTTCTCCCAAAAATATTCTTGTCTATTCCTAAAAACCTATAAATATGTTACCTTATAAAGCAAATGTGACTTGCAGATATGATTAAGTTAGGGATTTTGAGATGGGAGATGATTTTAGATTATTTGTGTGGACTCTAAAGTCAATTATGAGATCTTTTACAAGTGAAAGGAGGAGGCAGGAGGGTCAGAGTCAGATAAAAACTTTAAAATGCTACACTGCTGGCTTTGAAGTTGGGGAAAAGGGCCATGAGCTAAGGAATGCTGGCCATCTTTTTTTTTTTAATATATTTAATTATTTTTTACAGAAAGGAAGAGAGAGGGATAGAGAGTTAGAAACATCGATGAGAGAGAATCAGCTGCATCTTGCACATCCCACCCTGGGGATGTGCCCTCAACCAAGGTACATGTCCTAGACCGGAATCAAACCTGGGACCTTTCAGTCCACAGGCTGACGTTCTATCCACTGAGCCAAACCGGTTTCAGCACTGGCCATCTCTTGAAGCTGGAAAAATAAATGGGAAGGATTCTCCCCTAGAGCTGCCAGAAGCCCTGTTGACACTTTGATTTTGGTCCTGTGCCAACCCTGTATTCTATATTACACAAACATTATTGGCTTGGAAAAATCATCTCAGTTAAATAAATAATCTCACATCCTAATATAACCATTGTCCATAGTTTAAATCTCTCTTTTCATACTTCATTTAAGACTCATCTCCTTCAGGAGGCCTTCTTTAGTCTTCTCTAGTATTTTATTGTGTAGTTGCTGTGGTAGGCTGTATAATACCCTGCATACCTGAATCCCCAGAACCTGTTAATATTTTAGGTTACATGGCAAAAGGGAATTAAGGTTTCCTGTGGAAGCAATATTACTGGTTAGCTTATCATAAAATAGGGAAATTGTCCTGAATTGTTTGAGTGGTTGAAGGTCATCACAAGGGTCATTAAGGGAAGGTATGACTATGGAAGAAAGGTACAAGAGATACAACATTTGTGGATATAAGATGAAGGAAAGGGGCCATGAACCAGGGAATGCTGGCAGCCTTAGAAGTTGGGAAAGGCAAGAAAAATACTGTCCCTATAGCCTTCAGAAAGGGAAGGAACCTTATCACAAGCTTGACCTTATCCTACAAAACTGTAAGATAATAAATTTGTGTTGTCTTAAGCAACTAAGTTTGGAAACGAATAAATTTTCAATAAGTTTCTCTTTTATAAGTTGTAACTTTTTAAATTGGAATAAGTTAGCATTCTTTAAAGTAATGAATGCAACTAACAATTAAGCTTCCCCCCCCCCCCCAGTATGCCTAAAAACTTAGTCCTTATCCTCAACCTAAAATTAGGGCCTGTTTCATATATACTCTATTTGATATAGGTATAATTTTTTTAAAAATATATTTTATTGATTTTGTACAGAGAGGAAGGGAGAGGGATAGAGAGTTAGAAACATTGATGAGAGAGAGTCATCCATCAGCTGCCTCTTGCACACCCCCCACTGGGGATGTGCCCGCAACCAAGGTACATGCCCTTGACTGGAATCGAACCCTGGACCTTTCAGTCCCCAAGCCAACGCTCTATCCATTGAGCCAAACCGGTTTAGGCAATATATAGGTATAATTTTAGTAAATCATTCAAAATAATGGTCAGTGTTATATTCACTAGCTTATAGTTTTCACTATTAAAATACACTTGTTTATGGAAGTATCACTAGAAGATAGGAAATAATATTTGTTTCTCCACCTATTTAGTCATCATCCAGTATGGAAAACATTTATTTTTTAACCCCATGTTTTGAAGTGGATTGAAATTAATGAGATAAAATTTAACATTAAGTCATGTTTACAAAAAAAAAATATTTATGCAACAAAAGTATCAATGATCAGGGGCTGACATTTTAGTTTTGCTGAATTTCCAGCCAAAGGCAGCACCATTATTGGCTGTTTTCCTTCCTGGCAATAGAATTGCAGGTTTTTTCCTTTAAAGTTGAAAAAAATTGCCTTCTCAGTGTGCTGTCACAAATAATGTAATTAGAACACATTTCCTTGAGAGGCTATATATTTGGCTGTAACAATTTTTCAGGCAGAAACAAGTTATAGAATAATGCTTAACTTATTACACATATAAACTCCTAGGGCTGCTAAGTCTAGAGAAGTTAAGTGACTGAAAGTTTAGAGTGTGCTGGGGAACACTGGAGCCATTTTAATTCTCAGTACCAAGAACAAAAATTAAAAATAGCTAATAAGAAATATAGGCCTTCCTACCTTTAATGCAATTATCCTATCTAATAATAGAGTAATATGCAAATTAACCCTCACTCCACGACAAAAATAGCAGTGCCCATAGACACAAGATGGCAGCACCCATTCCTCTCAGGCCCACCAGAGACTTCCAGGCCCATGAGAACCAGCAGCACAGCCCAGGCTGTAGGCCTGGGAGGTGGCCGCACCACTGGTACAATCTGCTACTAGCCTTGATGGTGCATCACTGGAGCCACCTGCTCCCAGCCGTGGCACTGACCATCTGCCTGGGAGGCTCCTGTGCACCCCCATCCCCATCTTTGTGCAATCTGCTTCCAGCCACAGCCCGGGTCATGGACCTGCAAGGCAGCTGGCCCCGCTTTCAAGAGATTCGCTTCCAGCCTGGCCTTGGGCCTGTGAGGTGGCCACACCCTCTGGCATGATCCACTCCTAGCAGTGACCCAGGTTGTAAGCCTGTTGCCTGGGAGGCACCTGAGCCCCTCTCAATGCAATCCACTACAAGCCGTGGCCATGGCTGTGGGCCTGAGAGGCAGCCTCACCTCTGGAGCACGATCCACTCCCAGCCTTCACCATGGTTGTAGGCCTGTCAGTTGGGAGGTGCCCATGCCCCTCTCAGAGCATTGTACTTCCAACCTAGGCCAGGACTGTGGGCCTTGGAGGCAACTGCACCCCTTTCCTCATGCTCCATTTTCAGTGGCCACCAGGGGTGAGGCCTATCTGCTGGGAGGAGCCTAAGCTCCTCTCAGCACTATCAGCTCCCAGCTATGACGGGGGCCTTAGGCCTGTTGGCTGGGACCTGCGTACCTCTGTCTCTCTCGCAGTGTTCAACTTTCAGCCATGGCCATGGCTGTGGGCCTGGGAGGCAGCCACTCCTCGCAGGCACGATCCTCTCCCAGGGCCATAGGCCTGTTGGCTGGGAGATGCCTGTGCAGCTGGCCGGGCCTTGGGCCTGTTGGCTGGGAGGCATCTTCACCCTTCTAGGCATGTTCCACTTTCAGCTGCCACCAGCTTCTTCCCAACCTGCAAAAAGAAGCTGGTGGCAGCTGAAAGGGGAAGGTGCTTAGAGGGGTCCGGCTTGATATTCTGTATGTAAAGGGAAGAGAATTGGACAGGACATTTCCAGGAAATGGTGACAACTGGTTGCATGTGTGGACTGTGCTGGAGCTGTGTCCATGGCACTGTGGAACACTGAGGAAGGAGCAGGCAGATCTGGTTTCAAGGATGGGGAGAGGGCCACAGAGACCTGGCCAACCCTTAAAGGCTGATAGAACTTTCACAGGTAGAGAGGATTGAGATTAGTAAGAGGAGAAAGGCATCTTAGAAAGAGTACTTCTAGCCAAAGCTGGTTTGACTCAGTGGTAGAGCATTGGTCTGCGGACTAAAAGGTCCTGGGTTCAATTCCGGTCAAGGGCATGTACCTGGGTTGTGGGCACATCCCCAGTAGGGGGTGTGCAAGAAGCAGCTGGTTGATGTTTCTCTCTCACTGATGTTTCTAGTTCTCTATCTCTCTCCCCTCCTCTCTGTAAAAAAATCAATAAAATAAAAATATATATTTTTAAAAAGAGTACTTCTAGCAGAAGGGGAAAAAATGGGCCAAAAGTTCTTGGGAAAATGGATAAGTATAGTGTTAATAGACCTCTATGTGAAAAAAACCTTCCATCTTGACACCTACATTACTTAACAGACTTGGCTCCAATTGACTTTGCCCTTTAAAAATAATTTTTGAAGGGAAATATGGAAAGTTGATTACATGTCTATTGTTTATAAAAGAAAAGGAAACTTTTAGAAAAGATGAAAAAGTGTGAAATCCCCTATAAACTTTCTACTTATCCTACCTTATAAAAGAGTAATATGCAAATTAACCATCACTCCACTCAAGCCTTGCCCACCAGCCATGCCCACCAGCCAGTCAGAGTGAGTATGTAAGTTAACCCTAGCCAAGATGGCTGCAGCCACAGAGAGCAGTTGAGAGGGGCTTGGGTTTCCCCAGCAACTGAAGCCAACCAAGCTTTCCACACGTCCTGGCCAGCCTAGGCCTCCACTCAAGGATACAAAGTTTCAATTATAGAAGATAAATCCCAAGAAAAATGGCGGTAGCCACGAAACTAGAGAGAACAGGCTAAGGTTTCCCCAGCAATAGAGGAAGCCAAGTTTTCCACCTGCCCTGGCTGGCCTAGGCCTTCACTCAAGACTACAAAGTCTCAATTATAAAAGATAAACAAATCCAAACAGAAATGGCAACAGCCATGGAATGAGTAGGGGGCTTAGCTCCGCTCCAGGCTACAAAGTTTCAGTTGTAGAAGGTAAATAAATTCTAGATACCAGGGCCTCTGCTTTGGTTGCTGGAAGCGGGGGACGGGGAGGCGTGGCTGGACTGCAAACCATCATAGGCCCCTGGCTCAGATAACCCCATACCCCAAGGGAACCCCCACCCTGATCCGGGAGACCCTTCAGGGCAAACCACCTGGCCCCCACCCATGAACCAGGCCTCTATCCTCTGGCCAAAGCTGCCTTTCTTCCTTCCCATGCTGCCCAGAGACCTGGAGGGCTGGGGGTGATGCAGAACACCTGCATCATTGCCATGACAATGATGCAAGTGTCACCCTGGCCCTGGCCACTTGGCGCATGCATATGCAAATTAACCTCCCATCTTGGTTGGGAGGGGGTCACAAAGGTACAGTCAATTAGCATGTTACTCTTTTATTAGGTAGATTAGAGATGTAGGAGAGAAGAGAGAAATTTGAGGATGAAATATTTCAAAATATGAATTTTGCAAATTTAGTGAAAGACATAGATTTAAGAACCTCAGGAAACTCTAAGCAGAAAATATGCTATAAGAACACCTGAGCCCCGAAGACATGGTTCAGTGATTGATCATCAACCTATAAACCAAGGGATTTAACCAGGCAGGGCCCATGTCAAGGTTTCAGGTTCAATCCCCAGTGCAGGGGGGTGATGCAGGAGGCAGTTGATCGATGATTCTCTCATAATTGATGTCTCTATTCCTCTTTCCCTCTCCATTGTTCTATTTGAAATCAATAAAAACATATTTAGAAAAAATGATATTGAAAACATCAGGCAGAATGAAGAGCACCCAAAATGAAAAATACATAGTTAAATATGAAAGAATTATTTCCTTAAATTATCTATGATTATTTAAGCATAACTTCGTACAATACTTTATTGTGAGTTTTATAACTTATTTAGGTATAAGTCACAAAGTAGGGCTTGTCAAACTATAGCCAGTGGGCTAAACCAATATTTAGACATATTTTGGTATAGCCTATGAGGTAAGAATTGTTTCTACATTTATATTTTAAGTGTTAAAAAATATATTTCATGACACATGACAATTTTGTCAAATTCAAATTTCAGTGTCCACATGTAAAATTTTGTTGGAACATAGTAACACTCATTTGTTTACATATTGTCCATGGCTTTGGATTAATACTTCACATTATATGCAAAAACTAATGAAAAATGGATTATAGAACCTAAAATGGCAAAACAGCCAGAAGTAAACATTAAAATGTCTTTGTAACTTTCTGGTTCACAAAGATTGGTTAAAACACAGAAGTAATCATAATAGAAAATGGACTATATCAAATTTTTAAAACGTCCATGTTTCAGTAGGTAATATTAAAAAGAACTACAAAGGCAAGCTAGAGACTAGAAATAAGCAAATCATAAACTAGGACATTTGCATGACATATATCTGGCACAAAATGTATATACAGAATACATAAAAGAGCTCTTATAACCCAATGAGATGTATTAGTTTCCTATTATTGCTATAGTAAATATCTCCTAATTTAGTGGCATAAAACAATACATATTTACTAGAGGCTCAGTGAATGAAATTCATGCACACAGGAGTGGAGGGCCCTCAGCCAAGCTTGCTACCTTTCACAGTCCGGGAGCTCTCAGGGGATTTCTGACTATATTTTTAAAAAATCACACTGTACTTACTTTTCTTACTAACTCCTCCTTTTAAGCACCCCTTACTCTCACATTTTGTTTCTTCTTCTTTATTTTTTAATATATTTTATTGATTTTTTTTGCCCCCCTCCCTCCCTCCCATACGTACCCTCTTCTTCTTTTAATTTAACTATTTTCCTGGCTACACCCCACTTTAGCATCCTTCTCTTCCCTGCTTTTTTTCCCTCCCTCCTTTTGAACCCTTGTGGCCCCTCTCTTTCCCACCCTCCTCCCTTCTCTCCCTTCATTCCCCATGTCTGTCTTCTTCTTACTCCTCCTACCTTTCCCCCCAATTTGCCTTTCCCTTGTGAGCCTGAACCCTGCCTCCCTCCTTCCTTCCCTATTGTTACCCCCCACCTTCCACCCCCCACTATGTTCACTGGTTTCTCTTTTAAACCTTCCCCTTTCCACTCTGGGACCTATTTCCAGCCCTGCCTGAGTGCACTTTGATATTAAAGATTTCATTCAGGGGGCATTAACCCCCAGACCAGGGCCCAGTGCTGGCCAGGCCTTCACCGTCCCCTCTTTCCCAGCCTTTCTGCCACTGTTCTCCTCGCATTCCATGCCTGTGAAACCCCAACTTCCAGTCAACAGAGGACAGTTAATGCACCATCAAACTAACCCTAGCCAGTATCTTTGGAGTCCAACCCTCGGGGACATGAGGTATCTTTCTCAGTATCTGACTCCACCCCAACTAAGCTGTGCCTCCCTCCCAGTGTGGAGCACCTGGCACAGTGAGGGTGGCTGAGGCTCATATGGCCCAGGCTCTGCTGCCACAAATCAGGAGCACCGTCACCCAGAAGGCCTCAAAACCTCCACCCCTCCATCTCAGCACTCATGGTGCCTTCATGCTAACAGCTCATGACAGGAACCACCACTCTTCTCCCTAATCCTGGTGGGGCATCCTGATCCATGTCATCTGTACCCTATCCCTCACCTGTGCACCTGCACTTCCCCCACACCCTGCAGTTGCCATCCCCTCCTGCATGCAGATCTGCGTTTTCTTCCCTTTTCCATTCCTGCATCTTTTTCTTGTTCCCTTTCTGCATTTCTGTTTCTGCTCTTGTCCTGTCTGCATGAAGGCCTGCCTGCCTATCCCTCTCCTTTTTTATCTCCTCCTATTGTATCTTATCCTACCTACCCCAGGCCTTGCAGCTGCCTGAACATGGGGGCGAGAGGCGGGGAGGATTCAGCCTGCTGATCGGCCATTACATGATGGTATCCTGACTAATTTGCATATTATACTATTATGAGATAGATTATTTTACAGTTCTGGAGGTCAGAATTTATAAAATCATGTCATCAGGGGTATGTTCCTTCTAGAGGCTCTAGCCTAGAGCCTAGGCGTCTTCAAACTACGGCCCGCGGGCCACATGCGGACCGCAGAGGAGTCTGATCCCGGCCTGCCAGGGTTTTTGGGCAGTGAGCGCAGCCGAGGTGTTACAGTAGGAATTAGTAGTTCATATAGTCCGGCCCGCCAGCTCTCTGAGGGACGGTGATCTGGCCCCCACTTTAAAAAGTTTGAGGACCCCTGCTAGGGGAAAATCTGTTTCTGTGCCTTTTCTTGCTTGTTGAGGCCACATGAATTCCTTCACTCATGGCAACTTTCTCTACCATTAAGCCAACAGCAGCATAGCATCTTCAACTCTCACTTCCTATCTCTCTCTCTGCTTCTGTGTGGCCACATATCCTTCCCTGACTTTGATCCTCTTGCCTTTCCATTATAAGTACTCTTATGATGAGATTTGTCTTACGGGAATAATCTACAACAATCTTCCCATCTCATGGTCTTTAATTTGAAAACATATTTAAAGTCCCTTTTACTGAGAGTCCCTTTTATTGGTATACACATATTTTTGAAATGAGGCTGTAGACATCTTGGGAGGCATGCATTATTCTGTCTACCATAAATGACAACCAGCCTGATATTTTAAAGGGCAATTATTTGAGCAGATACCTTACAAATAAAAATGTAGACATGAATGGCCAATAAGCACATGAAAAGATGATAAATCTTTATTCGCTAGGAAAATTCTAAACAAAACCACAATGAATTACCATCATTTACACAATAGAGTGGGAAATATTTAGTCTGAAATTAAACACAAAGTTATGGTGATGATGTATTTCAAATGGAACTCTCACACATTGTTGATGGAATGCAAAATGGTTGAGTCATTTTGGTAAACAGTTTTGCAAAATGCTTATTATATGATTCAGTAATTCTATACTCATACACACACAGAAAAATATTTTGTATTAATTTGAATAGCTGATTCTTTAGCCCATACTGGAAATGGTCATTTGAGGTGTATTCATATACTCTGATACTCTTTAACAATAAAATAAACAAACCACCAATAAGTGTAATATTGAATAGTTAGTAGTCTCAAAAATGTTATACTGAATAGAAATATTAGAAACAAAAGATCATGTGTTGTTGTTTTTTAAAGACTTTTAAAAAATATTTTATTGATTTTTTACAGAGAGGAAGGGAGAGGGATAGAGAGCTAGAAACATCGATGAGAGAGAGACATCAATCAGCTTCCTCCTGCACACTCCTTATTGGGGATGTGCCCACAACCAAGGTACAAGTCCTTGACCAGAATCGAACCTGGGACACTCTATCCGCTGAGCCAAACTGGTTTTGGCAAAAGAACATGTTTTGAATATGAAGTTTTAGGAGCAAAATTATTCTATAGTGATGCAAATATGTTACCTGTAGAGAGGTGGGGACAATTGATTGCAAAGGGCTATAATTGTTTTAGTGTTTACACAAGTGTATATATTTATCAAAATACTAGGGGCCCAGTGCATGAAATTCATGCACGGGGAGGGGGTGTCCTCTTCAGCCCAGCCTGCATGGCCTCCAGCTGGTGGGGGAACATCCCTCTTGCAATCTGGAACTGCTGACTTCTAACCACTCACCTGCCTACCTGCCTGATTGCCCATAACTGCGTCTGCCTGCTAGCCTGATGTGAACCCTAACTTCCCTCCCTGCCTGCGTAATCACCCCTAACTGCCCTCCCTGCCAGCCTGATCTTACCCTCAACTGCCCTATCCTGCCATCTTAGCCTGGTTGCCCTCAACTGCCCTCCCCTGCTGGCCTGATTGCTCCTAACCCATTGTCAGCCTGATCTCATTTCCAACTGCCCTACCCTACCAGCCTGATATCCTCTAACTGCCTCTGCCTCCACCCCCATCACTATGACTTTTTCTGGAAGGAAGTCGGACATTTGGAAGATGGCGGGAAGACTCAGTCTAATTAGCATTTTACCCTTTTAGTAGTATAGATAGATTATATAGGATAGATTGCTTAAAAGGGGGAAACAGTATTTTTCAGCAGGAGAAAATGCTCTTGGCATACAAAAATACATAATCCCTATATCTGGACTGATAGCCAGCCATAAGCACTATACAACCAAACTGGTCATGAAAAAATTGAACTGCTCTCTTACACCTTATAGTACACCAAACAGCTGTTGCCCTTAAAACCCCTCCGCAACCCCCACCTTAGGTTCTGCATTTGCAATTCACCCTGATTAGGTTTAGATTGGTCAGTTTCTATGCCAGTTAACATAAAAAACTCCACCTCCTAGGCAGCCATTGGCTCCTCACACTTAAACCAAATTAGGTTTTGATTGGTGGGTTTCTATGCCAGTCAATATCCAAAGCTCCACCTCCTAGGCAGCCATTGCCTTCTGGCACTTCACCCAGATTTAGTTCTGATTGGCCTGTTTCAATGCCAGTCAGTGTCTTTGGACCTATCTCTGTGCCTGATCAAAGAGGCAGGGCTGATCAGCAGCTCCCAAGGAGGCCAGGAGAAACAGAGGTGCTGCTGTTGGCAAAGCCAAAGCCGAGAGAGAAAGAGAGAGGCAGTGGCTGATCAACAGCTGCCACTGAGGCTGGGATCAGACCCTGCTTCTCTCTCTGCAGGTCTCTCTCTGGGCCTGATTTGAAGCCCCCCTCGGCAGTCAGTACTGGTTCACTGTGCCAGGACTGGCTTCTGACTTCTAGTGTTTGGTGGAGCCTTGGCCATTATGGACCCTTGGTTCTGTGTGTGTGTGTGTGTGTGTGTGTG
Source organism: Pipistrellus kuhlii (assembly GCF_014108245.1). Taxonomy (NCBI): domain Eukaryota; kingdom Metazoa; phylum Chordata; class Mammalia; order Chiroptera; family Vespertilionidae; genus Pipistrellus; species Pipistrellus kuhlii. The sequence continues at coordinate 32,959,884 of NW_023425471.1, forward strand.
TGTGTGTGTGTATACATATATATATACACACACACACACACATATTGACTGACACAATTAAAATAGACAAACTATTTTGTATTCTACTTATACTTTAATGAAGTTGAAAAACATAATGGAGAAGCAACAAAGAACAAGAAATTAATAAAACTGAAAGTAAAGAATAATTTTAAAATTTGGGGTTAACTGCAATTTACTCAATTTGTATGCAATATTGAGTATTTCATAACAAGAATGATATTGAGTATAATTCTTGTGTCATGTACATGCCATGTGTCAGACATGTTCTAGTGCTGAATATAGAGTGAGGTATAGCCCTAACTCTCATGGGTCTGTGGAAAATAATAGATTATAAACATCTAAATATAACAATTTTAGAGAGCAATAAGCACTATGAAGAAAATGAAATAAGGTTATAAAATAAGGAGGTACAACATTTAATGATTAACTCTACTGGCTCTGGAGCCATACTGCTTATGTTAAAATTTTGAACTATATTCCAACTCTGCTACTTAGGCAGACCACTTAAATGTTCTCTGCCTCAGTTTCTATATCTGTAAAATTAGAATAATAATAGTAGCTTATTATAAGATGGTTATAAATATTAAATAAACAATATTTAATGATTTACAATAGTATCTAGAATTAGTATGCATGAATTTAAAAGTATCTATCATTATTATTATTATTATTATTATTATTATTATTACATTGTTACTCCTGAGGTGTGATTATGTAAACTGGAGCTATACATGTCTGGGATAAACACAAATTAATAAAGAAGAGAACCAATATGGTGGCATAGGCAAACACCTATACTTGCTGCCTCTCACAACCACATCAAAATTACAACTAAAAGGCAGAACAATTACCACCCAGAACTGTAGGAAAGCTAGCAGAGTGGAAGTTGCACAACTAGAGAGGTGAGAAAAGCACAGTGAGACTGGTAAGAGATGCGGAGGTGAGGAAAGTGCTGGCACCTGAATGTGCTGTTCTTTTAATTGGGAGGGAAAGACAATCTCCCACTTGCTCTGAACTCCAGTTACAGGTGAGATTCTGGGGGATCCAGGTACATATAGGGAAAAACTGGACTGTGTGGCATCGGGAAAGGAACGCAAAGGCGGCTTTCCCTCAGATGTGCACATAGCGATCATTGTTCCTGCAGGCAGGCGATGGACATGGAGACCAGAGGACCTCTCTGGTGCAGGGATGACTGGCAGTCATTGCAGTTTGCTCTGCCCTGGTGATTCCCAGAGATCCCACCTCACCCATTTACAATCCCACCCAAGCTGTGAGCATAGGTTTTTGCATATGAGTGGCCTGCCCTTTCACCTAAAACAAAATAAAACTGGGTCACAGATCACCAGAGATTCCAGAAGAAACCTACTGCCTGTCAGCAGCAGCAACTTGCCTTGCTTCATGGCTGTGCCTCATCTGGGCACTTCCAAACCCCATACAAAGAGGAGGAATATGCAGATGTCTCTGTAGCTCCTCCTGGGTGGCCCCAGACAATGGCTAATCTTGCACCTCCTTGTAGATCCAAGAGCCAGTGTACCCAGTGATCAGTGAGAGACCATACCGAATTACAACTCTTCACATCCATAAGAAACACACTCAAGGGGCAGACTCAGTGAGCACCAAAGCCCACTGAAGCAAGTTCTGCCTCATAATGGTATCTCCTGTGCAACAGATCTTCCGGTATAGATAGAGCTGGTCATCACAGACAATGGGCCTGGAGGTCAATTCCTCCCAGTGATACCAATAGCAATCAATGGTTAACTACAAGACTGTGCAGACAGCCCCCAAAGGGGTGGACCTCAGGTACCTGGGAAGCTGAGCCACTGGGCATTATAGCACACCTACCACATAAAGACACTCTATCAACTCAAGGAGACTTAGCAATTACTCAGTATGTAGAAAGAAACACAGAAAAGCAGCCAAATGCATAGACAAAAAACAAGTCACAAATTAAAGAAATGGATAAAAACAAAATACTGGGAAATGGATGAAAACAAAAACAATACAGAGTTCAAAACCATGCTGATAAGGTTACTCAAGATTCTTCTAGAAACCTCTGAGAAATTTAGTGAGACCCTTAAGGATATGGAAAAGGACCAATCACAAGTATAACTGACTGAAATAAAGAATAATATGCAGAGATTCAATAGCAGACTAGAGGATCCCAAGAATCAAGTCAAATATTTCAAATATGAAGAAGCAAAAAACACCCAACTGGAAAAGAAAAAAGAATCCCAAATATGAAGATAGTGTAAGGAGCCTCTGGGACAACTTCAAGCATACTGACCTCTGAATTATGGGGGTGTCAGAAGAAGAGAGAAAGCAAGATATTAAAAACCTATTTGAAGAAATAATGACATAAAATGTCCTGTATCTGGTGAAAGAAAATACTTACAAGTCCAGGAAGCACAGAGAACCCCAAGCAAGAGGAAACCAAAGAGGATCATTACAAGACATATCATAATTAAAATGTCAAGGACAAAAAACAAAGAGAGAATCTTAAAAGCAGCAAGAGAAATACTGTTAGTTAGCTACAATGGAGTACCCATACAATTGTCACGTGATTTCTCAACAGAAACTATGCAGGCCAAAAGGGATTGGCAAGAAATATACAAAGTTATGAATAGCAAGAAACTACAACCAAGATTACTCTACCCAACAAAGCTATCATTTATAATTGAAAGTCAGATAAAGAGCTTCACAGACAAGAAAAAGCTAAAGGAGTTCATCACCCCCAAACCAGTATTATATGAAATTCTGAAGGGTATTCTCTAAGAAGAGGAAGAAGAAGAAAAAGGTAAAGATAAAAAATTATGAACAACAAAGTGACAACAAATACATATCAATCAACAAGTGAACCCAAAAATCAAATGAATAAAAAACTTGATGAACAGAACAGACTGGTGAATGTAATAGGATCAGGAACATGGAAAGGGAGCAGACTGACAATTCTCAGGGGAAAGAGTTTGGGGGTGTATGGGAAGAGATTGGACAAAGAGCTTACACCTAAGGATGAGGTCAGTGCAGGGTTAGGCCTAGAGTTAAGTGGGAACTGGGTGGAGGGGAGCTATGGGGGAAAAAAGAGGAACATCTATAATAAACTGAACTATAAAATTTTTTTAAAAAGAAATGTCTTCATAAAAGGTTAAAGTGAGGAAATGAAAAGGCAGGCAAAGATGGCAACTGTATGCCAGTTTGGAAAAAAAATGAATGAAGGAGAGGAGTTACCTTTCTATAAAAGAGGACAGTGGACTGCTTTATTTGGCTGCAATATTTTCCCTATTTCTTCTACTGAATCACTTTGTTTATGCTCATTTTTAAGCTTTCCTTTTCAGCATTCTTTTTATGACTTATTCTCACTGTGAATTTGAGTTGTAATATTCTATATTTGGTAGTGCTAGTATAAAAATAAATTGAATTGTATTGTCCCACTTAAGTCTAAATTTAGATAAACAGTTTTTTTCTTGATTTTCCAATATATGTTAAGCATAAAAACTACATTAGTCTTCCATTCATAATTAGTACTTGATTTTTAAAGTAAGTATGAAATGGTAAGAAGATATGCTTCAATTTTAATCTTTTTTTAAAAAAATCACTCCTCTATCTAGTTTTGAGAAAATTAAGCTACATTCAAATATAATAAGCTGAGTATGCTTTTAAAGGAACAAAAGAGCATAACCCTTATGATAACCATTTGATTTTATAGACTACCAAATCAACGGTTTCAAATCAGTCTCTTTTGAATGTATATAAACAAAATTTTATATTTCAGTAGATAATTTTTCATTGATTTGCCTGGAATATAACCAAATGCACAGCTGAAAAGATTATGGAAAATTCAGTAAAGCTATAAAACCTAACAAGTTTACATTCATTTAGAAGAATGACCTTAAGAAATTATTGGAATTGATGAAAACTTAATGCTTTGTTTAATTTGATAATATATTTTATGTTGCTTTTTGCTGCTTTACCATTTTTAAGTAGTGAGATAGGAACAGAGAAGGAATGTGCTAAATCATCATTATAAACAAAAAGTAAGTTTCTGTTTTTATAATCTATTTCAGTGTGTTCTATGTTTTCTTAATAGTCTTTTCAAATAATCATACATTTTGTTAGTGAGTGTAAAATTATGGAGCTTCATTTGCAAACTATTTAAATCAAGACCTCATTAAGCATATGAACTTTAATTTTTCTCTGCATGAAGAGGAAGACATTACATTCCAAAGTAACTTGTCCCCTCCGAATCCAACTGATATTAGCACCTAAAAATTGTACTAGCATTGCCTGAAGAAACAACCCTAGACATATAGGAAAATGCCAATCTTTAAAATAACCAGTTGCTATAGCAAAAAGAACTTTTGTAAATTAAAATCAATACCTTGAGATCCAGCAAGGAATGAATAACTAGTCAATGTGAAAAAATCACAAACAAAAGTAGGGTTAGTACCTCTAAAAATCTTTGAACCAACATTGAGTTGGTTTTGCAATTTAGCCATACATAACCAGTTTACATTGAATAATTACAAATTATAATTTCAGATCTTTAGTCTAAATATTATGATATTTTCTTATCATTATTCTCTTTGTAAATCATGGCAAGAATATCTATTATTACTCATTAGTTCCATCTTAGTGCTTGACATAATGTATTGATAACATGATGGGTGCTTAATCAATTCTTATTATTTTCTATCTGGTAACATTTAATTTATTGTTTTGTTTTGTTTGTTTTTTTAATTTGGTAAGGCATGGTTCACTCTGCTATGGCTAACATAATGTAAAAGGACATTATTCAAGCAATTACTAGAACCAGAAAAGTTAGTGCTCATTGCATTTACAGAACTGTGCTTTTATGTTCCAATCAATTTAATTTTATAATTATGGCAGATTTGTCTAAAGCTCAGCAGAAGCTGTATTTGATAACCACCATGGACAGAACAGAAAGCACCATTGGATTCTGTCACATAAGTGTAAAATTATGAAAACTAAATTCACAGCTCAAAAAAAAATGTTAGCCATAGTTATTTAGATGTGTGTATGCAGTGTCAAACAATAAAAAAAATAGACATCTATGATTCACTATAGTTTAAAAAATTTTGCTTATTAAAAAAAAGTGTTTTATTTCCTAGGTAAGCTTGTAATTGAAACAATTTAAATAATTTTCAGTTACTTGTAATTCCTCCTACAATAGTATACCTGTTCAATAGCACTTTTAGTACTTTGCAATACATAAAGTCTTATTCACAGTTGCATTCTCCTTTCTTGAATTCTATTGTTGAATAATAATTAGTCTTAATTATTCTATTGTTGAATAATAAACTCATAAAATCCTTTCTTGGTGATTGTGTTATTTTAAATTAAATTAAAAGTAGTGCTCGGGGTCTTGTACAGCATCTAGAAGGTTTCAGGAATCTGGAGAAGGGACTGCTATAAATTATTAAAGAGTCTAGAGACAAAACTTAATTTTGGAAGGCATTTTGGGGGGCCAGAAGAGCTTGGCTGTAGGAACCAAGTTCTTTTGTCTCTCTGGACCCCTGACTTTTTATTAACACAAATATCCTATGGCAAAGTAGATATACATCAAAGGCAAGGTTTAGTATACAGAATCTATTCTCTGATTGTGGGAACTGCCTATGGCTGTTCAGGTGTTTGGCCAGTAGGAGGCAATAACATGTAGATTGGAAATGCCCTCAGCTGTCTGGAAGCAAGCAATCATTTATGCAAATCTTTCAGTGTGGGAAAATGCTCTTAGCCATTTCCAGTAGGCAATCCACAAGGTTCCATTAACCTTTTGCTGAAACTTCTTGTATTTATGACTTGTTGGAATGAGCTTCTGGCAATTAGTTTCTGTTTGTTTGTTTGTTTTGTTTTGTGTTTTTACCCAAGAAAAAATAAAAATGCTAATGTGAAGCACTACAAAGTATAACCCAATGTTAAGTAGTTAAAGTTAAAGCTCACAGTTTGGATCAATAAGCTATAAATAGTTGTATTTTTCAGAAATCATTTAGTACATGTTTAGTGGGTTAATAGTTTTATATTTTATTTTCATATCAATAACACCAATGTAACCTTTTAGCAAAATGTATAGGTATTTTACCAACTAATTAAAACTAAATTTAAAAGGTATCTTGATAAATATTCTATTTATGAAATGTAAATTCAAAGAGAAAAAAAATGCATACAAAAATGGTTCTTGATACTTCCTCTTTTTAAAATTTTGTTCTCTTACTTAAACATGCCATGTGACTGCATCTGCAAGTGAATAATTCAGAAAAGAAGTAGATGTCATCTATTTCTCTACTTATATGCAATACAAAATAAAATATACATACATCCAAGACAGGTGTGGCTCAATGGATAGAGCATCAGCTTGGGGACTGAAAGGTCCTGGGTTCGATTCCAGTCAAGGGCATGTACCTTGGCTGCGGGCATATCCCCAGTAGGGGGTGTGCAAGAGGCAGCTGATCTATGTCTATCTCTCATCGATGTTTCTAACTCTCTATCCCTCTCCCTCCCTCTCTGTACAAAACCAATAAAATATATTTAAAAAATTTAAAATAATAAAATATACATACATGTTCTGGTTATCAACTATGAATAAATGATTAAACATTATACTGTGAGTTCTTCTTTCTCAATTAAAACACGTCCATTTAGCAGACATTTATCACTCTGGAATGCTTAAGACACAAAACTGACTAAGGTTTGTGCTTCAGAAATCATACAATATAATAGGAACTAACTATATGCTATGTGGTAAGTACTATAAGAAAGACATGACAAATTGCTATGGGAGAACTAAAAATGAAAGAAATAACTGCAGAAAAATCTGGAGGACATGATATAAACTCAATATTGAGACAAGTAGGATTTTTTTATTGGCTAGAAAGAGAAGAAAGGACATTTTATACAAGTGCAATGGCATAAAAATATAAAAGGGAGGGCATATTCAAAGAAATTCATTCCAGCTGGAATTTAATTTACGTGACAGGAAAAATGAGAGACTTTGAGAAAGGAAATCCTACCTAATAAAGAGGAAATATGCTAATTGACCACCATGCCCTCACAAATGTGGTGGTTCCCAGATTCAATGAGGAGGTAATATGTTAATTTACTGCCATGCCATCAAAGATGGCTGTGCCCAAAACCACAAGATGGTGGTGCCTAGTCTCCTCAGTCCCCCAGCTGCCCAGGGCGGGCACAAAAAACAGGAAAGCCTTGGATGTCAGTTGCCCAGCTGCTTAGGGCCAGCTCGAGGCATAGGCAAGCCTCTGATGGTGGCTGCCCAGCTTCCTAGGGCTGCCCAAGGCTCAGGTATCCAGGGCCAGCCAAGCCTTGTGCTGCTGGCAGTTTGATATCCCCCTAGGGCTCCTGGGCTGCTAGAGAGATGTCTCACTGCCAACTTTGGCTTGATCCCCCGGGGAGCGTGCCTAAAGCTGGCAGGTGGACACACCCCCTAAAGCTGGCAGGGACTCAGACTGCAATAGGGCACAGGCTGGGTGAGGGATTCTCTTGGATGCATAGATTTTCATGCACCAGGCCTTTAGTAGGGCTATAGGTAAGTTGGCATTGTTCACATTGTGAAGGACTATGTATGCTATATAAAAGACTTTGGACTATATACACTAGGCAGTTAGTGGTCATTGCCATGAGAAGGCAGCTAAGCTACAGGATCAAAATTATTTAGAAAGATAACTTTGTTATAAGTGTAAAGAATTTCTTGGTGGCATTATTTAGACAGGAGTAAGGGAACCCTCCATGAATCTGTTGAATAGAGCAAGACACATGGTAGGAGATAAAATAAGATTGTGACAATGGAAATGGAATATGGGTTGAAGCCTCATGATATACATTATAGATAAACTAAAATGCATCATAGAACAGCTTGGATGTAAGGACTAAAAGAAATAAAGGAGTATAAGATTAAGCCAAAATTTTTTAGCTAGTACAACTTTGTAGAATGCTGTAAAGTATATAATTGTAAAAGGAAGTTAAAGTGGGTTAAGGAAAGGAAGTATAAATGATAGTCTTTTGGTGATATGCTGATTGGAAGTAGGGTATTAAAAATATAGAGCAGGAACTCAGAATGAAATTGGGAAGTGTGAATTTTGCAGTCATAAATTACCTAAAACTTATGTCATTATATGCAATACCTATGAACACAGACAATAGGGTGGTGAATGCCTGGAGCGGGGTGGGAAGTGGATGGAGGGGGCATTTGGGGAGACTCGGGGGGGGGGGACATCTGTAATACTCTCAACAATAAACATTTATAAATAAATAACCTAAAAATGATAGTTCTGTAATGACTACTTGTCCCGACCCGCGGGACAACAACGGGGGGCACGCAGGAACCACCTAAGAGAATGAATCAAACAAGGAACGCGGAAAGAATGGAGGCAAGACAAGGTTCTGATCAAGCCTCAGTTTTATTCTCTGAAATGGCTGTATTTATACAGCAGAGACAAAGGGGGGCAGGGCCGCCCATGCAGGGGGGTCTTTGGTATGGCAACACAGGATTGACTAATTGCCAGAGGCGGTGTGACATTCCAAGGTGCAATATTCAAAGGCTGGGCTATCTAGGGGGGGGAGGATCAGGAAGGGGAAGAGGCAGGAAGACAGGAGATGCTAAACCCCAGGTTAATCTTATCTTCTGGCCAAGCCCTCAGGGCACCACACAACCTCTGCTAGAAGGAACTTAATTCTATTTCCTTAACACTGAGTTGCTTGCCTCAACTCTGCTAGCTCCCAACATCTCCTCCCTTTGTCTTAATTGAAGGTGGGCCTTAACCGATTGGGGGAGTAGTGACCTGGTTCCTCCCGTGGGCTTCCCAGGCCCACCAGTGTTAGTGGCTCTTGGTATCTTTTGGGGAGGAGAGGCAGAGCCGATTGGATTTGTATTGATACCAACCTCTATGCAAACCAGGTATGCTCACAGGGAAATCCAGAGGGGGTCGAAATTTTCCCGTGACCTTCCCTTGGGAAGAGGGGGTCGGAAAATTTTTTGGACCTTCCCTTGCAATGCTTTGCTCTGCACCCATATCGGTACCCATACCTTTCTCCTTAGTGGGGAGTAGGTAAGCATTCCTCTGGTCATCATGCTGTCCCCGCAGGGAGGGAGCGATGGTAAAGTAAAGTTCAAAATCTTGCTCATGATCAGCTACGGCTAAACGGTGGTAATGTATCTGGATGGGTTTGGCCAAGATGCTGTTGTTTTACAAAATCTGTTAACCTCTGAAAAGCCCAGGGGCCAAAGGATAGGATTAATAAGAAGCCTATGAGGGGGCCCAGGATGGGGAGAAGGTAGGGGAGAAGTCCGTTTAGTCCGCTCCAGAGAGGGTTCTAGGGCTAAGCATATCCCTCCCTGCTCTGCTCTGAGTAAGTCTAACCTTCTCCTATTTTGTCTAAGGAGTAAATTTGGTCTTGGAGATCATTAATGATACTAGAGAGAGCTTGGACATCATTGATTACTTGATTAGATAACTTAGTATAAGAATGTACAACCACTCCTAGCCCCGCATTATTACTGAATCTGATAAAACTCTTCTGGTTTATGCTTCCTTCCACCTAGCTGCCTCGGTGGAGGCTATTGTACAGGAGGCCTGATGCCTTTCGCCTGCTGTACGATCTTCTGCATCACAATTTAAAAATTTTTAAAGTATAAAAAGTATGACTGAGCTTCTCTTGAGATGACACATAATATCTGTCTCCTCCTTTTTTGTTTTTAAAATGATCGTAAGACTACGAATAGCTCTTTCTACCATTGAGTGATATCTATTTGACCAGATTTGATTAGGTTTAAGTCCTCTGGGATTTATTCCTAAGGTTGGTATAGGAAGTTGGATAATATACTGAGGACATTGTTTCTAATAAAATATGGAAATTGCCATTCTCAAATAACATTTTAGAGACTGAAAGTTAAATGAAAAGTTCCTCTAAATTAATGTGCCTTATAGTAGCTGTTTTAATAATTTTTGCTATATTTACCATATAAGTACTATTACTATAGATTGATGTGCTTTGTAGTAAAATCTGTTAAGGTATAAGTAAGAGCTTGTATTTCTATTGAAATATAAGAGGTTTGAAGGACCTTTGCTCCTCTGCTGTAGTATATCTAGCCTGTCTAGAACTGGATCTATCTGTAAAAATGGTTAATACCTGAGATAAAAAATTTCTTTTACTGTGGTAGTTAATACTATTCCTTGTGTTAGATATAAATTAAGCCCCTAAGCTAGGGTTCCCGGTAGAATAAAAAATATTAAGTATTTTGACTTCTATGTAGAAGGGTGTGTACACCGATCTTCCTTGCCCTTGGTCCTGGGCAACCTGTAGGAATGCACAGGTGCTGATTGCTATCATGGCAAAGTATCTTTACTTTAAAAATAAAGCAAATTTACTTTTGAATTCATAAGCCACAAATGTTGCCTTGCCTTTAGCTTGATTAAAATGTAGGCGGCATATACAGTTAGGATTCAATTATTTATAAAACATTGGCTTCTCATGTAACTTAATTTATATGACATTGATTATATTGTAAAAGCTAATTTATAAAGTAACTTAAGTAGGTATTTTTAGTTTAAAAAAATAATGGCAAAGATTTTATTGGTCTGATCCAAAAGCATGGCTTTTGTCTTTCTTGAAATTTTATTGCTGTTGAAAAATTTGGCTATATTTAAGAAATATATTGTTCTTGCCTTTCCCACAGGTGAAAACCTTCATAATATTTAATATATACCTATTAATTTATTTGATAAGGCTTTCCATGCAATTTTAAGTATATTAGATCTGTTTTAAAAAGTTTTCCTATAAGAAGAGAGAATAAATCTCTTGTATTACTCCAGGCCCTTGGAGCTTTCCTAGAATCATCTCTGTTAAGGCCTTGAAATTTTAACATGGAAAAAACCATCAAGTAAATATCTATATATGATTTAAATATTTTTAATACCTACTATTATCTTAGGACAATTAGATTTAGACTAGTTTTTGTATAGAAAAATTTTTGGTGGAGATCACAGAATCAATTCTCTTTCTAATTAGATCAATAATAAGCAACTTATTTTGAATTTCTAATTATTCTTAAAAATAAGTTTTTATGCTTTAAGTATTTAATCACTACAATTCTACAATTTCTCCTAATTTAATTTGAACTTTGAATTTTTAAAACTGGCAAGTCAAATATATTTAGTAGTTCTTAGATTAATAACACTTTTATGTTAATCAGCTTAACAATAACCCACAACCTTCAGACCAACTAACACTTTACATTTCTAAGAAAAATACAAGACATAATCAATAGATTCAATTCTGTCCTCTAGGTTTTTTATGAGGCAAATTTGAACTTTAATTTTTATTTGCCAGTGGCTCTGGGACACATTCTTTAAGCTGGCTACTGGCAGGACACTATCTTAACTGTCTGCTGGGGGAAGGGCCTTTACCCTTTCCTCCCTCAACAAAGGATGTAGCCAGTTACCTGGACACTTAGATCTTTAAAGTATTTACTTTGGATAAATTCTATGACAGAGACAAATTTACTTATTTTCTTGAAGGCCTTAAAAGTTAACTTTTTAAAAAGGTTCACTAGCATTTTGAAAACTATTTCTTATTATGGAAATGCACATCTTGTTGCTAGAATTAGCTTGAATTTCTTTCAAGAAGATTTTTTTGCTGTTTTTCTCAGGAAAAAGAATCAGTTCTGGGTTTTTCATTTCTGTAGCTCTTGTAAAGAGTTAAGGCCAGTTCAAGACTTATCTAATATCCAAAATCGGACGAGCGCGCATTTAGTCTTATACTAGCTTACTCCTTACACGTGCACAGATATCCCAGACTCATTTCTAAATTTTTAAAGCTTTTTTATGGCGAGAAAGGAAATTTTTAATTTAGTATACTAGGAGAGCGGGCTTCTATATTGGATCGCCCCATGTCTCTTCCTTCCCCCATATTCTGCTTACTTCAGGGGAAGCATCAGCAACAGATCTGGCTGAATTTCTTTTCATGCTTAAAAGATAGACAGATCTCAATTTCTTTCTTCCTTTTTGGCTTTCTGAAATAATAATTAATACCCAATTTGGTCAAGATTTGCATTTCCCTGTGAGTTTTCTTATAATTTTTAAACAAGGCGATAGTTTCAGCAGTGGAGTTCCACTTATTACAGATTTTAAATTCCATACATATACTAAGATTCTAATTTCAACAAAAAATATTATTTTGTGATCACATAAACATATAGACTTCAACATTCACTCTAAAGGGCACTTTCATTTCTAAGATCCTTTTTTTTCTATCCTTAATTCCTCATGCCTGAGGGGACTCCCTGAGCCCTTTTTCTAAGATTCTTTTTTCTTAACCCTTACTCCTCGCGTTCTGAGGGAAATCTTGACACCGTCAAGGAACATTTCATGACAACTCAAATTCCCCATTATTGGTCGATTGGATGGCTCTCTAAGAGGATCCTTCTCCACGTAAGCCTCCGGGACGTATAAACCCCGTGCCAGGTCAGCTTGAATTTTCTCGTCAACCCAGGAATTCAGGCGGAATTACTCTCTTTTCGACTCTACCCTTTACTCCCTTGCTTGCGTGAAACGGTCGGTAGGTATAATCCGCCTACACGGATCCTCACAGACAGGGAGACCCCGTTTGCCCTCCTCAGGCGCGCAGGTCTCCCGTGGTTGAGTCTGTGGGGTGAACGACTTTTTGTTCAAAGCAAGCTCAAGGTTTTAAGAGTAGATCTAATTGGAGAGGATTCTCACCAAGAAAACCGGGAGGCGGTACTAGTTCAAGTGAATCGGAGTTCTCACAGCCAAAGACGGGTACCTTTCACTCTTCCCCGGATCGGCAAGTGAGTGCTTATTAGTGGACAGGAAGAAATCAACCAAGAGAACCAATAATAACAATCGAGCAAAAAAAGGGGTGAAATGTTCTGAAATCTTGTTTGAAAAATCGTCTACCTACCTTTACTCCGATCTGTCTCACGGCGGGTGGACCGTGGCGATCCAGTGCTGAGTCTTCACTCGCGGGTCCTCGCGGCGACTCTGGGGGGTGCCTGGCCAGGGCTTCTCCGGTAGACGTTCTCGCCTGAGATTCTCAGAAGTACCCCGAGTTGGGCGCCATTTTGTCCCGACCCGCGGGACAACAACGGGGGGCACGCAGGAACCACCTAAGAGAATGAATCAAACAAGGAACGCGGAAAGAATGGAGGCAAGACAAGGTTCTGATCAAGCCTCAGTTTTATTCTCTGAAATGGCTGTATTTATACAGCAGAGACAAAGGGGGGCAGGGCCGCCCATGCAGGGGGGTCTTTGGTATGGCAACACAGGATTGACTAATTGCCAGAGGCGGTGTGACATTCCAAGGTGCAATATTCAAAGGCTGGGCTATCTAGGGGGGGGAGGATCAGGAAGGGGAAGAGGCAGGAAGACAGGAGATGCTAAACCCCAGGTTAATCTTATCTTCTGGCCAAGCCCTCAGGGCACCACACAACCTCTGCTAGAAGGAACTTAATTCTATTTCCTTAACACTGAGTTGCTTGCCTCAACTCTGCTAGCTCCCAACAACTACTGGAATCCTTAATTTCCTTGTGAATTGTATTTTTTTGGGTAGTTAATATGTCAAATGTTTTAAGTAAATCTTTTTTCTGAGTTTATAATATGGAATTATAGAACATAATCATACATGTACCAATGGCAATTTCCTACATTTTTTAATGTTAGTTGAGAATTTTTAAAAATGTGTGTTTGTTTTTTTATTGATTTAAAAGAGAAGAAGGGAGGGGGAGAGAGGGATAGAAACATCAATGACAAGAAAGAATCACTGATCAGCTATCTTCTGTATGCCCCCTACTGAATATTGAGCCCACAAATGGGGTGTGTTCCCTAAGTGGGAATTGAATCATGACCTCTTGGTTCATGGGTTGATACTCAAACATTGAACCACACCATCCAGGCAAATACTTTTTTTTAACATAAATTGACATTAAATTTTGTCAAATGCTTTTCTGCATCTATTGAAATGATCATATAATTGTATCCTTAATTTTTAATATAGTGTATGACACTGATTGGTTTGCAAATGTTAAATCATCTTTGCATACCTAGAATAATTCCATTTGATCATGGGGTATGATTTCTTTAATGTATTATTGAATCAATTTGCTAATATACTTTGAGGATTTTTTCATCTATGTTCATCAGGGATATAAACTTGTAATTTTCTTTTCTTGTAGTGTCCTTGTCTGATTTCGGTGTTAGGGTAATGTTGACCTCATAAAATGAGTTTGGAAATGTTCCCTACTCTTTTATTTTTTGGAAGAAATTACAAAGTGTTAATTGTGGGGGGGCTGTTTCTCTGTTTTCCACAACCTGCGCGGAAAACGACAGGTTCCTGAGTGGAGGAGCTGGAGGTTAAGAAATTAAAGAAAAACAGAGACCAGAGGCAGATATAGAGACAAGCTGGGACCTGGGTGGGGGGCTGTCACTGATGGAGAGACAGTCAACAATCACCACAGACAACACAACTCATTTATTTATTTTCAAAAGAATAAAGGGAGGATTCCCTGAGAAGCTTAGAATCAAAGGAGTTTTGGGTGTACCTAGGTCCTATTCATTCCCGAATTCCTGGGATTTAGCATATGTAGACCTGGGTAAGTCAAGGTCCTATTTGTTCCTCATTCCAATCACATGGATAAAGATAAAAAATCTGTTCGATAATATCTCTCATCCGTGGGGTGGGGTGGGGGGACATGTTCCTAGGGTGTGGCTTAGTCAAGCCTTGAGTACAGCTGATGATAATTAAAGGTCATCCTTTAGCATTCCTAGGTGGCCCTCTACAGTTAATTCTTTAAATATTTTATAGAATTCACCCATGAAGCTATCTAGTCCTGGTCTTTGTGTTAGAATTCAACCGCCTTACTAGTAATTTGTATATTCAGGTTTTCTATTTCTTCATGATCCAGTCTTTGTAGGTAATAAGAGACTTCAATGTCCTAATTTCATCAATGGATAAATCATTCAGACAAAATCAATATGAAAACATTGAACTTAAACTACACATCAAATAAGATGAACTTAACAGGTAATGAACATTCTATTCAAAAGCAGCAGAATATACTTTCTTCTCCAGCACAAACTGGACACATTTTGAAATAGATCATAGGCCACAAAACAAGTCAATAATTTTAATTTGAAATCTTATCAAACTTCTTTTCCAACCACAATGATATAACTGCTTTGTACACCATAAGCCTCTATAGATGCAAGCAGTGGACCTTCCCCACATACCAAGCATGTCTATAGCTGCAAACCTCGCATATCAACTCTGGTTGCCCAATTTAAAGTCAAACTTATTAGTGACATCTGTGGGTTTCTAATGAAAATTATGGTATCTTAAATATTCCAGTGCAAATGGAAGAAATAGGGATGATTTCCATTTTGGACGAGTGGCAGTTAACTGGTGAAAATAGTAAAGAAATATAAGAGGGGAAAAAACACACACTAAAAATTCAAAAATATGTGGAGATTAAAAAACTTGCTACAAAACAACCAATGAGGTAAAGAGGAAATAAAAAGAGAAATAAAAATTATATTGAGATAAATGAAAATAAAAATACAAGATGAAGCAAAAAAAAAAAAAATAGGTGCTAAGAGGGAAGGTCATAGTGATTAATGCCTACACTAAAAATAAAGAGCTCAAATAAAAAAACCTAACTTTATAGCTCAAGGAATTAGGAGATAAACGAAGACCAAAGTTAGCACAAGAAAGATAATAATAAAGATCATGGTGTAGATAAATGAAATAGTGACTAAAAAGACTGCCAATAAATTTGAAACTGAAATATGGTAGCAAACATACTTGTGTTAAAACTGCTGTTTGAATTTTAACCCTGCTATTCTGGCTTTCTTTTTTTAAATCAATCTTTATTGTTCATATTATTACAAAGGTTCCTCATTTCTTCCCCCCTCCACCAGGTTCCCACCTCACCCTCCACCCCCTCCCAACCCCCATTTTCCTCATCCATAGGTGCACAGTTTATGTTCAGTCTCTTCCTGAATCCACCACTCCCCCTTTCCCTGAAAACTGTCAGTCCACTCCCCCTCCTGTATCTCCGACTCTACTACAATCAACAGCTAATATTGTTCATCAGGTTTTTCAATCTCCTTTGTTGTTGTTGTTTTTTTAATTAATAAACTTTTACACTTCTAAGAATAAATTTTAAAATCTAATAATTTTAAACCTTGTTTTTTTCTGCCCTGGAAATTGAGAAGCAAACTTGTTTACATGTAAACTTGCCCTAAGGTTATCAAAAGGTGTAGCCATTCAAACGTAAATGAACACATTGTTTAAAGATAGCTGCTGGTTGGAATTGGATTACCTGTTCTGGGTGGGAAGGGCTTGTCCTCCCCTTTCTCCATTAAAATTAAGGTGTTAGCTTTAAAACCTCTTTTTGGCAAGAGACCTTAAACTTTCAGAAATTTAAGTTTTTCAGATAGTAATTCAGTTACTTAGCATTTTCTCAAATCAATAATACCTCCACATGCCCAAGGATACACTTCACACAAAAGACATTTCCAAATAGATCAACCAACCTCATCCAGACCCCACACAAGGCACTCACAGATCAACACCCCAGCGCTATACTAACTCAACACATCCAGATCTAAGCTTTCATCACTTGATTCAGCAGACCCTCAAGTTCCCCCAAAAGTTTCCAGCCATGTCTGAGAGGCAGCCCTGGGGTGTGGGCAGGTGAGGAAAAAGCTGTTCCGGGCCTGAATGCTCTGGGCCTGGCCTCTGTTGCTCTGGTCCGCTCCACAACCAGCTGATCCGGGTCTGGCCACTGCCGCTCCTGGCCTGGCTGCTGCTGTTCTGGGCCTGGCTGCTCCCAACCCGGCTGCTCTGGGCCTGGGTGTTCCTGGACTGGCCACCCTGGGCTTGGCCACGTCCACCCCAGGCCTGGCTGCCACTGCCCCAGGTCTGGCTGCTCTGGGCCTAGCTGCTGCTGCTCTGATTCTGGCTGCTGCTGCTCTGGGCCCGGCTGCCACTGCCTTGTGCCTGGCCACTCTGGGCCTGGCCGCTGCTGTTCCAACATTCTGTCCTTTTTTTTTAAATCATTTATTTATTTATTTATTTATTTATTTATTTATTTTTACATATTTTATTGATTTTTTTTGCCCCCCTCCCTCCCACACATCCCCTCCCTCCCCAGAGTTTTATGTCCATTGGTTGTACTTATATGCATGTATACAAGTCCTTCGGTTGATCTATTATCTCCCCCAGATCCTCCTCCCCTCCCCGCTGTAATTTGACAATCTGCTTGTTGCTTTACTGTCTCTATATCTATCTTTTGGTTCATCAGTTTATAATGATCTTTATTATCCACAAATGAGTGGGGTCATGTGGTGTTTCTCTTTCATTGATTGGCTTATTTCACTCAGCATGATGTTCTCCAATTCCATCCAGGTTGCTGCAAATGATGAGAATTCCTTCTTTTTTTATGGCAGCATAGTATTCCATTGTGTAGATGTACCATAGTTAAGAGAGTAGACTTTAATTGCTCTCACAAAAGAAAAGTTGTGGTAATTATCTGGGCTAATAATATCAATTTGGTTATGGTAATCATTTCAAAACTTAGACATATTTCACAACCTCACATTGTATGCCATTGGTATATATAATTTTTAATTGTCAATTATACATCCATAAAGTTAGGAAAAATTCTCAGTATATAATTTGAAAGCAATTTGACATTAAGTATTTGGATAACAAGTCTGATCTTTCTGTAGTTAGTTATGATTTTCATTAATATTGTGGCACTGTTTCCTCTCTTATTCTGTCTTTGTGCATTTTCTTCCATTTTTTAATAATTTAATTGTAAACTTATAATATAGATATGTAATTTTAGGGCCTGTTTTTGTAAATTTATGTATAAATTTATGTAAATTTAAGTACTTTTTATGTTGGTGTAGTTTGATATTGTGGCTAATATTCAATTCAGTGTATTTGCTATACCTTTGAGCATGCCCATATTATGAACATTAGGTACATTTAACCTTTTTGAAAGGAAAGTTGGAAGTTATAGATGCTGTTATAAATATGTTAAATAACAATTTAAAAAATAAAAACCCATGAGCATCCTTTTATTTTTAAATAAACATTTATTGTTGAAAGTATTATAATACTAATAATGCACAAATTATTAGTTAATAAGAAAATTGAGCAAAGTTGCCCTAGATGTGATTGCATAAAAAAGTTATTTGATTGTTTAACTTTTACAAATATTACAAAAATGCAATATTTAAAAAAGTAAAATTTAGCATTGTTCTTTTTTAAAAATATATTTTATTGATTTTTTACAGAGAGGAAGAGAGAAGGATAGAGAGTTAGAAACATCGATGAGAGAGAATCATCAATCAGCTGCCTCTTGCACACCCCTTACTGGGGATGTGCCTGCTACCAAAGTACATGCCCTTGATTGGAATCGAACCTGGGACCCTTCAGTCCACAGGCTGATGCTCTATCCACTGAACCAAACCGGTTTCAGCAGCATTCTCCCTTTAACTCAAAGCAGACTGAGCCCTAGCCATTTTGGCTCAGTGGATAGAGCATGGGCCTGCAAACTATATAAAAGGTCCTGGGTTTGATTCCAGCCCAGAGCACATGCCCGGGTTGCAGGCTTGACCCCCAGTAAGGATTGTGCAAGAGGTAGCTGATCAATGGTTCTCTCTCATCATTGATGTTTATCTCTCTCTCTCTCCCTCTCCTTTTTTTTTCTTAAATCAAATTAAAAAGAAACAAACAAATAAACAGCTAGAAACACATCAGTTAGAAAAATTGGATAATACATAAATTTATCTGACAGTCCCTAAAGCATTGAGACTACAGGGGTTAAGCTTCAGAAGAAGAGAGAAATTTGGAGTGGTGAGCTGAATTCAACTGCTTTTCCACTTGGGACATTTGCCAATTCAGAACATAGGCAGAGGCTGAAAATATGGGCTTAGCTTAGAAAAGAGCCACTGATGGAAAAATGAGAGATATATCTACAACATGATCCAGCCATTCCAAACCTATGTGATTACTCCAGAGAAGTGTAAATATTCTAGAGCAGTGTTTTTCAACCTTTTTTGGGCAAAGGCACACTTGTTTCATGAAAAAAATCACGAGGCACACCACCATTAGAAAATGTTAAAAAATTTAACTCTGTGCCTATATTGACTATATATAAAGTAATTCTCTTGAATAGGAATCAAATAAACACAAAGAAAGTATTTTATAATTACTTTATTATGAAATATTAAGTAAAGAAAATAGTGAAAAATTATAAAATTCTTGTCTTGTCTGCACCTACGGCACACCAGGCAACATCTCGCGGCACACTAGTGTGCCGCGGAACAGCGGTTGAAAAACTCTGTTCTAGAGGCCTAATGCAGCAAGATTCATGTAGGAATGGGCCTTCCTTTCCCTGGCTGCCAGCACTGCCTTAGCTCCAGCGTGAAGCTGACTTTCTGGCTCCCCACACTGCCCAGAGACCCAGAGGGCTGGGATGGTGCAGAACATCTGTGGTGCCTGTGTATGCAAATTAACCTGCTATATTTGTTGGGTTAATTTGCATAGTCACTCCTAATTGGCTGGTGTGCATCACAAAGGTATAGTCAATTTGCTTCTCTCTTTTTAGTGTAGATGTTCACACAATAACCTGTACATGAAAATTCATGTCAACCATATTTGTAATAGCCCCAAACTAGAAACAAGCCAAATTTCCTTTCTCAGGTTAATAGTTAAACACACTATGGTATATCCATACAATAGAATATTATTCAGCACTCAAACAACAATCTATTGATACATATTGGATGATATCAAGAGCATTATACTGAGAGAAAGAAGCCAAATATAAAAGAAAATATACTGTATGTTTTTAATTACATAAAATATCTCAAAAATGCAAACTAGTCATTATTAACAGAAAATAGATCAGTTGTTTCCTGACAGAAACTAGGTCAGTTGTTTCCTGAAGGAAAAGATGAAATTACCAAAATGGAATAAAGGAAATTTTGGAGTGATTAATATGTTCATTGCCTTGATTGTGATGATCATTGAATGGGAGGTACATGTGCTAAAACCTATCAAAATGCACAATTGAAATATGTGCAATTTATTGTATGAACATGTAAAGTATGTGTACCCTCTCATTATTGTGTTTAGTTTTCTATATAAATTATCAATGCCAAAATATTTGTGTTTTTCTAGATCTTCTATAACTTGTTGATTTTTTGTCTGTCTACTTTCTTAGTTATTGATAAAGGTATAGTATGTTAAACTTGCCCACTAAGATTGTAAACTTATCTCTTTCTTTTTATATTTTTTCCAGTACTGTCAGTACATTTTGAAGTTATACTTACATGAAATATTGTTATATCTTCCTGATAGTGTACTCTTTTTTCCTCATAAACTATTTCTGTTAGCTTAAGTAATTCTTACTGTCTTACTGTATGTCTATATTGTCTATAATGAGTATAGATATGTCAGTTTTCTTTCAGTTTTTTTGCCTGATATATATTTTTCCATTCTTTTCCACTAATTTTTTTCTTGTAGGCAGTATACAATTTTATCCAATTTGACAATCCTATCATTTAATTGGCATATTTAGTCTATTTATGAAAATACAGTTATTTATGTTTGGCTTTATATTTACTGTATTGTTTACTCAATCTCTCATGGGTGTCCTTTTCTAATTCTTGACTACTTTCTATTGGATTAACCAGGAATATTTTGTTAGACCATGCATTCCACTATTACTTTGTTAGTCATAAAGAGTTTTTTTTTTTTTATTTTGTTTTGTTTTGTTTTGTTTTGTTTACAGTTTTGTTGTTTTTGCCTTAGAACAGTAGTAGACAAACTTTTGTTAAAGAATCAGAAAGTAAATATTTTATGGTTTAAGGGCCATACAGTAACAACTGTATACCAAGATATAGCAAAAGGAGACAGTCAAATGAGTGAATAAATGAGTGTGACTCTGTACTAATAAAACTTTATTTTAAAAAACTGGTGGCTGGCCCACAGGTGTTCAAACTCAGCCCTAGACATTAAAACATGCACACTGACTTATTGAAGTTTAATATTAATTAGACAACTATTATCACTTCAAAAACTATATGAGGGTCATAGAAAACTTTAAATCCATTTAACAGCCTCATGCTTTATTTGTCATTGTTATTTTATATTTTAGTTTTTTATATTTGAAAAACAATTATAGATTTACAAATAAATCTTTCAAAAAAAAAAAAGTATAGGGAGGTCCTGTGTGCCCTTTATCTTGCCTGACCCAAATAGAGCACCTGGAATAATTATAGTACAACTACTGGCCCAATGCACGAATTCATGCAACTTGAAAAGAACTGTGGGCCATGAGGCCGTAGAAGGCACAGGGGCGGATCTCAGACCATCCTCTGTGCCCCCACGTGGCCCCTCCTACCTGTCTGCTGGCAGCCCTGCTCTCCCCATTGCCTCTCCCACATGCTGACAGTGCCAGCTCCATTCACACACACTGATGGTATGGAGTGATTGGGGCTGGCACCAGCAGCCGGTGCAAGTGGGGCTAGTAACGTCAGCAGGTGCGAGTGGTGGCTGCTGAGCAGATCACCCCACAGGAGCAAGGGGAGGTGAAGAAGCCCTCAGGGGCAATCAAGACTGGCAGCCTCTGCTCACACCTGCTGATGTCACCGAGTGATCAGGACTAGCGCTGGGTACTGGCAACGGGTGTGAGCAGGGCCAGCGCTAGCAGCGGTTGCAAGTGGCAACTCTGGTGCCAGCAGCGGATGTGGGGCGAGCACCAGCAGTAGGTGTGAGCACAGGGCAGGACCATGGCTCAGGAGAGCAAAGAATTTTCAGTAACCACCACCAGAGGCTCTCCCCCATGACAGTGACCAGCACCCCGCCTTTGTCTGGAGACCCTGCTCACATGCTCCACCACCCCATCATGGCCAATGCCTGCCATGTTCCACACACGCCCCCTGATGGTCAGCACATGTCATAGTGACTGGTTGTTCGTTTGTTCAGTTGTTTGGGTTTTTCACCGGTTCGGTCTATTTGCATATTAGTATTTTATTATATAGAATATTAAAACCAAAGAAACAGCATTGTTACCATTCATAGAACTTAAGATTTCACAAAATACACATGCACTAATGTGTGCATATGTATGTATATGTAATTATGTGAAATGTTATCACATGCACAACTTTGTGTAACTACTATAAAAATCAAGATTCAGAACTGTTCTAACACCATAAAATAATCTTGTCCTACCACATTTTACCAATCCTTCCACACCCCTATCCTAAACCATAATCTCTGGAAAAACACTATTATTTCTTCTATTTCTGTAATATTGTTTGTTCAAGAAGGTTATAAAGTAGAAGCCTTGAGGTCTATTTGAGCTGTTAAAGGTGTCAATAATTTGTGTGTATGTGTTTTTGTTTTCATTTTTAGGTAGTAAACCATGGTATGTATCTGCCACAGTTTAACTATTTGCTTATTGTAGAGCATTTTGATCATTCCTATTTTTTTTTCTCTTATGGATAAAACTGCTATAAGCATTCTCAAACAAGTTTTTGTGTGACATAAGTTTTGATTTTTCTGGAATAACTTCCCAGGAATACAATAGCTGAGTTGTATGGCAGTTACATGTTTAATGTTTTAAGAAACTTGAACTACTTTTCAGAGTGACTGTATCATTTTATATTTCCATCAGCAATGTATAACCAATTTCTCTGCATCTTTTCCAGCATTTGGTATTGTAGTATTTTTTTTTATTGTAGATATTATGAGAGGTATATAGTGATATCATTGTGATTTTAATTTTCATTTCCTAATGGCTAATAATGCTAATATCATGTGCTTGTTTGACATTATTATGCTTTTTCAGTAAAATACCTTCAGAAATGTTGCTTATTTTTAATGGAATTATTATTATTATTATTATTATTATTATTATTATTATTTAGTGTGTAGTATAGAAAGAGCTGGATGTATTTTAGATGAGTCATTTATCATTTGTCACATAGGTGGTTTGCAAATATTTTCTTCCAGTCTCTAACTTGTCTTTTCATACTATAGACAAGGTACTTCAAAAAACTTTATATGAAATCCAATCTATTTTAGATCTCTTCACCTTGGTTTAGACTCCCAAAATACTCTCTTTGTATAAAAAGTTTTATACTTTAAAATATTATAATTAAGTTAATTATCTATTTTGAGTTAATTTTTCTATGAGATATGAAGCCTCGGCCAATGTTTATTTATTTTTATTTTTTTTTACTCAATGGTGTCCAACTTCTCTATCACCTTTTGTTGAGAAAGACTTCTTTCTCTGTTAAATTGCTTCTGCTGGCCCTATTTTGTGTGTGGTTGTATTTCTGATTTCTCTATTCTGTTCCATTGATCTATATGTCTACCTCTCTACCAATATTACAGTCTGGATTACTATAGCTATAGCTAAATCACATAGACTGATTCCTCTCTCTTTATTCATCTTTTTCAATATTGAATTAGCTATTCTGGTTTTTTATTTTGTACTGGAGGCCCAGTGCGTGAAATTGCATGGGACCCAGAGTTCCTCCCACCGCCACCATGGGACCTTTCAATGCACCTCCAGTTGATGAGTCATTATGGCATTATGGCCACTAGCCTTTTATAATATAGAAATGTATTTTAGAATACTCATGCCTATATCTAAAAATAGCTGAGGTTTTAAAAAACTACCTGTGTTGATTTTTATTTTTATTTATTTATTTATTTATTTAATTGATTTTTTACAGAGAGGAAGGGAGAGAAATAGAGAGCTAGAAACGTCGATGAGAGAGACACATCGACTACCTGCCTCTTGCACACCCCCTACCGGGGATGTGCCCACAACCAAGGTACATGCCCTTGACCGGAATCAAACCCAGGACCTTTCGGTCCGCAGACCGACAGTCTACCACTGAGCCAAACCAGTTTCAGCCCTTTATTGATTTTTAGTGAGAGAGAAAATGAGAGAGAGAGAGAGAGAGAGAGAGAGAGAGAGAGAGAGAGAGAGAGAAACATCACCTATACTAGGTATCAAGCCCACAACCCTGAAATGTGCCCTTACCAAGAATCAAACTGGCAAACATTCTGTTGTTTGGCCCACCTAACTGTGCCATACCAGCCAGGGCATCTCTTAGATTTTAATAGAAATGGTATCTCAATTTACAAAGAATTGACATTTTTACAATGTTGAGTCTTACAATCCATAACATGGTTTGTCTGTTAATTTAGATCTTCTTGTATTTCTTTTGTCAGCATTGTGTAATTTTCAGTAAACAAAACCTGTACATGTTGGAATTACACCTATGAATTTCTCTTTTATTGGGTGTGCAATTGTAAATCATGATTTATTTATTTTATTTTATGTCCATTTGTTCATTGTTATCATATAAATATATGATCTGTTTTTTAATTTTTTTTTATATTGCATCCTGAAACCTTGCTGAACTCACTTATTAGTTTAGGAAATTAATTTAGTAACTTCTTTAACATTTTCTATGTAGCTAATTATGTTATATGCATATAAAAACAGTTTTATTTTTTCCTTTCCAATTTGTATGCCTTTTATGTCCTTTAGGTGCCTTTTTGTGTTAATTAGACTATACAGGACCATGCTGAATTGGAATAGTAAGCCTGACCATGCTTGCTCTTTTTCCAGATGCTAACTGAAAACATTCAATATTTCACCACTAAGTATATTGTTAGCTATAGGTTTTTTAAGATATACCAATCAACTTGAGAAAGCTCTTCTGTACTCTCAAATTGCTGAGAGTTTTTATAATAAACTAGAGGTATTATACATAAAAGTTCATGCACACGGAGGGTCCCTCAGCCCATCCTGTGCCCTCTCATAGTCTGGGACCCTTGGGGGATGCCCACCTACTGGCTTTGGCCTGCTCCCTGAGAATAGATGATATTAAAAAAAGAAAAAAGAAAAAGATCATATCCTTGGATAAGGATTTTTTTAAAAAAAGGTAATGATTGCATGAAAATTCACTGCCAGTGGGACTGAAGGGACTGGGGAATTCTGGTGGGTCTGAGGGGACTGGGCACCGCGATCTTGTGGCTGTGGGTGCTTCCATCTTATGATGGTGTGATGGTCAATTAGCATATTACCTCTTTATTATATAGGATGAGTTTTGGGTTTTGTCAAAGGCTTTTTCTATATCTGTTAATACAAAAATATATTTTCCCTCTAATCTGTTATTTACAATGGATTTCATTGATTAAATTTTAAATGATGAACTACCCTTGGATTCTTAAAATAAATTCCACTTGGACATGGTAGATTATTTTTTACAAGTGGCTGCCATTGTCTAATATGTTATTGAAAACTTTTTGTCTGTATTAATGAGAGATATTGATCTGAAGGGTTTTGTTTTGTTCATCTCTTTTGGTTTTGATATCAGAATAATACTGACCTCATAAAATGCTTTAAGAAGTGTTTCATATAAAGAAATTAAAAAAAGAAGTGTTTTATCTTAGTCGTATTTTGGTAATTTGTGATTTTTAAGAAAGTGGTCCATTTCTTCTAAGTTGTTAATTTTATGTGTGTAGAGTTGATTGTAGTATTCTTTTATAATCATTTCAATGGCTTCAACATCTGTAGTACTACTTCATATTTCTTTCCTGATATTAGTGATTTGTGTCTTCACTCTTTCTACCTTTGTCAACTTTACTAAAGAATTGCTCATTTTCTTTTTTAAAAAATTAAATATTTGTTTAAATGACTTTTCCTATTGTTTTCCTATTTTATTTTATTTATTTTATTTTTTTAATATATTTTATTGATTTTTTACAGAGAGGATGAGAGAAGGATAGAGAGTTAGAAACATCGATGAGAGAGAATCATCGATCAGCTGCCTCTTGCATACCCCCTACTGGGGATGTGCCCACAACCAAGGTACATGCCCTTGACTGGAATCGAACCCAGGACCTTTCAATCCATAGGCCAATGCTTTATCCACTGAGCCAAACCGGTTTCGGCTCTGTTTTCCTATTTTAAATTTCATTGATTTCTACATTTTTTCATACTATTTCCTCTTTCTGCTTGTTTTGTATTTATTTTACTTTTTTTCTAAAAAAGTGATAACTTAGATAATTGATTTGAGGTGTACTTTTATAAATATAAGAATTTAATGTGATAAATATCCAACTGGGCTCTGTTTTAATTGTGTTTCACATATTTTGATATGTTGTATCTTTGTTTTATTTAGCTCAATATATATTTTAAGTCCCTTAAGATTTCATTTTGATTCATAGATTGTTTAAAAATGTATTAATTTCCAAGTGTTTCAAGATTTTTCTGTTATCTTTCTGTTATTGATTTGTAGTTTGATTTCATTAAGATCAGAAAACATACTTCAAGTGATTTTAATTCTTTTAGATTTGTTGAAGCTTAATTGTGACTCAGGATATGGTCTATCTTGGTGAAAAATCTGTAAGTGCTTGAAAAGAAATTCTATTCTGTTGTTACTGTGCTAATTATTCTATTATATCGATTAGATCATGTTGACTGATGTTGCTTTTAAGTTCTAAATCTTTGTTGTTTCTTTGTCTACTTGTTCTACAATTTGTTGCAAGTGTAGTTCTGAAGTCATGGACCATAATTGTGGATTTCTCTGTATCTTCTTTTTAGCCCTAATGGTTTTGTTTCATGTATTTTGAAGCTGTGTTGTTTGATATATTCACATTTATGATACTTCTGTCTTCAGTTGGATTGGTTCCTTTAGTGTTACATGTCCCTGTTTATCCCTAGAAATTTACTTTGTTCTTCAGTCTACTTTTCATAATATTCACAGTTACTCATGTTTTAAAAACAACTATCAAGATTTTTTTTTTACTTTCAAGCTACTTATGGTGTTATACTTTAAATGAGTTTCCTATGCAGAACAAAGAGTTTTCATTTTTTTTTTTTTAAATCTACCCTGCCAATCTTTTCCATTCTATATTTAGGCTGTTTACGTTTAAAATAATTATATATTATTATGGGCTTCTGATATTTATTATGGGCTTTCTCTTTGTTTTCTCCTTCAGATTCTTGTTTCTTTCTTTCTTTTTTTTTTTTTTTTAACTTCCTATGGGTAAATTGAACAATTTTTAATTTGTTTTTACTTAGTATATTAAATAAATAAATTTATCATTTTTACTTCATCTTTGCTCTAATTTATTTATAGTGTCTGCTGCCAAAGCAAAGGCCTGGTCCTGGGTGCCAGAGGAAAACCAGTGCTGGTAGCCAGAGAAAGGAAGGGATATTCCACGAACCTTTGTGAAATGGGCCTCAGGTTTATATATATTTAACTTTATAATATATTATCATCAGTATTATTGTTATTATTATTCTAATCACTATTCATTTATATTAACTCACATATTACCCTATACATCATCCCTTTATTTCATTTTTTCTATGTTTCTATTTTTTAAAAATATTTTATTGATTTTTTACAGAAAGGAAGAGAGAGGGATAGAGAGTTAGAAACACCAATGAGAGAGAAACATCGATCAGTTGCCTCATACACACCTCCTACTGGGGATGTGCCTGCAACCAATGTGCATGCCCTTGACCAGAATCAAACCTGCAACCTTTTAGTCTGCAGGCCGATGCTCTATCCACTGAGCCAAACCGGTTCTGGCAATGTTTCTATCTTTTTACTGGAATCTTTTTCATTCTTGAATAAGTCTGTCATTTCTTTAATAAGATTCTAGTTTTGGTTATATTTGTAGTATTTTTATTTTTAATTTTTTTCCTTGATATAAAATGTTACATTATTAATACATTTTTAGGACTTTAACAATGTCATTCTATTATCTTTTAATTTCCATTGTGTCTACTGAGAAGCATTATTTCTCCTTGAAGAAGTGTGTTTTATTCTTATTGGTTTTAAGATTTGTCTTTTAAAAATATATATATTTTATTGATTTAAGAGAGGAAAGAAAAGAGAGAGAGAGAGAGAGAGAGAGAGAGAGAGAGAGAGAGAGAGATCAATGATGAGAGAGAATCATTGTTCAGCTGCCTCCTGCATGCCCCCTACCGGGGATCTAGCTTAGAACCCAGTCATGTGCTCTTGACTGAAATCAAACCTGGAACCCTTCAGTCCACAGCCAAATGCTCTATCCACTGAGCCAAATGGGCTAGGGCAAGATTTGTCTTTTTATCATTGATTTTCAACAGGGTTACTATCATGAAACTAGGTAGTTTTCTTTCTTTTGTTAATCCTCATCCAAGGATATTTTTCCATTGATTTTTAGAGAAAATGGAAGAAAGAGGGAGAGACAGAGAGAACCACTGATGTGAGAGAGACACATCGATTGGTTGTCTCCTGCAAACACCCAAACCAAGACCTAGGAACCTGCACTCGAGGTATGCGCCCTTGATCAGAATCAAGCCCGGACCCTTTAGTCCATGAGTCAACACTATATCCACTGAGCCAAACTGGCTAGGGCACCAGTTTTCTTTTCATTTATTTTCCTTGGGATTGACAGGGTTTATTGAATCTATGACCTAAAACCTTTAATCCTTTGTTTTACTCAGCTTTATTAAGATGTAATTGACATATAGCATATATGAGATTAAATTTAAGATGTACGTGTGATAAATGTATCCTAAAGGAACACATTCATGACCTCACATATTTACCATTGTTTGTGTGAGATAACATTTAAGATCAATTCAAATATATAACACAGTATTCTTCATTATAGTCACTAAGCTGTACATTAGATCCAAAAAAAATGTATTCTTCTTAAAACTGGAAGTTACAAAAAGCAGGATTTCTAGATGTGCCCTTTCAGTGTCACAGTTTCCTCTGATTGGTCAGTGCCAGGGAAGGGGGTCATTAGTCAATGTAGCTGGTCCTAAGGCATGGTGTCGCTTGTCTGGTTTTGTTGCTTATCTGGGTCTGGAGCTGAAATATGACCGAGTCCTGGATGGCATCTTTCGAGGAAAAGTTCAGGGGCTCTAAGCTGCCTGACCAGTAATATGAAAGATTCAGGTTCCAAACTGCATGAACAAAGATATGCAAAGGGAGGATAGGTTACCCTGTGGGCAAGGTTCTTGTTTTCCCAGTTTTGCCACTTGCTAGGCACCCAGGGCTTTTTGCCCTGGTGAGGTGCTGTACCTGGCCCATTGTCCTTGCTCTTCTCATATCTAACACAAACCATTTTATTGATAATGGTAATATGTATTTGCCATGTATTTCAAGTATTTTGTAAAGACAAGCATTTTATACTTTTATGGCATTTTCACTTTTGTGTAATTCACATCAAAGCAAGATTCCAATTATAGCTTTTACAGGAAAAGTTTACAATTTCCTCCATTTTTTATGTTATCTATATGTATAAATCCCTGATATGCAAATTGACCAAATGGCAGAACAACCAACCAGTTGCTATAATGTGCACTGACCACCAGGGGGCACATGTGAAACATGGCTGGCATAGGCAGCAGGCAGCAGAGTGTAGAACATGGCAGGCATCAGAAGTGGCTGGATGCTGAAGCAGGTCAGCAGGGGTGCCAGAGCAAGGCCAGCTTCTAGTGGCTACTGGAAATTCTTTGCTTCCATATGTCATGGTCCCACTGGGTACATGCACCTCCTGCCAGTGCCCATGCTGACCGCAATCACTTGGTGCCATCAGCAGGTATGAATAGCGGCTACTGGTCCCAATTGCCCCTCAGGGCTTCCTCACCTCCCCCTGCTTTTTAGGGGTGATCAGGGCAGCAGACGCAGCTCACACCCACTGATGGCACCAGCCCCAATCACTCTGCACCATCAGTGCATAGGATTGGCAAAGGCTGGAGTGGGCTGTTGGCAGACAGAGGACCAGGGTGGGGGGCTGCAGCAGATGGGACTAGGCGGGGGCATGGAGGATGGGACCATGTGCCCCTGTGCCCCTGCCCCTGTGCCCTATGTGCCCCATGTGCCACCTGCCCCTGTGCCCACCACAGCCTCACAGCCCACAGTTTCTTTCAAGGTGTATGAATTCATGCACTGGGCCACTGATATATGTACAATATATTAAATGTTGCCATAAGAATACCTGGTGACTAGTTTTAATACAAGCTCTTCTTAGATATGGGTCATTAAATAAACACTGAAGTAATTAACCTAATTGCAGAATTATACTGATATAAATTTCTTAGGATTTCATATAATTTATCTTGCTGATAGTTTTAAAATTAATTTGTTCAATAGGAAGTTTTAAAATTAATTTGTTCAATAGGAAGAGATTCTGGTAATGCCAATGCATCTTCCTTCCCAAGCCCCTGTTACCTTTAATTTTTATGAAAAACTAGAGAATGAGAAGGTTACTATGAAATATTTTACATGTGAGGAGCATGCTAGTGAATAGTCAAAAGGCAAAATGTTTTAAGATGAGCTCAAATATTGATAAATAAGTAAGTGACCAAGCTAAAGGAATTGAATAACAAAGGCTCAACTTTCATTCCCAGCATATTAACTCTCTGGTAAGGATTTAGTTATGTTAAGTGAATGTCAATTAAGATTCATATATGTCCTTTTAGCTTGATATCTTATTCTATTTGAATTATGGAGAAAGAGTGGGATCAAAAGTATTTGATAATCATCCTGAAAAGCAAGCAAATGCTTTCATCTAAAAGAGTTTTCTGCTACACTCATTTTCTCCACCAAGTGTCTAAAATGTATTTTTATCAAAAAATTATGATCATAGAATTAAAAGCTTAATTGATTCTGCATTTCATTATATTAATATAAGAATATATCATCTATGTATTATGTGCACAATATATACTGTTCATCTCAATATATACCATTTACCTCTATATAAAATTACATATTCATTTTATTTCTGTTAAGACTATTTCTTGAAATTTAAACCAAATCTTCCCAAAGCAGTTACTTTTTTCTTATGACAGACCTGAACTATTATAGCAAAATAAACAATGTCATTGATGAAAGGAATGTCAAGCTGCTTTTGAATTGACTAAACAGCAACTGATGTCCTCAAGGATTCTAGTGTATTATGACCCTGTCCTGCCAATCTGTTTAGCTACTGACACTTCACCATATGGGGTCAGAGCAGTGATTTCTCACATAATGCCAAATGACCTAGAAAAGCCTTTAGCATTTGCTTTGTGAACGCTTACTGAAGAATTAGGCACAGATGGGGAGGTCTTACCTTATATGCTTAGATTTGTTGCCATTAAATTACTGAATGTCACTTCTACATGTACTCTGAGCATGGGAAAATCTATGGTACTGAGACTCTAACTTCTGTTGTGGGTCTTTTGCAATGTGAGTAACTCCACTTCAGCTTAAACTTTAGGGTTCATAGTGGTACACATATTTCTATAAATCTCATGAATTAATAAAACTTTGAGAGAGTTGCTAACCAAAGATATACTAAGAAACACCTTTCCCTAAGAAGGAGAGAAATCTTAGCCATAAATTTAGTTGTGGAAAAAGAGGTAATGAATTTGATAGGTCTTAATAGTTGCCTTTATACATGTCTGCTCATATAAAATAGTTATTTCTCAATGTCATGTAGAAAAACATTGAATGAAAGCAAATGATGCAGAGATTGCCAAGGGGCACATGCGAGATACCAGGATAAAGCAGTTTCAGAGTGTTTACAGGATTATCAGTGAGAGCAAAGTCAATAGAGACAGTGAATAATATTTGACTTTATAGATTATTA
The DNA here is from genome assembly GCF_014108245.1 of Pipistrellus kuhlii. Classification (NCBI taxonomy): domain Eukaryota; kingdom Metazoa; phylum Chordata; class Mammalia; order Chiroptera; family Vespertilionidae; genus Pipistrellus; species Pipistrellus kuhlii. The sequence goes on from NW_023425471.1 coordinate 32,991,636, forward strand.
AGGGCAAATGTTGAGTGCAATGTACATAAGTACAGATACCTAGTTTCATTGAAGGAGAACAGAAGTCATTGCTCTACCTGATACTACATTTTATGCTGGAAATGAGCATATTAGAATATAAGTAACAAAGGAGATTGCTGTTGACATTAAAGATATTTTTCTTAGAGTCAGAAAAGCCAAGAAAATGTGAATAACAATTTAGCAGATGTGAACCTTTCATTTATTTAAATGAATGGTGGGGGAGAAATTACGGACTCTGAATGCACTGGGGGAAGAGGCAAATGATTGCGAAAATCACAAAGCATGTTTATCTGGCTTTTACTGAGAAGCCATAGACATTTTTTTCTTTTTATCCAGTGTTTCATGAAACCCCTGTTCATTTTCTTTAATTTCTATATGGTTTGCTGATGAATGTATTTTGTTTCTCCTTTCATCATCTGTCTCTTAATGATACACAACCACCTGACCTTGGTCTCTCCTTATAATAGACCTCTACTTTAACAAATGCTCACAATAAATGTATCACCTTAAAAAATGTATTCTTCGGTGAAAGGTGTCTGATGTTCTCCACTTTCAAGAATCCTAAAACCTGTGCAGAATATGAGTTTAAAAAAAAGAGAGATTATTCTGAATTATTATACCCAATTCAGAAATTCTGCCAAATCCCTAGTGATGAGTAAACTTATCATTTTATTTTCAAGTTCTTGTTCTACATGATTTTGCATTTAGTGAGCCCACAAAATACATGTGTTCCAGTTAAATATACACTAAATCTTCTCATTCTACTGTCTGATTAGATAATTTGTTTTTGGTCTTAGGTTAAGGTCTTACTCTCTTTCACTGATGAAAATATCATCTGTTGAATTCTGATTATGTATTAAATTTCCCCAAAGTTTTTCATCTAAGGTTACAATTTTAATTGGATGATTTTAGTCTGAACAAAATAATATTGCAAAACTATCTGTGGTAACCATGATTAATACAAAGACTGCAGAAGCCTAATAAATAGTACTCTACTCATTTTTAAAATAAATTAAGCCTTAAGAATGTATACAACACTCAATATTACCAAATCCCAGAACCATTGAATGTTGTCTTTTCTAAAGTTAAAGAAATTAACCCCTTTTATAAGCTTGCCTAGTTTGCTGTTTTTTCTTAATGCTTTCTTAAATGAAAGAAAGAGCTTATGTCAACAAGATAAAACTTCTTTAAGCTTAAAAAAAAGCTGTTTAAAGAGCAAACTACCTTCTGGAAACACTGCTTGGGAAAGGAAATAATAGAAAGCATTATGAGGATGAGAAACCTGCCCCAGTGGAAATTGTGACATGGGAAATGGATGATTTGCAGAAGTATAGAACAGAAGGAAAAGACTGTACCCATCTAGATTAGATTGAATAATATCCATCATAAAAGGAGGTTAGTGAAAATAAAAAAAAAAAATCAGACTGTACTTTGTATATATGTATGCTATCTTGCACATTCTTTTATAATAGCTCACCAAAAGCTAAAGTTATGTATTTCCAGGACCTACCTCTATATAAATATTTCAGCATGTAGTATAGCTTAAAATTACAATTTATGTGCTAAGGAAATAACTGTGCTTATTGCCATGCAAAAGAACAAATTGGGTATGGAATTAAACATTTGTGTGTAAACTCTTAACTTCTGAATTTACATTACAAAATTTAAAAAAATGCATTTTTCAACACATTAGCCAAGATTAAACTCCCCAGCCCCCACTACTCATAGGTGCATAAAGTGTTTTCGCTCTGTAGGTACAGTAGAAACATCACAGTTTTATAAATGACATAGAGGTATTTCAATTACATTCTCCCTCTCATCTATTAAGCATCCCAAGTGAAATTATTGTTATATAGCAAACCCTCTTTAGCATACACAAAGGAAGACAGCATGTGAAGACAGAGCAGCTATTTACCTAGCAGCCTTATGTCATGATAAGAAATTATCTCATAATAAAATTATGTCATAATAAGAGAAATTATTTCATAATAAGAGAAATCTTTAGCTAAGCAATCTGATCAAAAGACCCAATCTCCCTCTCTGTGTGTACATGTACATGTTATTTACATAATGATAAGTTATCAGATTTATTTGCTCAAAAAGGCTAAGTATCTAAATGAAGTTTTATAAATTGGTACTTAATAGAGTGGGAAGTAGTTGTCAACTATAAAGGTTTTCAATTATGTACAGTAGTATATTTTAAGGAACACATTCTTCTGAAATTATGGGTATATATGTGTGTTTAGAATAAATCATTCAATTAAATAATGACTTTATAACTGATTTTCCCACACTTTGTGACATAAAGTAAACCAGTTATTCATTTGAGGGCATATTTAAGCCACATATACACATATACATCTTCATAGTAGCAGTGCTAAGGGAATTAATGTTTATAAAGCACACTGGGATTCTAAGATGAAAGATTCTAAGGAAACACAAATTATTAAATATCCCAATAAACATGCTTATTATGAAGGGTTTAAGACTAATAAGCACCATGTATTTTATTCTTCAAGGTCTTTCTCAGCTTTAGTTCTTATTAAAGCAAGAAATTATTGGTATTGGCAGTCAGGTACTTTAGAAGGTTGACTTTCTCTAATGCAATTTAAATTACACACACACACACACACACACACACAAACACACACACACACACACACACACACACACACACCTTAAGGCAAATAATTTACATTTTATAAATCAAGAAATAAGAGTATAAGTCAAATAAGGCCCTCATTCTGTTTAGTTCTATCTCTGACTCATGATTTGTTGCCCAAAGTGGTATTTTTTATACTATTTAGCAAGATTTAATTTTTAAATGCATAAGCTACAAAACTGCATCCTCTGAATGGTATTTTGAGAAATAGGCAACTACATGCCAACATTTTTCTTGTATTTTCTACAACTGCATAGAGGGAAAAGAAAATGGGTAAGATGGAATTATATCCATTTTCACATTCTCATCATTTAGTAGTTGAATGCATTGGTTCTAATAACAGGTCTGCTACTGACTAGCTGTATGACCAAAATGAAGATTTTTAACCTGTCATTTGCTCATCTGTAAAATTGGTTAAAAATAACTCTCAGATGCACTATGAGAATTAAAAGAAACAACTTATTTAATATGCCTCCCATAGTGCTGAGAAATGTTGTTTCTGGTTTTGTTGTTCGTAGCATCACTTCTAATTTTGCTGCTACTATTACTACTCCTATTACTATTACCCAATAATAACTCAATTAAAGGTCATTTAAAAGTACTTCAATTTGTCCTAATATAACAATCCATTCATTTCAGGCAAAATTGCTATCAAATTATAATCTCTGTGTAGTGTCAATCTAACGTGTTTCCCTTGCAGGAACTGATTGTATTCTTTTCTTCTCTAACAGTTGGAGTTTTCTGCCTCTGCAATACTGTCAGCACAGCATGCACAATGACATGGCAGACAGGTAGCAAGTCAAGCAGGGATAGAAAGGGCGCATAAGTTAACCGCAACAACAACAACAAATATTCAAAAGTGTTTGTCTTCTTTCCCTGATAACAAAGCAAAAAAGAATCCTGCTTTCAGCTTTGTGAGAAAACCACATGTGGAACCATAAAATTCCGGCTGTTATCAGTCAAATAAACCTCTTTCATCAGCTTTCTGAGAAACATGCTTCAAACATAAGGACACAATTTACTTCCATGAAGTGAGTGAAGGTTTTATTCTCTCATTTTGACAATGACATCGGAATTTCCCAGGTGAACAAGCCCTCCTATTAAAACTTGCTGTCTTACTGGATCTATGCTTGAAGAAGGGAACAATACAAGCATTCTGTCAGTACAGAATTGTAAATAAACTTTGGCTAAGTTGAAGCACAAAGAAAGAATTTTTCTGTTTATGCTTTTATTTATTTATTTGTTTATTCGTTTTTTGCCATTTGTAATATTTGCTCTTTTTGATTAGCATTTGTGCAGCCACATAGCCAGTGGATTCTAGAGAACTATTTGTCAGGCAGCCTAAGTGAAAAGTGGTTAATACTTAGAAAAGTTCAACTTTTGCATCTTAATTTCTTAAATTCTAAAATGAGATTGTTACAACACTTAGTTAGCATCCATAGATAAATAAGGCTATTGAGATGATTGAGTCAGTAATGTAATGGGATTTGAGATCCTTGATTTAAAGGTATTGTATAAGTAAAAATAATTTGACTATCAAACAGAAAAAAATTCCAATTTTTTTCTGTGAAGTAAACCTATAATGTAGACCAAATTTTCCAAAAAAGGTATAATGGGGATGGTTACCAAATTTCATGTACATGCGTTACACACTCAGACGCATATAATTGCGTATGCAAAATGGATAATTGCATATAAAATTGCCCATTTGTGTGTGCAATTACCCATTTTATGTTCACAAATGCTTGTTTGAAAATCTGGCCCTAAAACTCTAACAGTAGAGAAAAAATAAGCTTGCACACATAGTTTCTGAAACAGAAATTATGGCCTGCCTTGACTGTGAAGCTGCTGTCAAGTATTTTTGCTGTCTTCTTTTCAGTGTTGAATCAGAATGTATTCCAGACTGCATAACAATACAGTAGCATGAAATATATTTTAAAAAGATAAACATAGAAATGTGTTTTGGTGGCCAGCTGCCACAAAAGATGCTAATATATCTTGTGACTCTAGCAGATGATGAAAGCTGTGTAATCATTGCTGGGTATATAGAGGAAAAAGGAATCATGTTTGATCAAAACTGCAAAGCATTATGTTTTAAAGATCTGCACTTGTCCATGGCATAGAATTACTAAAACCAGCCAGTTAAATATTGGTCTATTTGAAAGTAGCCTTTTTTTTTTTTTTTGCCGAAACCGGTTTGGCTCAATGGATAGAGCATCGGCTTGGGGACTGAAGAGTCCCGGGTTCGATTCCGGTCAAGGACATGTACCTTGGTTGCGGGCACATCCCCAGTAGGGGGTGTGCAAGAGGCAGCTGGTCGATGACTCTCTCTCATCGATGTTTCTAACTTGCTCTCTCTCTCTCCCTTCCTCTCTGTACAAAATCAATAAAATATATTAAAAAAAAAAAAAGAAAGTAGCCTTTTTGTTGTTTTTTACTAAACTGGCATTTACACAGCTTGAGATTTCTTTAATGTGAACTCCTGTGGAAAGAGGTGGGGCAATTGGAAGAGTTTGTACCATATATGTAGTGAGCATATTACTTGTTTCAAGAAATTACTAGATTTTGCCGAAACCAGTTTGGCTCAGTGGATAGAGCATCGGTCTGCGGACTGAAGGGTCCCAGATTCGATTCCGGTCAAGGGCATGTACCTTGGTTGAGGGCACATCCCTGATGTGGGGTGTGCAGGAGGCAGCTGGTCGATGTCTCTCTCTCATGGATGTTTCTAGCTCTATATCCCTCTCCTCCCCTTCCTCTCTGTAAAAAATCAATAAACTATATTTAATAAAAAGTAAAAAGAAGAAAAAGAAAGAAATTACTAGATTTTATATAAAAATCCTTCCACCAATTGCAATGAACTTCTAAATATAACTTCCCATACTCTCCTTCTGAGTCATTTTTAGAGATGATAACAAAGCCTCAGCAAGAGTCTCAGTCAACTGAGGGAATATGGCTTATTAGTGATGGCTTTCCATAATTCCAATCCAGATTTCATAAACTGAGAAACAGCTTATTTCTCTCCACAGTGATGGCAACATTTAAACAATTGTGTAAGCACAGAATGAATAAAGGATACTAGCATATTCTTACTCTATCAGAATCATCACAAGTCTCCAACAGATAAAATCACTAAAGCTGAAGGAATATCTTGAAATTAATTACTATTTAGCCTTTAAAAGAAAAAAAAAAAGTTTATCCAAAAAATATATACCTGCCTTTTCTTGCTAAATACTTTCTTAAATGCAGAGATCTGGATAAAATTTCTATAGGTTCTCCTATTCTCAAGCACATTTTTTCTCAAAAGACAGAGAGCAGATCTCAAGCTACTTTACGTGTAATATTATATGAGACAAAAAATACATGCTCAATCATTGCTTCAATTGTAAGGAGGGAGAAAATTCATACTTCTGCCCCTGCAATTTCAACTATAGTTGAAATGATTTCTACAGATACAATAAGAAAAATTGTTCTTGAGAAAATAGCAAAAACTAATAGCCCATTTGCATAGCTGGCAGATGTGAATACCATGACTTAGGTTCCATTTTAAAGTTTGAGATGTAATTTTATTTGGTTTATGAACAGAACAATAAGTGTGTGCAAAATAGTGCTCTTAAGATCTATTGAATATTTTCTAGTGGCGTTTAAGCAGAAAAGTTTTAATAATCATAATATATTGATGGTAGTTTCTTAAAATAATTGCAAGCTATTAACTTTGTCTCTTATACACAAATACGCTCTTTCACAAAGGGAAAAGTAGTTGAAGATAGATAATAATAACTATTGCTGAGGGAAGTAATCAAGTGCACTTGCTGAAACATCCTTTAAGTCAGTGTTTTTCAACCTTTTTTGGGCAAAGGCACACTTGTTTCATGAAAAAAATCACGAGGCACACCACCATTAGAAAATGTTAAAAAATTTAACTCTGTGCCTATATTGACTATATATAAAGTAATTCTCTTGAATAGGAATCAAGTAAACACAAAGAAAGTATTTTATAATTACTTTATTATGAAATATTAAGTAAACAAAATAGTGAAAAATTATAAAATTCTTGTCTGCACCTACGGCACACCAGGCAACATCTCGCGGCACACTAGATAGCGGTTGAAAAACACTGCTTTAAGTAATTCTTATTGTTTGTGGAGTTTAAAATAAGAAACCCAGCCTATCAATGTGATAACAGTTGAAAAATAATTCGAAGATGCAATGGAAGGTTCTATTGAAATTCAATCCAGGACTTACTGAACTTAATTGCTGAGGACACTATTAGTAGGGGCAGGATTGACTTTTATTTCCATGACTTTAGAAAGCAGTTCTTATACCAACAAAATTGGGCAGTGGGTAAAAGGGGGTGGAACAAACAGTGTAAATCTATTCCTACAACTGGAAAACACAGCTCAAAGTATGTATCTTATTGATGGTTCAGAAGCATTTATTTATACACAAAGTATCATGTCATTCTTTTAACAAACAGAAAGATTGGAAGCCACAGAAAAAAACAACATTGTGAAGATGAAAAAAAAAAAAAGGATTTTATAAGCTTAGGAAATGTTTAGGGTTTTTATAAAATATAATTGGAGTTGTTTTGTATAAGTGAGATTACAACAGGTATAAGGAAGAGTGATGGGGTGAAAGTTAGGCTATAATTTAGCTCTTGTCCTCTTTCAAATGTGTTTTGTATGGTGAATGTGAGATATTTGTTTTCTAGCAATATTTTTTAAAATGAAAATATATGTGCCTTTATCTAGATTGCTAGAGCATTGTTAGTCACAAGGATGTAGCCTAAATGGAAGACTATAAGAGTGCTTCTGTCACATTCTACCAACTGTTTTTTGAGCTATGCATACTGGTTTCATCTCATCATCATGTGTGCACATGTAATAAGAAGATATATTTTAAGACTGCACATCTGCTGCACAGTAAACTTGCCTTGATCCTCTCAACATCCCTTCTCACTCTCCCTTCCTTGCTCTTTACCTCATGACACGCATATTTTGTCCACACACACCCACATACCATCAAAACTGGAGCTAGTATTTCAGGCCAAGTTGTAAGTATACATACCAAATTTGAACAATCACAATCCCCTAACTCCTTGGGGTTAGCATTTTTTAGCGGGGGGGGCGGGGCGGGGGGGGCAGAGAAAGAGTTATCTGTTACCATAATAATCCTATATAATAAAAAGGTAATATACAAATTGACCATCACTCCAACACACAAGATAGCTGCCCTCATGTGGTCAAAGATGGCCACCCCCATGTAGAAACAAGATGGCCAGCGGGGGGGGGGGGGGGGGCAGTTGTGGGTGACCAGGCCTGCAGGGGAGGCTAGTTGGGGACAACTAGGCCTGCAAGGGAGGGTAGTTGGAGAGACCAAGCATGCAGGGGAGGCCAGTTGGAGGTGACTGGGCAGGCAGAGGAGGACAGTTAGGGTCGACCAGGCCAACAGGGGAGGACAGTTAGAGCTGACCGTGCCAGCAGGGGTGGGCAGTTGGTGTCCCAGATTGGAGATGGTGGAGGCTGGGGTGAGGGACACATACCCCCATGAATGAATTTCATGCACTGGGCCTCTTGTCTATATAACAAACCATTCTGAAACTCAATTGCCTAAACTAGGGGTGTTGAACTCAATCAGAGAAGGGGCCAAAATCTAAAATCCAGCCTAAATCGCGGGCCGAATGGTTTACTGAACAGTCATAAACTCTCATTGTGATGGAAACGCAGCGGAGTGCAGTGATGACAGCGCGGTGCGGGCCACATTGCAAGGCCTGGAGGGACGGATTTGGCCCGCGGGCCTTGTGTTTGACACATGTGGCCTAAACTAATAAACTTAACATATTACTCATAACCATATAATATTGCTCATATGTCAACATGTTGGTTGGGAAATTCTCATGTTGGTTGAGCTTGATGGTGTTCACTCATGGATCTAGAGGTCAGCTGGGAAACTTTGTTGATCTTGTCTCATTCATAATTAAGACTGCATCTGGAGTCACTGGGATGAAAAGGCTCTCCACATGGTGTCATGTTCTCCACCAGGAGAGCCTACAGTTTTATGAAAGAAGGGTCTGGAAAAAAAAAAAAAAAGTAGAGATACATGAAGCCTCTCTAGGCCTAGACTCAGTATAGACCCATCATGCACTACATTCTATTAGCCAAACAAAGTAACAAGACAAGATTTACCCAGATTTAAGGAGTAGGAAAACAGTCTCTTAAATATTGATGGGAAGAACTGTAAAATCACATTGCTAAGGCACAGATAACAAATAGTGGAAAATTGGGCCATTTATGCAATCAATCTACCATAAGAATCTATATAATAAAAGCCTAAGCGACCTTTACAATGGAAAGGCCAGTCACTATGATGTGCACTGACCACCATGAGTCAGATGCTCAGTGCAGGAACTGCCCGTACAGAGGGAGTGCCATTCAACTAGAAGCTGGGCTTATGGATGACAAGCACCACTGTGGCTGTAGTGGGAGCCTCTCCCGACTCCATGGCACTACCAAGTGCCAGCAGCAGGCACAGTGAGCTGGTATGAGCATGAGAGACATGGCATCTAGCCTTGGTTCAGGCTCCTCCTTGGCTGCCTGCCACTTGGCACACTGCTACATCTCCCGAGGGGTCCCATACTGCAAAAAGGTGCAGGCTGGGCTGAGGGACCCCTTCCCCACAGTGCATGAATTTTGGCACCTGGACTCTAGTATTCTAATAAAAGAAGATCCCAAAGATTCAAGTGTCACACAGAATCAGAATCCCCTACTGCAAGGTCTGAATACCAATGATGTAAGCTTTCAAATGGGGAATGAGGGCATACCTGATCCCAGATAGCTGCATGACTATATGTCTCAAATAATTTAGTTCCTGCTGTTCAACTCTTCATAGAGGCCTTGCCTATCAAACCTTCATCCTAACTAAAATTGCAGAGCTTCTTTACCCTCTAAAGCTTTGCCCAGCTTAGTTTTTCAGCACTCATCACCACCTGACTTACTATTTATTTGTTTGATTTTTTTTTACTTGTCTACCCTCAATTAGAATGTACATTCATTGAGTCCAGGAGTTTTACATCCCTGCATATAGAACACTGTCTGGCATAGTAGATAATCAATAAATGTGCATTGAATGGATGCCTTAATAGACCAGGACTATTGAGGTACCATAGCTACTGCCTCAAGAGCTAGGCATAAAAGTCACAAGGCCTATTGGTAGCTATATTTACTTCTGACTTGGGCACAAGCATACTATCTAGTCATATCTCTGTTTCTGACTTCTCTTCAATAAGTCTAATCTACTGATTCTGTTGTGAAAATGCCAGTGACCTGAAATGCCACTCAGTGTATCCCTTCATGATTCATGTCCACAGCTCAGCCATTAGTTTTACCTAACAAATCTATATGGTTCTTAGTATGTCTATGTAACACTGCTTCTTGCTTTAAGAAAATATTATGAAATGGTGAAAAGACTCTTTTTTGAGCATAAAGACCTGAGTTCCAATCTAATTTCTGCTTTTCTTGTGATTTTGGAGGAGTCACATACCTTCTTAAGATTCATTTTTCTTACATCTGTAAGATAAATGATGATACATAATATCTCCATGCCCATAGTCAGCCCTTTAAAGGAAACCTGGTCCATAGAAGTGGATAGCCAATAACAATGTTTGTACTAGATGACATTTCCCAGTCATATTAGATTGGCCCAAATTCAGCTTATATTGAACCCAATTAGCTTCTTTCTCTATCTTCCCCCTTTCTTGGGATTGGAAATGAGAACATATGATCTGTGGAGACTGAGTAACAGAGAACTACTCTAAAGAGCAAGAAAGAAAAAGCAGACCCCAAGAAAAAAATCAGACAAAAAATGGAGGGAAAGTGCTACCTGGTTTTCCAATAACCTCTAAATTTCTTATTTTAATTATTTACCATGGTGTTTCTATTCATGCCTTTAGATATCATGAAATATTACTTGTTCTAAACAATTAATATCAATTTTCTTCATTAATCTAGTTAAATTGGTTTCATTTATTTACAACCAAAAAGTCAAAACCAATAAGATTACTTTTGGAGTTGTTGAAAAGATTAAAAGAGAAAAAGCCTGAAAAATTCCTACCAAGCTGTACTTAATTTTTTATCATTTAACTCTACTGGAACTATGCTTGTCCCTAACTATAGTCTGTTTATTGCTCCTACTTATGTCCTCAGTGACCTTGTTCACTGCTGACTTAGCTGAGACTGGACAGGTTGTTGCACTAAACTGTATCGTATCCAGATCTATTGAATAATGGATTCATACATATGTGCCTTTATCATGCATTTTTAAAGAAAATGCATAATTTTTTTAAGCAGGCATACTTCAGGAATAGATCACACCTACTCTCTCATCTTTAGAGATCTTACTCCTATATTCTTAACAGCCAAACTGACTGGAAACTCCAGCTCTGTCATTTTCTAATTATGTGGACATAGGTAACATACTCAACTCATTTTGCTTCTGTTTCTTCTTTTGTACAATGGTTTAACAATGGTAATCACTACATAAATTATTCCGAGGCTTCAATAACTTAACAGGCAACAAAAACATTTTAGAATAATTCTTTGATATTGAACTATCGATACTTTGCTCCCAAAATATCCAGTTCTTCTCAATCAACACAAAACCATCAAAGGATTTAACCTACCCTGTTTCAAATACACTAGTTTTTATAGTAGTAACTCAAGTCCACAGATACTAACACATTCATTCTGATTATTCCTGTTATTTATATCCCTATAGTACTTATAGAAATATTCTATTGTTTTGCACTGTCTTATAAATTAGATTCTCATTTTGAATATTCTTACAGGAAGATAGTGCCACTTAACTATTACCATAAATTCCTAAAGGATAAGTTATTTGCATCTTCACAGCTCCTTTTAACTATGTTTTATGTTTGATACACAGTATTTTCTCAGCATACACTTATCTTAATTGAAATATATCTATGTTATTTTGAGATATTATATAATTTAGACTTCATTATCTTTATGTTACTACAACGTCTTAAATCTGTATCAAAAGTGAAAGCATAGACCTTGGCCAGTTTGGCTCAGTGGATAGAGCCTCAGGCTGCCAACTGAAGGGTAACAGGTTCAATTCAGGTCAAGGATAGGTACCTTGGTTGCAGGATAGATTCCCCCTCCCTGGTCAGGGCAATGTGTCTACCTCACATCGATGTTTTTCTCTCTCTGTCTCTCCCCCTCCTTTCCACCTCTCTAAAAGTCAAAGGGGAAATATTCTTGGGTGAGGATTAACAACAACAACAACAACAACAACAAAAAAGTGAAAAAGTAGGCTATTTTATATATTTATTTGTTTGTTTTCTGTTTATTTGGAATGTGCTTATATATTGTAAATACCACCTCAGATATTATCTTCAGTTTTTTAACTTCATTATGGTATTCTTTTAATTGGACTGAATTTTATTGTAAACAATCAATACTGCAGCACTAGAAACAAAATTCCCTAAAGAACAGTCATTGAGCTCAGCTGTTTAGGGTCCACCTATGAACCAGAAGGTCAAGGTTTGATTCCCTGTCAGGGCATATGCCCTGGTTGTGAGCTCAATCCCCAGTAGGGAGTGTGCAGGAGGCATCCGATCTATGATTCTCTCTCATCAATGATGTTTCTATTCCTCTCTCTTTCTTCCTTTCTCTCTCTGAAATCAATTCTATATAATAAAAGCCTAATATGCTAAGTGTCTGCTTGTTTGGTCCACCATTCAACCAATCAAAGCATAATATGCTAATGATATGTTAAGGCCACTCAACCACTCTCTATGATGTGCATTGACCATCAGGAGGCAGACATGCCAGCCAGAAAGCTAGCTTGCTGCTGGTGTCTGGCCAATCAGGACTGAGTGAGAGGGGCTGGACACACCCTGAAGCCCTTCGTGCAGTCCCAGTCCCTCCCAAGCTGGCCAACCTCCCACGTCCCTCCTTGGACCCAATTGTGCACCAGTGGGGTCCCTCAGCTTGGCCTGTGACCTCTCACAATCCAGGACCCCTCGAGGGATGTTGGAAAGTCGGTTTTGGCCCAATCCTGCAAACCAGGCTGAGGGACCCCACTGGTGCATGAATTAGTGCACTGGGCCTCTAGTAATATATATATATAAAGTCATTGAATCATTGAATACAAAAAATCAATAGGCTTTTTTATTTTTTTGATAATTCAATTATAAAGAAATGAGTCATGACCACATTGGGGAAATATTTAAATTTTTTGCTGGTTTGAGGTGAATTACTGGCATTGATAAAAGCAAAAAAAAAAAAAAAAAATCAAAATGCATCAGTAAAATAAGAACATTGGTGACAGACTGGCTAATGAATGCTGTCAATGTTAAGATTACCTTGGATTTGTCACCTCACAAGAAAACTTAGAATGCCCTTGAAATCTTACATTGGAATATGAAAAATATTTGATGGAGGTTTTCCAAATTTGACAATAATCCTAAAATTTATATGGCATTTCAAAAAGTGAGTTATAAAACTGAGAAAAACTGTTCTATATTATTAAATATTTAAAATAGGGTTTAACTATATGATAATAAAGCATTGTTAGTCTTTTTATTCTCACTCTAGAAAATATTGCAAAATCGTTTTCATATGTGCAGGAGAACATTGATTGTGTAGCCTAAAAACATGGGAGAAAGTGTTATAACTGTGAAACACAATTAATTAATAAAAACATTCTGCTTCATTTTTTCTGAATTTGGTCATCTTTATGGTATTTGTCAGATTATTTTACATGGGTATTTTTATTTTTTAAATGCCATTTATATTCAATACTAGAGGCCTGGTACACAAATTTCATGCATGGGGTCCCCTCAGCCCAACCTGCACCCTCTCCAATCTGTGACCCCTCGGGGAATGTCTGACTGCTGGTTTAGGGCCCAATCACTTGCAGTTAGACATCCCTCTTGCTATCAGGGACTACTGACTCCTAATTGCTCACCTGCCTGCTTACCTGATTACCACTAATCACTCTGCCTACCTGCCTGATGTCCCTAACTACTCCCCTGCCTGCCTGATTGCCCCTAACCTCTCTGCCTGCCTGCCTGATCACTTCTAACTGCTCACCTTCACTGGCCTAATCGCCCCTATCTACCTCTGCCTCTGCCCCTGCCACTAAGGTTTTGTCTGGAAGGATGTCAGGAAGATGTCTAGAAGATATCCGGTCTAATTAGCATATTACCCGTTTATTAGTATAGATTACTATGTAATAGCTTCACCTGTACAGATTAATGGTTAGAGAATGACAGATTTTTAAATGTGTAATTTATTGTCAATTATTTTAGCATTCAGAGTAAATATTAGTTTTTTGAGCTTAATTTAGATACTTAATTGTAATTGCTATTCTATTTCTTAAATATTATATCTCAAACTAGGGGCCCAATGCATGAAATTCATGCACTGGGGAGGAGTCCCTCATCCCTACTCACATACTGGGAGCCCTCAGGGGATGTCCTATGGATGGCTTAAGCCACTCCCCATTGGAAGCACATGTAAGCCACAGTATGGCCTCCCTTTGCTTGAGGCAACAAGCTGATCATGGGAAGGTGCCAGCCCCATCACCCCACTAATGCAGCCACTGCCAGTCACTGAAGCCACCAAGATATTTTCATCAACACGGACACCAGTCCCTTCACCATGAAAAAATTACAACTTTCTTTAAGTATTTTCAAGATGCATCTTTCATAGGATATGGCTTTTTTATTTTTATTTTTATCCTCACCTGAGGATATGTTTCTATTTATTTTTTCCCCTTCACTCCGATCCCAAGTTCAGCCCCTTCCCAAGGCAAATGCCTCCTCCCCAAGCTTTGGGCTTGGGAAGGGGTGCCCACCAGCACATCCCCAAGCTTAAAGCCTCAGCCCTAGGCTTTAGGCTTGGGAAGGGGTTTCCCCTGGCACCTCCCCAAGCCTAAAGCTTCCACCCTAAGTTTTAGGCTTGGGAAGGGGTCCTCCCCTACCCCCGCACCTCCAATCATAGTCTTGTCCCCTTCCTAAGCCTAAAGCCTTCAACCCCAGATTTTAGGCTTGGGAAGGAGTTCCCCAACCGCACCTCAGGCTCAGACCCTTCCCATGCCTAAAGCCTCGGCCTGATGGTCGGCTGGGAATGACCTGGGTGCCTAGGAGGTTTCCTGGACCCAGTTATATATGCAAATTAACAGCTATCTTTGTTGGATTAATTTGCATACTCACTCTGATTGGCTGTGGGCATAGCGAAGGTAAGGTCAATTTTTATGTTTCTTTATTATTAGGTAAGACGACAATCCTTAACTCTCAACAAAATGGGTATAGAAAGAATACACATCAAAATAATAAAGACTATATATGACAAACACACAGCAAATATCATACTTAGTGGTGAAAACTGAAAGCCTTTTCTCTAATATCAGAAATACAACAAGGATGTCAACTATATATCACTACTTTCATCCAACATAATATTAGAAATCCTGGTCCCAGTAATCAGACACATAAAAATAAATAAAAGACATCTAAATTGGGAAGGAAGAAGTATCATTATTTGTTCATGACATGATACTATATATACACTCAGTGGCCAGATTATTATAATCTCTGAACGCATAATAATCTGGTCACTCAATACACACACTCACACACACACACACACACACACACACACACACACACACATATATATTTAATATATATATATGAGTCCTGGTGCATGAATTCGTGCATGGATGAGGTCCAGCCAGCCTGGCTAGGGGGAGGGACATGGGCAGTTGGCTGGCCTGCCTGCTGGTCAAACTCCTGGTCAAAGGGACAATTTGCATATTAGCCTTTTATTATATAGGATTATTTACACTTCAGGTTTCATAATACCTGGATCTTCCCCTCGTCATACAATTTTATTTTCTGTCATTAATTTTTCAGGTTAAAATAGAACACTGTGGAAAATTTATGACTGCATTTTTTATTAGGCCAGAGTAAAAGAAAACTTAAAAAATAGGAGAATCACCTACTATATTAGGAATTTCCCCATTTAGTATTGTCAATTCTAAAAAGAAATATTAAGATGAATTCTTGGCATTGTTAATGAATCTTTGCACCTAAAATTCCCAAAACAAAAAATGAAAGAAACAAAAACAAGTCCTGTACCATTTACGTTTTCTATTTTAGAGTGGACAAGTCTGCTTAGGATGCAGAGTTTAAAACTGAGAGTTTCATTTTGCAATGAATTATATAAAAATACATAAATGTGAATGCTAGGAAATGTCCTAGTAACTGAGGTATAAGAGATTGTGCTATATGTTAATAAAAACACAATCTCTGTTCATTAAAATTGATTGAACATTGTAACTTTGTAACATGCATTAGGTTTAAGTTCAAGCTGTTGCATTCTTTATAACATACGATTTCTCTTATTAGAGCACTTTGGTTGCTTTTATATGTGTGATTCTCAACCTACTGATTTAAATATGATACATTCCATTTTCACAGAAGCAATTAATACATCTTTAAAAAATGATTTTTACATACATTCTAGCACTGCCTTATAACAGAGTATATGAAGTTTTAACAATTATAAAGCCTCTCAGATTCTATTTGAGAATGCTAGAGCAATAAGCTAGTAAATATGAAGGAAAAGTGCCTTGAAAAACACTCAAGATTTGCATTTTGGTTTTCAGCTAATTTATTTTATTAAGGCTTGAAATGTCTGTAAGCATTTGTATAGACTTTTACTTGTAGTGATCTGCCATAACAGAAAAGATCACTCTGTAATAGAGTGATGGCTTTGAAACAAATAATTGAAACTCAAAAGGGTAAAATTTTTACTTCAGTGGCAATACATATTTTTGCTTTAAATGTGACTCCTTCTTTGTGTATTTAATAACTTTATTAAATAACCATTATATGTGGACCCACATTGAACACTTGTTCAATGGAGCAAGAGTATAAATAAAGACCCACATGTAATATGTGTAAATATATACAATTTGTAGGTAATTGTATAAATATATCATCACAATGACAAAATCTTAAAATGTGCAAAACTTTAATTTTTTGTATGAATCAAAGTGGGTAAAGTGTCAAAACAGATCATTTTTATCATTATTCTGATATTGTGTCAGCAATTTTTATATTATTATGTACATAATGCATAACATGTTTTATTCCATATATATGTGTGTGTGTATATATATATATATATATCCTACCAATAAAAGAGTAATATGCAAATTAGCCATTGCTCTGCTATACCCACAAGCCATGTCAACCAGCCATCAGTGTGAGTATGCAAATTAACCCCAATCAAGATGGCTGCTGCCACAGAGAGCAAGAGAGAGGCTTGGGTTTCCCCAGCAATAGAGGAAGCCAAGCTTTCCACACACCCTGGTCGGCCCAGGCCTCCACTCAAGGATACAAAGTTTCAATTATAAAAGGCAAACAAATCCAAACAGAAACAGCTGCTGCCATAGAGCAAACAGAAGGCTTGGCTTCGCTCCAGGCTACAAAGTTTCAATTGTAAAGATAAATATGTCCCAGATACCAGGGCCTCCACTTGTGTCGCGAGGGCATGGCTGGCCTGCAAACCACCATATGCCCCTCACCCAGGCTGCCCCATGCCCCAAGGGAACCCCCACCCTAACTGGGACACCCTTCAGGGCCAACCAACTAGCCCCCAGCCATGCACCAGGCCTCTATCCTAGCTAATAAAAGAGTAACATGCACATTGACCATCATTTCAACACACAAGATAGCTGTTCCATGTGGTCAAACATCCTACCCCCATGTGGACACAAGATGGCCACCACAATATAGCCAGAAGGGGAGGGCATTTGGGAGGGATCAGGCCTGCAAAGAAGGGCAGTTGGGGGGCAATCAACCCTGCAGGGGAGGGCAGTTAGGGGTGACCACGTTGGCAGAGGAGGGAAGTTGGGGGCAAACAGGCTGGCAGGGAAGCAGTTAGGGGGCAAATAGACTGGCAGGGGAGCAGTTAGACATCAATCAGGCTGGCAGAGCAGTGGTTACTGGGTGATCAGAAGTGGTTAAGGGAAATCAGGAAGGCAGGCAGGTGAGCATTTGGGAGCCAGCAGTCCTGGATTCTGTCCCATTTAGGGCAGTCAGACATCCCTTGAGGGGACCCAGATTGGAGAGGATACAGGCTGGGCTGAGGGACCACCCCCTCCCCCCGTGCACAGGGTCTCTAGAATATATATATATTTTTTTCTAAAGAATATATATATATATATATATATATATATATATATATATATATATATATATAATGTGCAAATTAGGCCAGGACACTGTAATGGGTCACTATCAACCAGGCGGAGGTTTTATGCACAGGTGAGGCCCAGAGCGGAGAAGAAAAGAGAGACAGGGGAGCCGGTGATCAGTTATGCCATGGCTCAGCCCAGCCCCCTGGAACAAGAGCAGATACGGACAGGGACAGGGGAACCAACCTGCAGCCTCTGCTACTGCAGTTCCCACAGGCTCCCAAGAAGCAGTGGGCGGCCTACTGTTCACAATATCACATGATGGACTACTAGTTTACTTATAAATATTTTACTCCAAAATTTTTTTTATCATTATTTTAGTATAATCATTCTGTTGCAATTAGATTTTCACATCATTTGTTGGCTATACACTGAGTGGCCAGATTATTATGACCACCTGATGTTTGAAGGAAAATTAGCCGTACACTACATCATACGGGAAATGAAAGCTGAAAGCCTGATCGAACACCTTTGCTGTGTGCAGTTACCAAGATAAAATGTCTCCAATTCACACAGGAACACAAGGATTGGACAGTCGAGCATTGGAAAAAAGTCATGTGGTCCGATGAATCACGTTTCCAGTTGCATCATGCAGATGGCAGAGTGAGAATTTCACGGAAACAGCTTGAAAGCATGCACCCCACATGTATGAGTACAACCCTTCAAGCTGGTGGGGTCAATATTATGGTTTGGGGCGTGTTTTCCTGACATGATTTGGGTCCTTTAATTCATGTGGAACAACTTCTGAATAGAAAACCTACCTAAGTATGGTTGCTGATCAAGTTCATCCTATCATGTTGATGTCATATCCCAATGGAAATGGTTTCTTCCAACAAGACAATGTGCCATGCCATGGTGCTTGTATTGTGAAGGAGTGGTTTCAAGAACATGAGGGAGACTTTACCTTGCTTAGGTGGCCCCCACAACCATCAGATCTCAATCCAATTGAGCATTTAAGGAACAAAGTTAAAAGAGCCATCAGACATCTGGTTCCCCAACCATAAAGTCTCATAGAACTGGACAGTACTATTCATCAGGCATGGTGTCAGATTCCTCGCATCATGTTTCAACAGCTCATGGAGTCAATGCCAAGAAGAGTCACTGCAGTATTGAAGGCAAAATGTGGCCGAATGGAGTACTGATGGAGTGGTCATAATAATCTGGCCATTCAATGTATATATATAATAGATGCCTGGTGCATGAATTCATGCATGGTGGGGTCTGGCCAGCTTGGCCAGGAGGAGGAGACATGGGCGGTTGGATGGCCTGCCTGCTGGTCAAAATCCTGGTTGAAGGGACAATTGACCTATTTTCAAATTATGCTTTTATTATAAAAGATATACAAATAATATTTAATAAGTAGGATATTTTAAAATCAAACCTCAGAGAGAAGGTAGGGTAGGGTGGGGGAAAGGGGAGAGATCAACCAAAGGACTTGTGTGCATGCATATAAGCCTGACCAGTGATCATGGACAACAGGGGGGTGGGGGCATAAGTGGGACGGGGTTTGGAATGTGAATGGGGGGATGAGGATAATTATGTGATACTGTAATCAATTAAAAATAAATAAATAAAATTTATATGAATAAAATTGAAATCTTACATGTTTGCAAATATAAGCAAGTTGTATTACATATCTTTTCAGGTAAAACTATTCAGAATTCTGCTATTCAATATAAATCCATAAATATTTCATGTTGTAGCTATATCTCCATAATTCCAAATTGAGTAATTATATGAATTATTTTATGTTGCAAAATATTCCTCAGCTCCCATATGCAAACGTCATGCTAATAGATGTGAATATTTCCAAAGCTATAAATTTGGACGTGCACTGAAGCAATAAAATGGACACTCAGAGGTACTGGGAATTTATACACTTTGCAAGAATATATTATATCTATGACATCTAAGAGGAAGAATTTTATCTACTTTTTACTGAGTTTATTTAAATAGGAATAACACCAAAATCCTAATAGACATACTAAACACTGGCAAAAGATATGAAGTTATTTTGCTGTAAAGGAAATATATAATGCAAAAAAATCATATGGAAACTTGTTCATTGACTATTAAAAGTAGTAATCATTACAATAAAATTGAAGTGTTATTTTACTCAGAGTAAATTAGAAAAATATTTTAAATATTTTAAAAAGCCTGATAATGGGAGACCATATAGAAAAACTGGCATTTACACACTTTTCATGTGAAAATATAAATTAGGACAATTATTCTGGACAGAAAGTTGAAATTTTATGAACAAATGAAGAGACATAAATTGTTCATATCCTTTTGTGCAATAATCTAATCTAAAGGAATTGCTCTAAGAAATATATTCAAAAAGGATGAACAAATTGAAAAATTTTGGACAACAAAAATGGTTCCACATATGAGAAGGATTAAGTAGATCATGCTATAAATATGTAAAATATCTACTAAAATGATAAATAAAAAACTGTAGCAAATTAAAACATATTTTCTAAGTGAAAAAGAAGTACAAAATTGAAGGTACAATATGCTTAAAAGATGTAAAATATTCACACATATGGCTAACGACTTGCCAGGGAACAGAAACTTAAAAATAGCTGTAAGAATATGTGTGACTTTTTTTTTTTCTAACTTTATTGACAGTATAAGAAATTTCATTTTAACTTGTATTTATACCCAGTTTACATGTTATTGCCTATCAGTTCAATATGCCTAGTGTTAACCCAGAAAACATCCTGCTCCCCTATCTTCTCTTCTTAATTAATTGACAAAAATTCTAATCTTGGATAAAACCAAATATCTATCTCTTCACCTACACACAGGCAGTTGATTATTGCCATAGGTTACAATATGACAAAGGTCTTTGTCGGACTCTAAATTAATGATCACCAACCTAGAATTGGTCTTCAACCATTCTAGCCATTTTAATGATTTTTAAAATATTTTCCTCAATTGTCCTCACCCTCCATATCCCACAATTGTTATTTCTAAATTAGCTCTATTGACTTTAAATATCTGAACTCTCCTCAACATTCATTTTCAGCAAATTATTATGGGGGGGGGGCTATCTAATAGGAATTCTTTATCCTTCCACACATCACATTCAAAAACCTACTTGAGTCTAAGATACAGTATAGAACAATAGTTAAGAACATAATTTTTTTAAAAAAAGAATATAAGCTTAGAAGCCAGACCTCTTGTGTAGAATTATTACTTACTAGCTGTGTGATTTTGGAAAAGTTATTTTACTTCTCACTAATTCTATGTTCTCACTAGTAAAATAGGAATAATTATAGTCTTATACAGCATTATTACAATAATATAACAATTTAGCATATTAATATATGAGACTGTTATCTGGCATATAATAAGGATTCAATAAATATTAACTATTATCTAATTCCATCATTTTGACTTTTCTTTTTATTACAATGCATAAGTAAATCTCTACTTTTGAACTGTGACTGAATTCCATCATCTTATAACTGTTTAAGAATATTACCTAGTGGAATTTACTTTTATTATTACATTTGCAACCACTTCTTCAGTAGAAACACTATTCCATCAGTATTTAAATATGCTTAGGCATCTTTGTACACAACTAAATTTCTCAAAATAATTGTCTCTATCTGTTGGTCTCAAATTTAAGCATATATCAGAATCAACTGGAGAGCTTGTTAAAAAATAATTTCTGGCCCAACCCCAGAAGTTTTTGTTTTTGTTTTTAATTCAGGCATCAGGTGGAACCAGAGAATTTGCATTTCTTTTTTTTTTAATTTCTTTAATGATTAAGGTATCACATATTCGTCCTCATTTCTAACAAGATTCCAGGTAATATATCTGCTACTGGTCCAGGGACCACATTTTGAGAGCAGCTGATCTATATACTCACTACCACATACTGTTTCTTATTTCTCATATATTTCACTTCAACACATCTTTAGAATAACTCTATATAAGATCAAAAATGATCTTAGCTTGTCTTTTGGATGCTGTTTTGCAATAATTTTCATTCACTCTTTTTTTTAAATGCACAGAAAGTACATTAACAGCTCCAGATGAACAAAATGACTGGAATACATAAAAATCACATTGCAATACATAAAAAGCTACTCTGTTGAGATTTAGGTATCATACCCATAGGCTTGGAATTGAAATCATTCTTTTTTTTTTTTTTAATAAGCCTAACCATGTGATATTGATGCAAGTAGGCCTTGAACCTCACTTTGAAAAATAGTGACTATCAATATACTTTCTCCATATTAAGAAATATTTGCCAATTTCAATGTCAGGAAGATAATCTAAGTTTTCCTCTAAAAGCATTATGATTTATCATTTACATTTATACACTAAGTCAGTAGGAATAAATTTTGTTGTATGGCAGCGATTCTCATGTTTTAGTTTCAGAAATCATTTATAGTCTTAAAAAATAGTGAGGAGTGCAAAGAGCTTTAGTTTATGTGGGTTATATCTATTGATAATTACCATAATATAAAACTTAAAAATACTTAGGTATTATTACTTATGCAATTAAAAGAATAATAAAATTGCACATTAACAGTAACATATTAAAATTATATTTTTCAAAACATAAAGCATATTTAGTGAGTAAAGTAGCATTGTTTTTTTTAATATTTTTGCAAAACACTTTAATAAATGACATAATATAAACAGCTGGATTCTCATATCTGCTTCTCCAATCTGTTATGCTGTATTGTTTTGATTGAAGTTTATGAAGAAAATTGAGTCTCATACAGATTGTAGTTAGAAAAAAGAAGAGTATATATTGATATTTTAGGATAATTGTGGATATTCTTTGATACCACATTTGACAAGTAGTATTATCTTAAAGGTTAGTTGCAATATAGTATCTGAAAAAGTATCACACATTTTTGTACTATGTTACTGTGCACTTTTTGTACTGTGTTACTTTAAAATAATGGACACATCTTTGATGTTTAATTGATTTTTGACTTATGTATGATTTTGAAAATCATATATTGATCATTTGGAAAATACTTATTCATTGATTTACACAGATCTTTCAAATGTTGACATATTTTGTATATAATTATTTTAAAACCACATTTAAATCATCACAGCTCTTATCACCAAAATATTTAATTACTTGGGAGATGTCAAGTTCACAGTTTTCCATAATACCAATTTTTACTTGAAGACCAAATTTTATGGTGGGCAACACATATTATGAGTTGTTTATCTTCAAGTGGCAGGCTGACTTCTTTAATATTTAAGAATAAGTCCACCAAATAAAGTCTTAACCACAGTTTGACAATCTTTCATTTAAGTGAATATGGTGTCCCATGTAAAAAGTGATTAGTTCAGCTAGCAACTCAATCACAAATGTTTTTCATTGAGACAACCATCATACATAGAATTATCTTAGTATATACTGTCATTTCATCATATAAAATATTTAAAAGATGTATAGTAAAAGTTAAAATTTAATAAAATAAATAATTTTATTGTTTCATAAGGGTCATTCTTTTTTCTTTTATTTTTCACTTGCAGTTGATATTCAATATTATTTTATATTAGTTTCAGGTGTATAAACAGCATAGTGATTATACAATTATGTGATTTACAAAGTGATTCCCTGACAATTTATGTACCTACCTGGCATTATACATAGTGAAACTGGCTTTAGTTCTTACTGTGATTGCATAATAGTAAAGAAAAAATACAATGCACACTAGTTGGCTGTGATAGACTTGATCAGTGCTAAAGTACAAGAGGTTTTACTCAGCTTTTTGTAACAACATTGCAAATGTCAATAGAGTTAAAAGGTAAAGTATGTCTTCATATTCATACAATAGTTTAAACTCAAAGGATCTTTGGGACTCCAGGGGTTCATGAACCATACTTTGAAAATCACTAGTGTTAAAAGCAACAAATAAGATCAACAAAATCAAGAGCTGGTTCTTTAAAAGGACAAACAAAATTGATGGACCTCTAGCCAGGCTCACCGGGGGTGGGGGCGGGGGGGCAAAGAGAAGACTCAGATAAACAAAATCAGGAATGAAGGAGGTGAAGTAAAAACTGTTCTCACAGAAATACAAAGGATTGTAATAAAATACTGTGAATGACTTTATTCCAACAAATGGGACAACTGGACAAAATGGACATATTTCTAGAAAAATACAACCTTCCAAAACTGAATCATGAAGAATCAGAAAACCTGAATAGGCCAATAACTACTGATGAAATTGAAGCAGTAAAATATTTTTTTAAAAAAATAATAATAATAAAACAAAAAATTCCCTTAAGCAATAGCCCTGGTCTAGACATATTCACAGAGAAATTTTACCAAATATTCAAAGAAGATCTAATACCTCTACTCCTCAAACTATTCCAAAAAATTCAAAAGGAAGGAACACTTCCAAACTTATTCAATGAGGCCACCATAACTCTAATTCCAAAAACCAGAAAAAGACATGACAAAGAAAAAGAACTATAGGCCAATATGCCTAATGAACATAGATGCTAAAATCTGCAAGAATATTTTAGCAAACTGGATCTAGCAATATATTCAAAAGACCATATATCATGACCACATGGGATTCATTCTATATATGCAAAGATGGTACAATATTCACAAATCAATAAGTGTGATACAGCACATAAACAGATTGCAAGACAAAAAAAAATCACATGATCATATTAATCAATGCAGAAAAAGCATTTGACAAAATCCACCACCCTTTAAAAAAAAACTCTCAGCAAAATAGGAATAGATATATAATAATATACCTCAACATAATAAAGGATATATCGATATATGACAAACCTACAGCCAACCTCATACTCAATAGGCAAAAACTAAAATCATTTCCCCTAAGAACAGGAACAAGACAGAGGTGCCCCTTTTTACCACTCTTGTTCAACATAGTTCTGGAAGTCTTGACCATAGTTATCAGAAAGAAGAAATAAAAGGCATCCAAATAGAAAGAGAGGAAGTAAAACTCTTTTTATTTACAGATGACCTGATACTGTGCATAGAAACTCTAAGGACTTGATTAAAATACTACTGGATTTAATAAATGAATTAAGAAACATAACATGTTACAAAATTGACACTCAAAAATCCACTTGTACAACAATAGTGAACTTTCAGAAAGAGAAACTAAAAAAAAATCCCATTTACCATTCCAATAAAAAAATTGGCATACTTAGGAATAAAGTTAAACAAAGAGGTAAAAGACCTGTATTCCGAAAACTATAGGACATTGAAAACAGGGATAGAAGGAGACATAAAAAGTGGAAGAATATATCACGTTCATGCACTGGTAGAATCAACATCATTAAAATACCCATACTCAAAAAGCAATCTATAGATTCAATGCAATCCCCATTAAAATACAATAGCAATGGCATATTTCACAGACCTAGAACAAACACTCCAAAAATGTATATAGAACCAAAAAAGACCATGAATATCTGCAGCAATCCTGAGAAAGAAGACTCATGTTGGAGGAATCACAATATCAGATATCAACCTATACTACAAAGCCACTGTACTCAAAACAGCTTGGTACTGCCACAAGAACAGGTATATATTATAGATAAATGGAACAGAACAGAGAACCCAGAAATCAATCTAAGTCACTATGCTCAATTAATATTTGACAAAGGAGGAAAGAGAATACATTGGAGCAATGACAGTCTCTTCAATAAATGGTGTTGGGATAATTGGACAGCTATATAAAAAATGAAACTAGGCCACCAACTTACACCATATACAAGAATGAACTCAAAATGATTAAAATACTTAAGTGTAATATGTGAAACCATAAAAGTCCTGAATGAAATCATTGGCAGCTAAATCTCAGACATCTCTCTCTCATAGCAATATGTTTACCAATGCCTTAATGGAAACTCAGGAGAAAATAAACAAAAGGAATTACATAAAAATAAATAGCTTCCACATGGAAAAAGAAACCATCATCAAAATAACAAGAGACCCCACTACATGGGAGAACATATTTGCCAAAGATACATCTGATAAGGGTTTAATCTCCAAGGTATATAGGAAACTCATACACCTTAACAAAAGGAAGTCAAACAATCCAACCAAAAATGTGCAAATGATCTAAATAGACACTTCTCCAAAGTGGACATACAAAAATCCAAGAGACATATAAAAAATGCTCAGTCACTAATCATCTGAAAGATGCAAATCTAAACTACAATGAGATATCATCTCATACCTGTCAGAATGGCTATCATCAACAAATCAACCAAAGACAAGTGCTGGCGAGGATGTGGAGGAAAAGGAACCCTCTTCCACTACTGGTGGGAATGCAGACTGGTACAGCCATTGTAGAAAAGAGTATGGAGTTTGCTCAGGAAATTAAAAATGGAACTCCCATTTGACCCAGTGATCCCACTTATAGGAATATATCCTAAGAAACAGGAAACACTCATCAGAAAGAATATATGCATCCCTGTGTTCATAGGAGTGCAATTTATAATAGCTAAGAATTGGAAATAGCCTAAGTGCCCATCAGCAGGTGAATGGATAAAAAAACAACAAAACAAAACTGTGGTACATTTACACAGTGGAATACTGTGCAGCAATAAAAAAAAGAAAGAACTCTTACCATTTGCAAGATCATGAATGGACCTGAAAAGTATTATGCTGAGTGAAATAAGCCAGTAAGAGAAAGGTAAGTATCGCATGATCTCACACATATCTAGAATCTAATGAACCAAATAAACTGATGATCAAAAATAGACCCAGAGTCATAGAAGGATGAACAGACTGTTGAACCACAGAGGAAAGGCAATAAACCAATGAACTTGTATGCATACATGCATACCCTATGAACACAGACAATGGGGTAGTGAGGGCCTGGGGGAGTTGGGGGGGTAGATGGTAGAGGGATAGAAGAGCTTAATGGGGGGAAAAGGAATATCTATGTAATACTTCCAACAATAAAGACTAAAATAAAAATAAAGAAAAGAATATCACTACTGTTGTATTAGATACATGTTTTCCCATATAGATATCACACTGACCAAGCACAATTTGCTGAAAGACCCATTTCTCACCACTGTACCGTGTTTCCCCGAAAATAAGACACCCTCCGAAAATAAGACCTAGCACATGGAAAGATAAAACATCCCCTGAAAATAAAACCTAGCGCAAGTTTGGAAGAAAAAAATTAATGTAAGATTGTCTTATTTTCGGGGAAACAGGGTATTACAGTATTACCTTTGTCATAAATTGGGTAACTATGTATTTGTGAATGTGTTTCTTGGTTCTTTTCTCTGATCTATTTGACAGTTGCTCTATGCATACGCCAGTAGCACGCTGCCTCAATTTCTATTGCTTTATAATACATCTTGATATCTGATATTGTATGTCCTCAAGTTTTGTTTTCTTCTTCAACACAGCCCTGGCTGTTCTTGGTTCTTTTCATTTGAGTTTTAGAATCAACTTATAGTTTCTTCAAAAAACAAACAAACAAAAAAAAACACCTGCTAATATTTTTACTGTGATTACCATGAATTTTTAGAATAATTTGGAAGAATTTACGTGTTTAAAGTATAAAATTTTCCAATCCAACATGATTTACTTCTCTATATATTTCTTAGTTTCTCTCTATAATGCTTTTTTTAAGTTTTTAACATAAAGGATTTATCCATATTTCATTTGATGTAGTCTTAGATATATGAAATTTTTATGCTTTGGGGTACTATTTTTTTTTTTTTTTTTTTTTTTTAGTTTTCAAGGTTTTTCTTTTTATTGTGATAAATATACATAACATAAATTTTATCATCTTAACAATTTTAAGTGGACAGCTTAGTAGTGTTAAGTACATTCATATTGTTCAACCAGTCTTTAGAAGACTTCATTTTGCAAAACTCTCTACCCTTTATACCATAACTCCCCACGAATCCTTTTCTCCAGTCCTTGTTAACCACAGTTCAACTTTCTGTCTCTATAAAGTTGACTATTCTAAATAATTCACATTTGTGGATTCATACAATATCTGTCTGTTTGTGTCTGGCTTACTTCAGTTAGTAAACTGTATTCAAGAGTCATCTAAATTATAGCATATATAAGAATCTTAATTCCATTTTGTGGTTGAATAATTATATTGTATGTATCAATCAACTTTTGTTTTTCCATTCATCGTTTGATGGACACTAGTGTTGTTTCTACATACTGACTTTTGTGAATAATGCTTCTATGAATATTGGAGTACAAGTATTTGAGTCCCTGCTTTTAATCCTTTTGGGTATTTACGTCGAGACAAATTTCTGGATTATAATTCAAAGTACTTTCCACAGTGGCTGCACCACTTTATAGTCACACAAACAATGTTGAGGGCTATTTTTAAAGAAATATATTTCATCTTGTATGATGCTGGTACATGGACACGTTTGGCTTTTCTAGGTACATAATTATACCATCAACAAGTAATAAAATTTTATTATTTGCTTTTCAAACTTTATACCTTTTATTTGTTTTTATTTTGTTCTTAGATAGACTAGCTCCTCTAGCAGAGTACTAAATAAAATCAGTGATAGTGGAGAGTACTGTCACATTCCTAAGTTCTGTGAAAAAGTTTCCAGTAGTTACTGATTGAGAATTACATGTACTGAAAGGTTTTTGTAGATGCCCGGTGGTAAGCACTGTAGTCACCAAAAGATGTTTGTGCCCTATTTATGGAATTTATACATATATTTGATTATCTGACAAAAGAAACTTTGCAGATATAATTAATACTATAGGTCTTAAAATAGGGATATTTTCCAGGTGGGCCCAATCTAATCATCTCGAGTTAGAGAGATGAGGTAGAACAGGAAGCAGGAAAAATTAAATGAGATTCTAAGCATGAGAAGGGTTCATCACCTCATTGCATTTTGGCCCTTTACAAGAACCAGATAGAGGCTTCTGGGAGGTAAGGACAACCCCCAGATGATAGCTTGCAAGGAAACAAACAAACAAAAAAAACAAAAAACTCAGTTTTACTATTGCAACACTGACTTCTTCCCAAAACCTGAATAAATTTGGAAGCAGAACTGTTCATAGAGCATCCAGTAAGAAATGAAGCTGTACCAATGTCTAATTTCAGCCAAATCCATCCAGACATCTGATCACAGAAAATATTAGATAATAAATTTTTGTTAATAAAAAAAATGCCTACTATGTGGTAATGTCCAATATACATAATAATTATAAGTGATAGCAAGGCCTGATTTTATGAGAGTAATATAATCTTGATTCAAAATTCATTAGGACAATATAGAAATAAAAAGTACAGATCAAAAAATAATTGTGTTGTTTCAGCTTGCTAAATTTGTGGTAATTTCAATAACATAGCTAAAACATGCCCTTTATCACATAAAAAAAGTTTCCTCTATTAAAAAATATATATTGATTTCAGAGAGTGGAAGTGTGAGGGAGAGAGAGATAAAAACACCAATGATTAGAGAAAATCATTGATCTGCGGCCTCCTGAACACCCCTACTGGGGATTGAGTCCAAAATCCGGGCCTGTGCCCCAACAGGGAATTGAACTGCAACCTGCTGATTCATGGGTCCAAGCTCAATTACTGACCCAAGCCTGTTGGGCATGTTCCTTTCTTTTCTTAATTTGCTTAGAGTTTTGTCATGAATAGTGTTGAATTCATCATCAGGATGATCATGTGTATAACCAAAGTTTTTGTTTTTTTAACTGATTTTCTGATACTAAAGCAATCTTGCAAAACCAAAATAAATGTTAGTTAAATATAATGGGTTATTTTTTAATATAGTAATATTGTCAATTTGTTAAAATTTTATTATTTTGTTATCTATGTAATTGAGAGAGACTGATTTGTAATATTTCTTTCCTGCCATGCGCATGTCAGATTATAGAATCTGGTACTATTTATTTCCTAGATATTTGGAAGAATTCATTAATAAAGGCATGTGATCCTAAGTGTGTACATGTGCTTACAGAAAAATTTGACAAGTCAGTTTCTATAAAGAAATAGTATGGAGTTATCTCAAAAAATTAAAAATGGAAATGCTTTTTAACCCAGAGATCCCACTTTTGGGAATATATCCTAAGAATACCAAAACACCAATCAAAAAAAAAATTATATATATATATATATATATATATATATATATATATATATACACACACGCACCCCTATGTTCATAGCAACATTATTTACAATAGCCATGGCCTGGAAACAGCCTAAGTGCCCATTAGTAGATGAGTGGATAAAAAAGCTATGATACATTTACACAATAGAATACTATGCTGCTATAAAAAGAAGGAACTTTTACCCTTTGCAACAGCATGGATGACCTGGAAATTATTATACTAAGCAAAATAAGCCAGTCAGAGAAAAACATACCATATTATCTCACTTATAAGTGGAATCTAATGACCAAAATAAACTGAAAAACAATATGGAAACAGAGGCATAGATATATTGAACAGACTTACTGGGTTTAAGGGAAGAAGGGTAAGGGGAACTGGATGACAGAAGGTGAAGAGAGTAGCCAAAGATCATATATACTTAGCTAGTGGACACAGACAACAAAGTGGTATGCAGGGACTGGGTGGAGGTTGGCAAAAGGAGGGGGGGAGCATCTATAATAATCTCACCAATAAAAATTTAAAAAAAGAAATCATAATATATTTTCAATATCCAGCTTTGATAGCTTATGCTTTTTAAAAAAATGTATACTTTTATTTTATTTTAGAGGGAGGAAAGAAGAGGGAGAGAGAAGTAGAATCATTGATGAGAGACATTGATTAGCTACCTCCTACATGCTCCCCACTGGGAATCAAGCTCCCAACCCAGGCATGTGGCCTTGAATGGGATCAAACCAGTGACTTCTTGGTGCATGGGATGGCACTCAACCAACTGAGCCACATCAGCCAAGCAATAGCTTATACTTTTTTTTTTAATATATATTTTATTGATTTTTTACAGAGAGGAAGATAGAGGGATAGAGAGCTAGAAACATAGATGAGAGGGAATCATCGATAGGATGCCTCTTGCACACCCCCTACTGGGGATGTGCCCGCAACCAAGGTACATGCCCTTGATCGGAATCAAACTCGAGACCTTTCAGTCTGCAAGCTGACGCTCTGTCCACTGAGCCAAACCGGCCTCGGCAATAGCTTATACTTTTTGAAGAATATTCCATTTCATGCAAACCATCAAAGGTATCTACATAGTCATTCTAATAATCTCTTGTATGGTAATTGGGAACATGGACCTAATCCTATTTTCCAAGCCCCCCCTCCCCCCCTACGCTGTGGGACTATAATGAAGGCCATCTGTCAGCAGACTGTGAGACCTTGGGAACCTGGCCTGCAACTCAGTCTAAGAAATGCTAGAGAGAAACTACTTCTAGATGGGAGCCTGGATTGTAACAGCTAGTGTTTTGATCTTACACAACTTATACAAGTGTATATTCCACTCCCCCTTCATGCCCTGGTTTTCTATGATTTCTGTACTCTATAAAACCTTGTACTGAGAAAGTCTGAGTGGCTGCAAAACAATAGCCACCCCCAGTGCAGCCCAGATGGGACTTAGCAGGATAACTTCACTGGTGGCAGCCTGTGCAGTGATAAACTTCACCAGTGAGCCGACACTGGTGGTAGCCGGTGAGCACATATGTCCAAATAAACCCATGTCTTACACAGCTAGTCTTCTGTGTTATTTCTTTGGAATTCATAAACAATATGTTGAGATATTCTATGACCTTGGCACTTTACATAACACTTCTCCTTATCTTGAAATGTCTGTAGAATCTTGTTCTCCATTGTATTTTCTTGGTCAGTCTTTCTAGAGATTTATCATTTTTATTAATGTATTTAGAAGCAATATTTGGCTTTGCTAATTTTTCTTATGTTATGTCTGTTTTTTAATTCATTGATTTCTACTTTTTACTTTTTACCTATCATAATGTGCAAATGTTCAAGTTGCTCTACATCTTCACTAACACTTGGTAATTTAATCTTTCTAACTTTACCTATTCCGGTGTGTGTGTCTGTGTGGGTGTCTATGTGTGCATGTGGGTGATTTCACTGTGTTTTAAATTCCACTTTTTTACATAAGTAAAAATGTTGAACATCTTATATGTTTTTTGGCCCTCTGGACCCTAAGTTTTAAATGGTGAATTTTCTGGACTTACTTTTGCTACCTGCCTTATCTTTGCACTCTACACTCTTTCCTTAATTCATCTAATCCAGTTTCATAGATTTATCACTATGTATATACCAATAACTCCAAAAGTTGTATCATAAAACTTGCTACTGGGTTTTAAATTCTTATATCTAAACAAGTGGCCTGAAATATGTGCAAGAAGGGGGGAGGGTGTTCCCTCAGCCCAGGCTGCACCCTCTCCAATTAGGGACCCCTTGAGGGATGTCCAACCACAGATTTAGACTGCTGGCTCCTAAATGCTCACCTGCCTGATCGTCCCTAACTGCCTCTGCCTTCCTGCCTAATCACCCCTAACTGCCCTCCCCTGCCAGCCAGAACTCACCTCCAACTGCCCTCCCCTGCCAGACTGATCTTGCCCCCAACTGCTCTCCTCTGCCGTCCTGATCACCTCTAACTGCCTCTGCCTGCCTGATTGCCCCTAACTGCCTTCCTCTGCCAGCCTGATATCAACCCCACTGTCCTCCCCTGCAGGCCTGATCTTTCCTCCAACTGCCCTCCCCTGAGGCCTGGCTGCCCCCAATTGTCTTTCCCTGCCAGCCTGATATACCCCCAACTGCATTCCCCTGCTGGCCTGATTGCCCCTAATGGCCTTTGCCTTGGCCCCCACAACCATGGCTTTGTCTGAAAGAAAATTGGACTTCTGAAAGATGTCCAGTAGACCCAGATTAATTAGCATATTACCCTTTTAGTAGTATAGACAGATTATATAGGATAGGATTGCTTAAATGGGTGTGGAAAGTTTTTTTCATCAGGAGGAGATGCTCTTGGCAGACAAACATACATAATCCCTATATCTGGACTAATAGCCAGCCATATGCACTATATTTCCAAACCGGTCATGAAAAAATTGATCCATTTTCTTACATCGTACACCAAACAGCTGTTGCCCTTAAAACCCCTCCTCAGCCCCCACCTTAAATTCTGGCTTCTCATTTTACCCAGATTAGGTTCTGATTGGTCAGTTTCTATGCCAGTTAACGTCAGAAGCTCTGCCTCCTAGGCAGCCATTGGCTCCTGGCACTTCATCCAGATTTGGTTCTGATTGGTTGGTTTCCATGCCAGTCAGCATCTCTGGGATTATCAACAGGCCTGATCAGAGGCCAGGCTGATCAGCAACCCCCAGGAAGGCCCAAGAGAAAGAGGCATAGCTGATGGCCATGCCCCAAGAGAAAGGGAGAGGCAAGGACTGATCAACAGCTGCCACTGAGGTTATGGATGACACCCTGCTTCTCTCTCCAGGCCTCTTTTTGGACCTGATTCACAGCCCCTTGGCAGTCAGTGCTGGGTTGCAGCACCCACAGTAATGCAACCCAGCACTGACTTCTGCTCAGTTGAACCTTTGGTCATTTTGGATGTAACAGACCCTGGGTTTTTATATATTAGGATATCCACGGTACATATCCCAACACTTCTTCACCCTTTTCCTTTTCTTCTTCACCCTTCTTCTTTCTTGACTAGAAGATTAATGTAAAGCCTGGAGACACAGCAGTTATCTTGTGCTCTAAAGTTAAAAATACAAGGGCAAGAAACAATGTATTAAAAACAGCAGAAGATAAATTTGTACAGGATTTTGGGAGAAGGAGATGAAAATGTTTTACAATTGATTGTGATTGTGGTTTCACTACTCAGAATGTATTGAAATCCATGAAATTATAACTTTATTTTCCCCCTTTCACCAGACTCTTTAAATAGATTACTTGTATGATATACGAATTATATCTCAATGTAGTTGTTAAAAATATAGAGTGATTTTTAAGTATGGCAATAATTCAAGCTCTTCCATAAGATTCGCTTTTTATAAAATTTTAGGATGGAATTTTAAATAATCTAAGTACTCGTTTAGTCTTCATATTCTCATAAAGAAACATTTTGCATGAATATACTACTTGTGTGGATTATCCATATTTGAGAAAAAGAATTAAATTATTTGTTTGAAAACTATAGCCTGTGAGAGACAATAATGGAATAATTTGAATAAATATAGTATGTCAGGGGATTCTGGGCTGAATTTTAACTAGCAGTCATTAATACCATAGTATATAATTACTTCAGCAAGTAGATGCTGAATTATAAAGGCTATTTTGATGTAAACAAATTCTAATCTACACTCAGAAATGTACTGTGTCCGAGACTCACTACTTCCAATAGAGGCATTTTGTCTTGTTTAGATTACTATGACAAAAAAATTATAAAATTACTAATAGGTTTAATTAATGGATCTAAAATATTTACTTTCAATAGATAGCTATTCAATTTTACACTTTTATGTGTTAACATAATGCAATGGATGTTAAAAGCACAAAATGAAGAGATCTGATTGCCTGTATCAAAACAAAATCTTTCAAATGAACAATTCTGAAATATAGTGACATGTTCATTTAAATAATTGCAACCTTTCAGCTACAAAAATGTTCTTTTCTCTAAGTTAGTCCAGCTACACAGGAGAAATTTTAAAAAATATTTGATTAGAGCAATCAGCTTTTAACCAATATTTCAGGTCAATCAATATTTTTGGCACATTTCAAATAATAGGACCCAACTTGTTTTGGCAGGGAAAGGAAACTTACTTTTAGTGCTCCCTTCCTTCAATTAATTACTTGTCACTATAAATCTACAATATCATGGACCAATGCTTGGGACAAAATCACAGCAACACATGGTACCAGTTAGGAGCAGATTATTAGAGACTTTACAACCTAAATTTCCACAAGAAAAAAATTATGCATTCCCAATCCAGACTCCAGGGCCTCTGCTTGGGTTGCTGGGGGACATGGCCAACCTGCAAACCACCACAGGACCCTCACCCAGGCTGCCCCATGCCCCAAGGGAACCCCAACCCTGATCTGGGACATCCTTCAAGGCAAACCAGCTGGCCTGCAGGGAAGGGCAGTTTGGGGGACCAAGGTCTGTAGGGGAGGGCAGTTAGCGATGACCAGTCCTGCAGGGAAGGGCAGTTAGGGGTGATCAGGCCTGCAGGGGAGGGCACTTAGGGGCAAACAGGCTGGCTGGGGAGCAGTTATATATCAATCATGCTGGCAGACAGAAGCAGTTAGGGGAAACGGGAGGCAGGCAGACAAGAATTTGGGAGCCAGCAGTCCTGGATTATGAGAGGGATTTCTGACCGCCCATTTAGGCCTGATCCCATCTGCATTGGGCCCAAACTGGCAGTTGGACATCCCTCAAAGGGTCCCAGATTTGAGAAGGTATAGGTTGGGCTGAGGGACAACCCCCCATACACTTATTTTGAGCACCAGACCTCTAGTCCTGTAATAAATTCCCTTGGTATACCTCTGATTTCAGATTCAGCTTCAATGGACATATTCAATGAGCTCATTTCAGTTCACACTTAACATTTTTCCTTTTTATTTTTTTTGCTTTCAGGTTTTTCCCCATAACTCTTCTCTGAAGTCATTTAGGGAAACAATCTTTTACATTATCTGGTTAAACACCTATTTTACAGAATTGGTCTCTTTGTAACTGCAATATCATGGACCAATGCTTGGGACAAAATCACAGCAACACATGGTACCAGTTAGGAGCAGATTATTAGAGACTTTACAACCTAAATTTCCACAAGAAAAAAATTATGCATTCCCAATCCTTCCATTTTTTATAATTATGTTCATAATAACACTTTTAATTTTTATAAATGGAGAAATATTGACCAATTTACACCAAGATGCACAGTAAGTTAATGGTAGACTCAAGTTTAGAAACTGATCTTCTGATTCCAGATCAATGTTTATTTTCTATACCACTGGTTCTGAAAGTATGTCCTTCCATCAGGATGAGTCATCTAATTACTTGTAAAAAATTCAGATGCCTGAGGCCCATTCCAACACTTTATCTACTTTTCTTTCCTTACATATTTTGAACATATGAATGTCATGAGTTCTTGGGTTTCACAACCTACTAGTGAGAACCACTGTGGGGAAAAAATGATCTGCCCAACTTAAGTCAGGTATATACTGTGGTATTAATTAATTGGCAGTTGGAAAAAATACATTCCACATATAAAGGCAAGCCTCGGCCAAAGCCTAGAGATTAGAGAGGTATGAGGCATTTATAAGGAAATAGTTAAATTTAAAAATACTGTAAGGTTTATGTAGCTGGAAAATGATGAAAAGGTGCCTTGGAATACATCTTAGCAGGCTTTGTATGTTGACGGACTAGTTTGAACTTCATGCAGTAGGATGAAAGGAAATAATTTAAGATGTTTTTCAGCAGAAAGCATCTTGTCAGAGTTAGATTAAGATTAATCTTCCACCAGTAAGTGGAGTGACTTAGAGTGGGGATAGCCCAGAATAGTGTTTCTCATACTTATGTGTATCTAAAATTATTTATGATGCTAGTTTTAAAAATGTGCATTCCATTCACCTGGCCTCAGAGTAAGTAGTTGGAGGGTGTATTCCAGGAAATGGTGTTTATTACCAGCACTTTGTTTCTTACATAACAGATACGGAGGCCAGGTGTTTCATACATGCATGTACATACCTACATACTCAGGTTTTGTACATACAAATGTTCCTTATATACATAGTATTTGAGAACTTCTGATCTGATTTGCCTTCACAGCAATCTTCTAAACCAATGCATTAGAGATATAATTTAGAGGTGAGGGAAATGTATTGGACAAAGGAACATAGGCTGCCTCTGAAGTAGGCAGCTGCAACTCAGAGTAAGCTGATCATTGCCATTCAGGAAAGTTGTATCTGCTTTTTCATGAGAAACCAGGTATATGAATGAATTATTATGGTTACTGTCCCAATTTTTAATGTTTAGTGTCTCACCTCTCTCTCTGTCTCTGAAAACAAACAAACAAAAAGTCTTTAAAGACTTTTGGTGGGATTTGGCTAAAGGGCAACTAGTGTATGACCTCTGGCTTTCTTTTTACTAGCTCCACTCAGTTTTGTT
The DNA here is from genome assembly GCF_014108245.1 of Pipistrellus kuhlii. Lineage (NCBI taxonomy): Eukaryota > Metazoa > Chordata > Mammalia > Chiroptera > Vespertilionidae > Pipistrellus > Pipistrellus kuhlii. The sequence continues at coordinate 33,028,716 of NW_023425471.1, forward strand.
TTGTTTTGTTTTCATTTTTGGAATGTTTTATTATCTTCAATTGTTCTTGGCTTTCACATTTGCATTTATTTCTATAGTGTTGTATATGCATATTAATATGTACTTTTTATACACTGACTGTCTCCCTAGGTCGGCCAAAAGTTCCTCAAAAGGAAAGACCATATCCTCAATTTCAACTCAGCTCTCCTTACAGTGAGCACTCTATGAGGATGGTGGGAGTTGACTTATGCTAGTACAATAGATGCTACTTGTGAACTTGTGATCACTGTGTTTTAGTGATCATGATCCTTCAGCCCAGTATTAAAATATATATTACCAATTATTTATGAAGAGGAAAATAGTCAATCTATTATATTATTACTTATGTTCCCCTATGCTACATAAATTTATGCATATAGATCTTTCCTGTCAGCATTATCCTCTCTTCATTTCTGCAGCACATTATATGCTGTGTGTTGTGCAAATGTTTCCCCGCGCTTACTTTTCAAGTGGTTTCTCATAGCAGATGTTCCCCCAAGTGTACTTTCTTCCTCTTTTTACTAGCATTTCTTTCTATACAAACAACAGATTGCTTATCAGCTGTCCTTTAGATTAAAGGAGAAAAACATTCACTTCTACAGATATTTGCTTGTCTCCCCCCACCCCAAGATTCTCAGAATAGATTTATAAAGAAATATACATCTTTCCTCTCATTTTCTTCCCTGACTCTTAATGTCATAATATAAAGCTTGGCTTTCAAATTATTTCTATAGAGTCATCTTCTTTGAATTTCCTGAGCAAAATTGCCTTCTTAGTATATTAATATTAGATGGAAATGTGGTGTTCAGTGACTCATGAACAAAACTTACTTGTCTGAGTATCAACCAAAAATAATTCAATAAATTTATATTATCTAAAATTATAAGGGGGTAATTAAGAATGTTTTTTCTCAGCTGAAGCTAATTCTTCTGATTGTTACCAAGGGGGCTTGTAGGACTAGGAATAAAAATACAGGTGACAAATACTAGACTCCACATAACCACTATATATAAGAATAGAATTTTACAGTTTACACAGCATTTTACCTTCACTATCCCATTTAATCCTCACACAAGCTAGTATAAGTTGTATTATCCCCAGTTTTACAGCTAAAGGCTGAGATATAGTTTACCTAAGGTCACACTACCACAAAGCTGAGATGCCAACACTCGAACCCAAGTTCAGTTCTTTATTTGCACTGGTCTAACTTGCCCCTCTGCCATTTCTATAATGACTTTCAAATCATCCTCAACTGCACTTTTAACAGCTTTGTTGAAATATAATTCAAGCACCACACGATTCAGCCACTTAAATTGTATAATTTAATGCTGCTTAGTATTCACAGAATTATGGTACCATCTTTAAAAGCTACTTTTAGAATATAGTTTATCACCTCAAATAGAAACATTATACCCATTAGCAGTCATTCCCCACTTTCCCTCCCTCTAAGCCCTGGCAACTACTAATCTTTCTGGCTCTATAGTTTTGCCTATTCTGGACATTTCATATGAATGCAATCATATAATATGTGGCCTTTTGTGCTTGGCTCTTCTCACTGAGCATAGGTTTATCTATGTCATGCAATACCAATATTTTATTTCTTTTTATGGCTGAATGCTATTCCATTGTATGAATATACCACTTTTATTCATGCATCCATTATATGCTAGGTATCAGTGTTGTTTTCACTTTTTGATTATTATAAATAGTTCTGCTGAATACATTAAATTGTTTTTTCACATGTAATATGTACACAGTATTTTTATTCAGTAAGTCTGTTAAAGGATTAAGAAATGTACTTTTGGCTATTTGGGTTTCTGGGGGGGAAAAGTTGAGTGTGGCTGGAAGCTAGAATAAAGATTTTAAAGCAGAGAGTGGTGAAAGTTAGAGTTTTAAGAAGGTGTCAGATACAGAGAAGCCTTAGAAACCATTTTAAGGATCTGAGCTTGTCCCGAGGAACTCATGAAAACCACTGAAAGTTTTAATCAGGCTGGTTAAGAAATTTGTTTGTAACTATAGAAAAACCACTTTGAGTATACTGTTGAGAAAAGACTAAAAAGGGATCAGGAGCCTATTTCAGAAGTGCCTTTAGAATAATCAAATATATGCATAACCCTCACCTAAAGGCATTGCTTTGCTTCTGTCTGGCACTGGGGCTTTTCTCTATAGTAGGGGTGTCAAACTCAATCAGAGAAGGGGCCAAAATCTAAAATCCAGCCTAAATCGCGGGCCGAATGGTTTACTGAACAGTCATAAACTCTCATTGTGATGGAAACGCAGCGGAGTGCAGTGATGACAGCGTGGGGCGGGCCACATTGCAAGGCCTGGCGGGACGGATTTGGCCCGCGGGCCTTGTGTTTGACACATGTGCTCTATAGGTATGGCAAGTGCAGTGTCTTATGAAGTAATTATTTGAAGTACTCTTTTATTAAATTTATTTTCTTGTTTAAGTATAGTTGGTATACAATCTTATATTGGTTGTATTAGTTTCAGGTATACAATATTGTGATTTGACATTTTTATACTTTACAATGTGCTCTAAAAATACTTTCCCAGTCTCATTTGATTGTGATAGGTAAAACTTCACTTTCTAAGTAACAGTTCCTTGAACATTTTGTTCTATATTACAGTGTTAGAGAGAGAAAGAGTGCCAGAGATCTTCTAGTCTGACCTATTTATACTATAGAAAATAAAATGAAGCTTGGAGAGATTTTTTCCTCACTATCACAGCCATGTGACTTATGCCTCTTTACTTCTAATAGAATATTCTTTTCACTATAGCATGCTTCTTTCCCAACTTAGCATTCATCATACAAGAATTGTTTGTGAAGTACCTGTTTAGGAACTAGAACTTTCCAAAGTGATGTGGACATTGTTAAGAGTGAAATTCTTCTTTCCTTTGCTCTTGGAAGCCTTTGAAGGGATGTGACTTATTTGTCTGAGTTTCTGGATAATAGTAACAGTCTTTAGGGTCCCTAGAGACACGGCACAGGGTAAAGTTCAGCATGATTTGGACTGTCATCCTTATGCAGAGCATCTACACAAATCCCTGCCTTGCAGCTTTTTTGAGCAATAAATACAATGTGTGCTACATGTCTTTCATAATGTCTGGTGTATAAGTACACAATAACATTGGAAATAAAATGCATTAAGGACAAGCTCAAGAAGATTTCTCAAAAGAGGGTGAAATTCATGGAGGTAAGGGCACTCTGAATTGGGCTTTGGCTGAATGGAAAGAATTGTTCCTCTTTCTAGGACTGCCAGGTAGAGTCAACGAGTCAACTTCTAGAGATTGCTTTTTTTTTTTTTTTTTTTTTTACCTTAGCACAGACTCGGATACAACTTTAGAAATAAATGCTGCAGAGAACTTGGGATTTAATGGCTTTTTATTACTAGTGGAAATTTGTGGTTATTTGGAGAAAGAGTCATATAAAGATTAGCATTGTTTTTACTGGTTATATAGCATGATTCATAATTTAAAAAAAAAACTATGTGAGTTTTCGGGATACATTTTATGAACCTTGAATGCTTGGTTCAAAAATTTTTTATGTCCTGCCAGGACCGGTTTGGCTCAGTGGATAGAGCGTCGGCCTGCGGACTGAAAGGTCCCGGGTTCGATTCCGGGCAAGGCCATGTACCTTGGTTGCGGGCACATCCCCGGTAGGGGGTGTGCAGGAGGCAGCTGATCAATGATTCTCTCATCGATGTTTCTAACTCTCTATCTCTCTCTTCCTCTCTGTGAAAAATCAATAAAATATATATTTAAAAAAAATTTTTATGTCCTTTTAGGGTTTAATTTCTTAGGGAATTAAAACAATAACCTAATTACTTTAAAAGTAGTGATGTGAATTTGATCTCTTAGCTTAGTTTATTTTTTCTACTGGAAATATCTGCTCACATAAAGCACATCAGCACAAGTATGAATGGCCATAATCATCTATGATAGCTATAATTTGGGGTCTAATTGTTTGAACCATTACTATTTACCAATATTGTTTATCAGGCTCTCTTGCTATAAGTATATGGGATTTCCTGTGCATTTATTATACATTACACAAAGACCTAAAAACAAATAACGATTTTAATATTCTCCAACAGGCAGTTCAAAACTTAGTGCAGACAAACTCACCTACCTATCTGTCAGCATTTTGGGTGAAATTTAAAGCAAGAATGTCAAGTGATACTTTAAAAATGGAATATTTTAGTCAAGTAAATCTTATATAATAAAAGCCTAATATGCTAAGTGTCCAGTCTTCTGGTGACCAGTTATCTGTTCAACCAATCAAAGCGTAATATGCTAGTAATATGCTAAGGCCACTCAACCGCTTGTAATGCTATGCACTGACCGCCAGCAGGCAGACACTCTGACAACTAAGTTAGCTTGCTGTTGTAGTCCAGCTTTTCAGGACCAAGCAAGACAGGGTGGACATGCCCTGCAGCCCTCCCATGGTCCCTCCTCAGCTGACCAACCCCCCTGTGTCTCTCTCTGGCCCCTATCATGCACCAGTGGGATTCCTCAGCCTGGCCTGTGTCCTCTCCCAATCCAGGACCCCTCAGGAGGTGTCAGAAATCCAGTTTCAACCTGATCCCACAAGCCAGACCAAGGGACTGCACTGGTGCACAAATTCATGCATCAGGCCTCTAGTATGAAATAAATGTCAGTTACTTCTTAATTTTATGATCTATAAAACTATTTAACCTCTTTGATTGTAAGTTGTTTAAATAAAACCAAATCAATGGGGAGCATAAACCAAAAAGTAAAATTAGTATATAAGAAAATAAATTATCACCAGTATATAAAAATAGTGTCTATTTTTCGAATTCTGACTTTGCAAAGTACTGTGCCTATGGTCCCCTGAAGGTCCTAGGGAAGAACTCATTTTTGCCCCTTATACCTTCTGGTTGTTACTGACAATCCTTGACATTCCCTGGCTTACAGGTGCATCACTCCAGTCTCTACCTCTGTCTTCACATGGCCTTCTGCCCTGTGTGTCCAAATTTTTCTCTTCTTATAAGGGCATGCATTGTATTAGATTTAGGTCCCATCCTAATCCAGTATGACCTCATCTTAACTAATTACATTCCCAAAGGTACTATTTCCAAATAAAGTCACATTCACAGATTCCATGTAGATCATATATTTTGAATTTGGGGGAGATACTATTTGACCCAATAGGTAATGCTAAAATTATTGCCTCACTGAATTCTATTAGTTTTGAAAGTTAAGTAACTATTTTTATCTCAAACTTAAAAAGAAATAAAGTTTAGGGTGATTTGACAAGGTCATAACTGGCAGAGCTAGTATTCTAGTTTACAGCTAACCGAATTACAAAACTTTCTTTTGACCCTCTATTAGGATGATTTTTCAAGCATTATATTACTACAAGAAATATTAAAATGTCTTATCTTTTTTAAAATATATTTTATTGATTTTTTACAGAGAGGAAGGGAGAGAGATAGAGAGCTAGAAATATTGATGAGAGAGAATCATCTATCAGCTGCCTCCTACACAGCTCCTACTGGAGATGTGCCTGCAACCAAGGTACATGCCCTTGACTAGGATCGAACCTGGGACCTCTCAGTCTACAGACCGACACTCTTCCACTGAGCCAAACCTGTTTTGGCATGTCTTATCTTTTTGAAGTTGTGGTAGTGCGTATTTGTATGGAATAGTCTTGTTAAAATTTATACCATGATAACTAGAATTATGCACTTTTAAATTTTAATACATATTTTTAAAATTGTCCTGCAGAAAGGTTTGTATCAATTTGCATTCATCTAACAATGAAATATTACAATTTTTCCCTTTAACAAAATGGTCAGAATTGCCCTTATATTTTTGCATTATCATGTATTTAAGTATTAGTAAAGCTAAATATTTTGAAAATGCTTGCTGAACATTTGTATTCTTAATATTGTGAATGACCTATATATGTATTTAATAAATGTTTTACTGATGTGTTCTATTTTACTTATCTCTTTCTAAAAGTTGATTATATATTCATGTTAGAATCCTATATCCTAAATGTTGCAACTGATTTTTCCAAGTATGTGATTTTATTTTATGTTTGCTCATATGTGTTTTTTAACTGAAGATTTAAATTATAAGGCATTGAAATAATTGTTTTTATTTATTAATTCTGGATTTTGTCTTTTGCTTAGAAAAACCTTTCTGACTTCATAATTATAAACATATTTCCTGTATTTTCTTCTTGTACTTAATGTGGTTTAATATTTGCATTTAAACTTTAATTCATATGGAAATTTTTAATTTAAAAAATGAAATATGTATAAACCTTCAAGATTTTAAATGACTTGTCAGTTTTATCAGTAATTAAAAAATAACACCTTTGTCATTAATTTGAAAGGCTACCTTTATCATACACTAAACATGGTTAGATATAAATTTTCATTTGAACTTTTTTTTAATTGAATTTATTAGGGTGACATTGATTACTAAAACAATACAGATTTCAGGCATACAACTCTACAGTACATTGTTTTGTGTGTTTACCACCCTAAGTCCAGTCTTCTTCCATCACCACTTAGCCCCTTTTGTCTTCTTCTACCTCTCCCTGACTCCCACCTCTTCTTCCCTCTGGAAATCACCATATTATTGTCTGTGTTCATGAGTCTCATTTTTTTTTCTTTGCTTAAGTACTTCACCCTTCTCACCCAGCCTCAATCCCCATCTCTCTGACAGCTGTCAATCTGTCCTCTGTGTTCATGAGGCTGTCTCCATTTTGTTTGTTAGTTTATTTTGTTCATTAGATTCCATATACAAATGAAATCATATGGTGCTTATCTTTCTCTGACTAGTTATCTCACTTAGCATAACACTCTCCAGATTGGCCAGTACTATGTTACTATACTTAAATTATTATATTTAAATAATAATTTTAATACCTTAGATAGCAGATTAACATTGATTACTATTCTTTCCTTTAGAATTATATTTTCTATTTTTATCATTTTATTTTTGTATATTAAATATTGAATAATGTTAGAGGTACAAGGGAACCAGAATACCCAGAAAAAATATTTAAAAGGAAAACAGTTGATAGAGTCACTTTTCTTAATTTCAAAAGTTATTGCAACATTGCAATAATCAAGACAGTGTTGTATTGGCATAAGGACAGACATATATAACAAAGAAATAGAATTCAGAACCCAAAAATAAACCTGTATATCTATGCTATGGCCAATTAGTTTTCAACAAGGGTGTCGAGGTCATTCAATGAATTTAAAAAATGTTTTCAGCAAACGGTACTGGCCAACTGGATATCCACATATAAAACAATAAATGTGGAAGCCTGCCTCCCACTATAAAAAAACTTAACTCAAAATGAATAAAAGACATCCATCTAAGAGTTAAAATATAAAACTCAAGTAATGTAATATGAATGGTGACATAAAAGCACACCTTTTCCTCTCCCCCTGAAATTTCAACAAGTTAGCCAACTTTAATTCAATAAAGAAACCCCTGCTCAACACAGATGTATACCTGAGAGACTGCACACTGAAACATCTAAAGGTGGGCAACTGGGAATAAATGGGGAGGTGAGAAGGGAGGAAAGCACAGACAGCCTGCAGATGTAACAGTGCAGCTAGGAGCTCACAACACAGCCAGCCCAGAAAGGGGAGAAAGCTGACAGTAGCAGGTGCTTCCTTCACCTGAAGCAACAGAAAGTTGCAGAGGGCAGTCCAGCAGGGAGAGCAGAATGGAGCAAACAGTAACTGAGCCATCAGATTCCAGACAGAATACAAGGTTCTGCTATGTGGCTCTCCACTGCTGGGCTAGACAGTGTTGTTTCAGACAAAGAAACAGAACCACAAAGCCCTGCCACCACTTGGACTCCCAAAACTCACCTTCCATTACCCTTGGAGTTAGGTTTAGGAGCATATTGTCTGTAAACCAAGAGCTGTAGAACCACTGTTTCCCTCTGAGGGAGGTGCTTGGGGTGGGAGGTCAGGGATTGCCATTATAGTCAGGACAAAACAAATTCTCTTTTTTTTTTTTTTTTTTTTTTTAATATAACATTTTATTGATTTTTTACAGAGAGGAAGGGAGAGAGATAGAGAGCTAGAAACGTCGATGAGAGAGAAACATAGACCAGCTGCCTCCTGCACACCCCCTACAGGGGATGTGCCCACAACCAATGTACATGCCCTTGACCAGAATCGAACCGGAGACCTTTCAGTCTGCAGACTGACGCTCTACCCCTGAGCCAAACCAGCTTCGGCTCTCCAAGTCTTTTTAAAAATGAATTAGATCAGTAGCTCTCACGGATTTGACTTTGGTATATCTTGTAAGGTGGTGTGTTTCACACAAAACTGATTGAGGTCTCTCCAGGTTTCCTGCTCCCCTCCCTCCCCCGCCCCGCTGTGCATTTTACCATATGGCAGTCCAATCAGCTTCTTCTTTTTTAAAAAAAAATAATTATTTATTTATTTTTTTAATTTTAATTTTATTTTATTTTCCCCCCTCCCTCCCTCCCACCCATCCCCTCCCTCCCCAGAGCTTTATGTCCATTGGTTGTACTTATATGCATGTATACAAGTCCTTCAGTTGATCTATTATCTCCCCCAGATCCTCCTCCCCTCCCCGCTGAAATTTGACAATCTGCTTGTTGATTTACTGTCTCTGTATCTATCTTTTGGTTCATCAGATTATAATGATCTTTATTATCCACAAATGAGTGAGGTCATGTGGTGTTTCTCTTTCATTGATTGGCTTATTTCACTCAGCATGATGTTCTCCAATTCCATCCAGGTTGCTGCAAATGATGAGAATTCCTTCTTTTTTATGGCAGCATCGTATTCCATTGTGTAGATGTACCATAGTTTTTGGATCCAATCATCTGCTGACAGGCACCTAGGCTGCTTCCAAATTCTGGCTATTGTAGATTGTGCTGCTATGAACATAGGGGTGCATATATCCATTCTGATTGGTGTTTCTAGTTTCTTGGGATATATTCCTAGGAGTGGGATTACTGGATCAAATGGGAGTTCCATTTTCAGTTTTTTGAGGAAATTCCACACTGTTCTCCACAGTGGTTGCACCAGTCTGCATTCCCACCAGCAGTGCACGAGGGTTCCTTTTTCTCCGCAACCTTGCCAACACTTGTCGTTTGTTGATTTGTTGATGTTGGCCATTCTGACAGGTGTGAGATGGTACCGCATTGTTGTTTTGATTTGCATCTCTCGGATAATTAGTGACTTTGAGCATGTTTTCATGTGCCTTTTGGCCTTCCTTCTGTCTTCTTTTGAAAATGTTCTATTTAGGTCCATTGCCCATTTCTTAATTGGATCATTCACCTTCCTTTTATTTAGTTGTATCAGCTGTCTGTAGATGTTGGAGATTAAACCTTTATCAGTGGTGTTATTAGCAAATATGTTCTCCCACACCATGGGCTTTCTTGTTGTCTTGTTGATGGTTTCTTTTGCTGTAAAAAAGCTTTTTATTTTGATGTAGTCCCATTTGTTTATTTTCTCTTTAGCTTCCATTGCCCTAGGGGCAGTATCAGTGAAGAAGTTCTTTTGGCATACATCTGAGATTTTGCTGCCTGTGGATGCTTCTAGTATTTTTATGGTTTCCCGTCTGATGTTTAAGTCCTGCATCCATTTTGAGTTTATTTTTGTGTATGGTGTAAGTTGGTGATCTAGTTTTATTCTTTTGCATGTGTCTGCCCAATTCTCCCAACACCATTTATTGAAGAAACTGTCTTGACTCCATTGTATATTCATGCCTCCTTTGTCAAATATTAATTGAGCATAGTGATTTGGGATGATATCTGGGTTCTCAATTCTATTCCATTGATCTATATGTCTGTTCTTGTGCCAGTACCAGGCTGTTTTGAGAACAGTGGCTTTGTAATACAGTTTGAAGTCTGGTATTGAGATCCCTCCTACTTTACCCTTCTTTCTCAGGATTGCTGTGGCTATTCGGGGTCTTTTATTGTTCCAAATGAACTTTTGGAGAGTTCGTTCTAGAAAACAAATTCTCTTAAGCAGGGTTGCTGTATTTCTTATAGAAGCCACAGAGGCTCAAGACTGGGAGACCACAGAGGTAAAAAAATCTTGAGATTCAGAGCCATCTACTAGAAAATGGTAGAAAGTCCTCTTCAGAAATAAATGCGTAAGCAAAGAAGGACAACAAATGCCATGAAAAACCACAGTAATGATGATGACCAGAAAGAAAATGAAAAAATCCCCAGAAAGCAAGCTGGAACACATGGAAATATGTTTTATAAATGACAGAGATTTCAAGGTTGCAGTTTTGAAAATACTCAACTACAATAGATGTGAGAAAATACCGACAGGCAATTCAGACCACTCAGAAAACAAATCAATGAGCAAAACGAGTACTTTACCCAATAGATTGAAACATTAAAAGACAATAAATCAGAAATCATGGAAATGAAGCATGCAATTAAGGAGATTAAGAGTAAACTATTGAACAAAGAAAACAAAGCTAACCAGATAGAGGACAGAATTAGTGATATTGAAGAAAGGAATCAAGAAATGATGCAGAGGAAGAGAGAGGCCTGAACATGAAGAAAAATGAAAGAGCTCTAAAAGACCTATTTGACTCCATTAGAAAAGGCAATATTAGAATTATAGGCATTGTGGAGAAGGAAGAGAGGAAGCATGGAATGGAGAAATGGATGAGAACTTCTCAAATTTATGAAAATAACTAAATCCTCGAATCCAAGAAGCAAACAGGACACCTCATTAAAATTACTTCATTTCAAAGAGGACCTTTCCATAGCACTTGATATTGAAGCTGTCAAAAATTACGAAATAACAACAACAAAAAACACACAAAACTGTCAAGCAGCCAGGGAAAAGAAGGAAGTGACTTACAAACCTCATCAGAATTTTATCCACCTTCTCAGCAGAAACTTTATAATCCATAATAGAGTGGAACCAAATACAGTGGAACCTCATTTCTAGAACATCTCTCATCTTGAACAATTGGGGTTCTCAACCCGACAACCCTTTGACCCCTCTGTGATAAGTCACACATTTTTTCAGGTGACCAACAAAGGAGAGAATGTGCAAATATAAGTCAGTTTACCACTGTTAAAATCTCAAGATATTGTGCTGTGGATATTTTTGTGTGTTTTTTTTTTTTGCATGTGTGTGTGTGTGTGTGTGTGTGTGTGTGTGTGTGTTGGTTTTTTATTTTGTTGATGCTTATAATTATTGTATCATTTTTATTGTACATTTTATTTCCTTTTTGTTAAATTTCCATTTACATTTCTTGTCCTTTTGTTTTAAAGTGCTTATTTATAGGTTAAATAATACTATATATATATATATATATATATATATATATATATATATATGATTAAAACAGGGAATCACTTAGGAGTCTGGAACATATTAATTCAATTTACATTATTTCAAATGGGGAAAAAATGATTCCACTTTCAAACAGTCTTCCAGAATGAATTAAATTCAAGAAACGAGGTTCCAATATATCCTGCAACATTATCCTTTAAATATGAAGGAGAAATAAATATGTCCCCTGACATAGAAAAGCTGAGGGAGTTATCACCAGAAAACCTCCATTACAGAAAATACTCAGGGGAGTTATTCAACCTGAAACAAACAAACAAACATAAAATCACAAACTACAAGTAAGATCACCAAAAAACTTACAGAATAAACAGTGATAATTTGTGACAACAAAAACACAAAAGGGGAGGAAGGAATGGTATGAACTAGCAAAGGAAGATGAAGATCGAATGCACTCAAAAGAAAAAAACACTACTGTTTATATGTAACTTCCTTGTTTATAAACCTAATGGCAACCACACACAGAAATCCTCAAATCAGGACATATAGCTTAAAAAAAGAGGGAGCAGAGGAAAGATATATGGAATACCACCAAACAAAAACAACATACAGAAACACAATGAAAAAGAACCAATGGAGGCACAGAGGTACCAGAAAACAAAAAATAAAATGGCTACAGGAAATCCTCATACATCAATAATTACCATAAATGTAAATGGTCTGACTTCACTAATAAAGAGGCACAGAGTAGCAGAGTGGATAAAAAATTCATATGCTGCCTACAAGAGACACATCTAAGCTGCTAAGACAAAGGTAACTTTAAAATAAAAGTGTGAAAAATTATTCTCCAAGCAAATAGTTATAGAAAAGCAGATATAGCCATACTTATATCTGACAAAATAGATTTCAAAATAACAAGAGACAAAGATGCACACTTTATAAAGGGAACACTACATTCAAAAAACACCACACTTCTTAATATATATGCACCAAACCAAGGAGCAGTGAAATATGTAAAACAACTACTCACAGAAATAAAGGGAGGAACAGATCAAAACACAATCATAGTTGAGGAACTTAATACTCCATTAATAACACTAGACAGATAAAACAAACAGAAATTCAATAAAGAAAAAAATCAATAAATGAAATGCTAGAGAAAATGAACATAATTGAGTATGAGGGTGATTATTGATGTATGAGGATTTACAGAACCTTTCATCCTAGAACATTAGATTGCACATTCTTCTCTAGTGCACATGGAACATTCTCAAGGATAGACCATATATTGGGTTACAAAACTATCATCAACAACTGAAAACGGTTCGACTCAGTGGATAGAACGTCGGTCTGTGGAATGAAAGGTCCCAGGTTTGATTCCGGTCAAGGGCATATACATTGGTTGCGGGCACATTCCCGGTAGGGGGTGTGTAGGAGGCAGCTGGTTGATGTTTCTCTTTCATCAATGTTTCTAGCTTTCTGTCCCTCTCTCTTCCTCTCTGTAAAAAAAAGCAATAAAATATATTTTAAAAACTAACATCAACAAATTCAAGAAAATTTAAGTAATACCAGCATATTCTCTAACCACAATGCCTTGAAATTAGAAGTCAACTGCAAAAAGAAAGCAAAAAAGACTACAAATATGTGGAGATTAAAAAACATTACTAAAAAATGATGGGTCAAAAAGAAATAAAAGATGAGATCAAAAGATATATAAAGACAAATGAGAATGAAAAAACAATATATTAAAACTTCTGGGATGCAGCAAAAGCAGTAATAAGAAGGAAGTTTATATCATTACAGGCTTAGCTCAATAAACAAGAGAAATCCCAAGTAAACAACTGAACATCATATCTTAAAGTAATAGAAAAAGATGAACAAAGCAACCCAAAGTCAGCAGAAGAAAGCAAATAATAAAAATTAGAGCAGAATTAAAAGAAATAGAGAACAATAAGACTGTACAAAAAGTCAATAAAACAAAGCTCTGGTTCTTTGAAAATATTGATAAAATTGACAAACCCCTGGGGAAGCTCACTAAGGAAAAGAGCCACATAAACAAAATCAGAAATGAGAGAGAAGTTACCACAGACATCACAGATAAACAAAGGATCATACTATAATATTATGAAGACTATATGCCACCAAATTCAATAACCTAGTAGAAAAGGAAAAGTTCCTAAAAATATATAACTCTTCTAGACTAAATCATGAAGAACTAGAAAATCCAAATAGACCCATCAGCAGTGAGGAAATTGAAACAACCACCGAAAATCTCCCCCAAAACAGAAGTCTAGAGCCAGATGACTTCACCAGTGAATTCTATCAAATATTCAAAGATTTAAAACCTATCCTTCTTGCCGAAACCGATTTGGCTCAATGGATAGAGCGTCGGCTTGGGGACTGAAAGGTCCTGGGTTCGATTCCGGTCAAGGGCATGTACCTTGTTTGAGGCATATCCCCTGTAGGGGGTGTGCAAGAGGCGGCTGATCAATGACTCTCTCTCATCGATGTTTCTAGCTCTCTATCTCTCTTCCTTCCTCTCTGTACAAAATCAATAAAATATGTTTAAAAAAAACAACTTATCCTTCTTAAGCTCTTCTAAAGAATTGAAGAAGAAGCAATACTTCTTAACAATTCTATGAGGTCAATATAACCCTGATACCAAAACCTGGCAAAGATAACACAAAAAAAGGAAAACTACAGATCAATATTTCTGGTGAATACAGATGAAAAAAAAAAACTAAACAAAATACTAACAAATCAAATACAACAGTACATTAAAAAACTAATACATCACAATCAAGTGTGTTTCATTCCAGGGGCACAACGATGGTTCAACATATGCAAATCAATCAACAAAATACACCACATTAGCACAGAAAAGTCTAAAAATCATAAGATCTTATCAAGAGATGCAGAAAAGATTTTGAGATGCAATGTACATCTATGATTAAATCATTCAGTAAACTAGGAATAGAAGGAAAGTATCTCAACCTAATAAAGGCCATATACTAGTATGATAAACCCTCAGCTAATATTATACTCAATGGTCAATAACTGAAAGCTTTTCCTCTAAGATCAGTAACAAGACAATTATGTCAACTCTCATCACTCTTATTCAACATAGTTCTAGAAGTCCTAGACAGAGTAATACAGCAAGAGAAATAAATAAAAGGAATCCAAATAGCAAAGGGAGAAATCAAACTGTCATTTCTGTGGACTACATGATTCTCTATATAGAAAACCCTAAACACTCCACCAAAAAGCTATTAGAAACAATAAATAAATACACTCAAGTTGCAGGATACAAAATCAATGTGCAAAATTCCATTGTCTTCCTGCATACTAACAAAAAAACTTCAGAAAAGGAAATTTAAAAAAAATTTCGTTTGCAATTGCAACCAAAAGACTAAAATACCTATGAATAAACTTAACAGAGAATATGAAAGACCTATATAGTGAAAATTACAAAGCATTATTGAAAAAGACACAACAAAATGGAAAAATATTCCTTGTTCATAGATTGGAACTGTCAACATAGTTAAAATGCACATATTACCCAAAACAATATACAGATTTAATGCAATCTCCATCAAAATTCCAATATCAAATTTTTAAGAAATAGAATGAGAAATCATAAGATTTAAATTGAACCACAAAAACACCCAAATAGCCAAAGTGATCCTGAAAAAAAATAACAAAGCTAGAGATATCATGCTACCTGCACTGCTGGTGGGAATGTAGACTGGTGCAATCACTATGGAAGGCAGTCTGGTGATTCCTCAAAAAATTAAGAATATAGCTACCATATGAACCAGCAATCCCTCTCTTGGGTATATACCTAAAAAACTCAAAATCATATATTCACAAAGACATATGAACTCCTATGTTCATTGCAGCATTATTCATGATGGCCAAGACATGGAATAGTATTCAGCCATACAAATAGATGAAATAGCACTGTTTGCAACAACATGGATTGACCTTGTAAACATTACACTAAGTGAAATAAGGCAGTCAGCAAAAGCTAAGAACTATATGATTTCACTCATTTGTGGGATATAAAACTGAAACTCATGAACATAAACAGGAGTGTGGTGGTTGCCAAGATGGTCCTAATATGAGGTGTCATGAGAAGATTTGACTTTGGGTAGTATACACACAGTGCAATATACAGATCTTAAAACATAGAAACCAATACTTGAAACCTATCTGTTCATGGTGACCAATGCCACCCCAATCAATTTAATAAATAAAATTTTTAAACTAAAACTCTCTGAAGAAAATATAATATTATATTTTCTTATAATAATTAATAGTACATCTGTTCCCTTGTATTAGTCAGTGGTTTCTTAAGTACTATACCAAAACCACAAGCAACAGAAGAAAAGAAATGATAAGGTGGATTTCATTAAAATTAAGAACTTTTGTACATAGAAGGATACTATTAAGAAAATGAAAGGACAATCCACAAAATAGGAGAAAATATTTGCAAATCATATATTTGATCATGTTCTATTACCCAGTTTATATAAATAACCCAAAATCAACAATATAAAATCAAATAATACAATTAAAATGAGCAAATGATTTGTTTTTAATTTAATTTAATTTGTACATAAGTCTCCTTGTTTTTTCCCACTGAACTCCCCCCTACTCCCCGGTCTCCCTTACCCCCTGGGCACTTGCCCTTATCCTCCCACACCCCTGTTTCTTGAGTCTGTCGGTTGCCCTTCTATGCATGCATACATGTTCTTCGGTTATCTCTTAGTTTCCCCCCAAACTTCCCCTACCTTCCTGCTGTAGTTTAACAGTCTGTTCATTGCTTCTTTGCCTCTGTCTATTTTTGTTCAACAGTTTGTAATGTGCTTTTTTTTATCCATAAATGAGATCATGTGATATTTATCTTTCACTTAGCATAATGCTCTCCAGATCCATCCATGCTGTTGCAAATGGTAAGAACTTCTTCTTTTTTATAGCAGGATAGTATTCCATTGTGTAGATGTATAACAGTTTTCTAATATTATACATTCATCTGCTGATGAGCATTTAAGCTGTTTCCAAATCTTAGCTATTATAAATTACACTGCTATGAACATAGGGGTACATATATCTTTCTGACTGGTGTTTGTTTTCTTGGATATATTCATAGAAGCAGTATTACTGGGTCAAATGGCAGTTCCATTTTTAATATTTTGAGGAAACACCATACTGTTTTCAACAATGGCTGCACCAGTCTGTATTCCAAACTAGCAGTGCACCAGGGTTCCTTTTTCTCCACATCCTCTCCAGAGCTTGTCATTTGTTGGTTTGTTGATGATAGCTGTTCTGACTGGCATGAGATGGTACCTCTTTGTTGTTTTGATTTGCATCTCTTGGATGATTAGTGATTTTGAGCAAGTTTTCATATGTCTCTTGGCTTTCTGAATGTCCTCTTTCAAAAAGTGTCTATTTAGGTCGTTTGCCCATTTTTTTTTTTATTGGATTGATTAACTTCCTTTTTTTAAGTTCTGTGAGTTCCTTATGAATGTTAGAGATTAAACCCTTATCAGTAATAACATATGTTCTTCCATACAGTGGGCTTCCTTGTTGCTTAGTTGATGTTTTATTTTGCTGTGCAAAGCTTTTTATTTTGATGTAGTCCCATTTGTTTATTTTTTCTTTCGTTTCCATTGCCCTAGCAGCAGTGAAGAAATTGCTTCAGCATACGTCTGAAATTTCTCTGCCTGTGAATTCCTCTAGTATTTTTATGGTTTCCTGTCTTATGTATAAGTCCTTTGTCCATTTTGAGTTTATTTTTGTGTATGGTGTAAGTTGCTGGTCTAGTTTCATTTTTTTGCAAGTATCTGTCCAGTTTTCCTAACACCATTTATTGAAGAGACTGTCTTGTTTACATTGTATATTCTTGCCTCCTTTGTCAAATATTAATTGAGCATACTGGCTTGTATTGATTTTTTGGTTCTCTATTCTGTTCTACTGGTCTATATGTCTGTTCTTGTGTCAGTGACCAGGCAGTTTTGAGAACAGTGGCTTTGTAGAATACCTTGATATCTGTTACTGTTATCCCTCCAACATTATTCTTCTTTCTCAAGATTGCTATAGCTATTCAGGGCCTTTTTTAATTTCAGATGAATTTTTGGAGGATTTTTTTCTAGATCTTTGACGTATGCCATTGGCATTTTCATTGGGATTGCATTGCATTTATAGATTGTTTTGGGTAGTATATACATTTTAATGATGTTGATTCTACCAATACATGGACATGGTATATTCTTCCATTTGTTCATGTCTTCCTCTCTCTCTCTCTCACTTTTTTTTTTTTTTTTTTTTTTTTTTTTTTTTTAGTGTCCTGAAATTTTCAATTTTCTGAGTACAAATCCTTTGTCTCCTTCGTTAAGTTTATTCCTAGGAATCTTAATTTTTATTTTTGCAATAGTAAATGGGATTATTTGTTAAATTTCTCTTTCTGTGAGTTAGTTATTGGTGTATAGAAAAGCTATAGACTTCTGGGTGTTAATTTTGTATCCTGCAAAATTGTCAAATTTATTTATTATTAAGTCTAGTAGTTTTTTGATGAAGTCATTGGGGTTTTCTATATACAATATCATGTCCTTGCAAATAAGGACAGTTTTACTTCTTTTCCAATTTGGATGGCTTTTGTTTCTTCTTGTCTGATTGCAATGGCTAATACTTCTAGTATTATGCTGAAGAGGAGTGGTAAGAGTGAGCATCCTTGTCTTGTTCCTGTTCTTAGGGGAAATGGTTTTAGATTTGATCATCGAGCATGATGTTGGCTGTGAGTTTGTCATATATAGCTTTTATTATGTTGACATACAATCCTTCTATTTCCACCTTGCTGAGACTTTTTATCAAGAAAGGCTGTTGGATTTTGTCAAATGCTTTTTCTACATCACTGGATATGATTGTATGGTTTTAAATCTCTCATTTTATTTATGTGGTGTATCATGTTTATTGATTTGTGGATACTATACCATGCTTGCATTCCCAGAATAAATCCCAGTTGGTCATGGTGTATGATCTTTCTAATGGAATGCTGGATTCGATTTGCTAGAATTTTGTAGAGGATTTTGGCCTCTATGCTAATGAGAGATATTGGCCTGTAATTCTCTTTCTTTGTATTGTCTTCATCTGGTTTTGGGATTAAAGTAATGCTGGCTTCATAGAAAGACCTTGTAAGTGCTCCTTTCTCTTCCTCTTTTGTTTTGTTTTGTTTTGTTTGTTTGTTTTTTAAATATATATATATTTTTATTGATTTTTTACAGAGAGGAAGAGATAGAAACAGAGCTAGAAACGTCGATGAGAGAGAAACACCGACCAGCTGCCTCTTGCACACCCCCTACCAGGGATGCGCCCACAACCAAGGTACATGCCCCTGACAGGAATCGAACCTGGGACACTTCAGTCAGCAGACCGATGCTCTATCACTGAGCCAAACTGGTCTCGGCTTGTTTGTTTTTTAATAGTCTGAGGAAAATATTATCTATTTCTTCTTTGAATGTTTGATAAAAACCCCCTGTGAAACTGTCTGGTCCAGGGCTTTTGTTTGTTGGAAGTTTTTTTTTATTACTGCTTTAATTACCTCCATAGTTATTGACCTATTCAGATTTTTTATATTCTTCCTGGTTGAGTTTTGGAAGTTCTTTTTTTTTTTTTTTTTTTTTTAGGAATATGTCTATTTCTTCTATGTTGACCAGTTCGTTGAAGTAGAGTTGCTCATAGTATTTTTTTTTTAATGATTCTTCATATTTCTGTGGGGTCTGATGTTATTTCACCACTTTCATTTCTGATTTTGTTTATTTGGGTCCTCTCTCTTTTCTTGGTGAGCCTGGCTAGAGGTTCATCAATCTTTTTTTTTTATCCTTTCAAAGAATCAGCTCTTGAATCATTGATCCTTTGTTTTTTTTTTTGGTCTCTATGTTATTTATTTCCACTCTTATCTTTATTATTTCCTTTTTTTCTGATCGCACTGGGATTTTTGTTGTTGTTGTTCCTCTCTTTCTAATTCTTCAAGTTGCAGAGTTAGATGGTTTATTTCCAGTGTTTTCTGAGGTAGGCTTGTAATGCTATGGACTTCACTCTCAGGACTACTTTCACTCTGACCCAAAGATTTTGGATTGTTGTGTTATCATTGTTTTTTTGTTTCCAGGATGTGTTTTATTTGTTCTTTGATCTGTTTGGTAACCCACTCATTGTTCAATAGTGTGCTATTCAGGCTTGAAGTGTTTGAATTTTTGTAATTGTTTTTACTGTTGGTGATTTCTAATTTTATACCATTATAATCGGAGAAGATGCTTGATATGACTTCAATCCTCTTAAATTTGGAGTCACTTTTATCTGTGTCTCAATAAGTGTTCTATCTTTGAAAATGTACCATGTGTGCTTGAGAATAATGTATATTCTGTAGTTTTGGGGCTGGAATGTTGTAAATATGTCAATTAAGTCCATCTGATCTAGTGAGTTGTTTAGGATTGTTGTTTCTTTGCTATTTTTTTTTTTTTTTTTTTTTTTTTTTTTGTCTAGAGGATTTATCCAGTGATTTTAATGGGGTATATGGGGTATTAAAGTCTCCTACTATAATTGTGTTGCTGTCAATCTCTCCCCTGATATCTTCCAGAAGTTCTTTTTTATGTATTTAGGTGCTCCTGCATTGGATGCATAAATGTTTACCAGAGTTATATCCTCTTGTTGTATTGATCATTTAATCCATTTACATTTAAAGTTATTATCAAAGGTACTTGTTTGTAGCCATTTCTGTACTTTATGCCTTGTTAGTTCCTCCCTTTCTATTTCTTCTTTTTACAGCATTCCCTTTAGAATTTCTTTTTTTTAAATATATTTTATTGATTTTTACACAGAGAGGAATTGAGAGGGATAGAGAGCTAGAAACGTCGATGAGAGAGATACATCGATCAGCTGCCTCCTGCACACCCCCCACCAGGGATGTGCCCACAACCAAGGCATGTGCCCTTGACCGGAATTGAACCCGGGACCCTTCAGTCCACAGGCCAACACTCTATCCACTAAGCCAAACCGGTTTCGGCTCCCTTTAGAATTTCTTGCATTGCTTGCTTGGCAGTGATAAACTCCCTTAGCCTTTTTTTTTTTTTCTCTGCAAAACTGATTTCCCTTTCAGTTTTGATTGATAGCCATGTTAGATAGAGTATTCTTGGATTCAGTCAATTGCTTTGCAACACTTTGCATACCTCCTTCCATTCCTTTCTAGCTTGATGTGTTTATGTTGATAAATCATTTGATAATCTGATGGGGGATACTTTGTAGGTAAGTCTCTGTCTATCTCCTGCAGCCTTTAAGATTCTCTCTTTGTTGTTAAGATTGTCCATTGTAATTATGATGTGTTTGATGTGGGTCTTTTGGGATTCATTTTGCTTGGGACTCTCTGTACTTGTGTAACTTTTTTCTCCCCCATATCAAGGAAGTTTTCTGTTATTATTTCTTCAAATTGATTCTCTAATCCTTGCTGTTCTTCTTGTCCTTCTGGCAGCCCTATTGTATGTATGTTACTTCATTTCATGTTGTCCCAAAGCTCCCTTAGGCTCTCCTCCTGCTTTTTTTTTTTTTTTTTCCCTCCAGTTGCTCTTCAGATTGGGCTTCTTTCTCTACCTTATCTTCAAACTCATAAATTAAGAATTTACTTATAGCCAATGTGAATGTCAAATACATTAAATATTTTATATTTCAATTTTATTGCCTATGTGTCTCATTTCATAAAAATAATACATAAAATATGAACTAACAAAATAAAAAAATCAGGGATTGACTATTCACCTTTAAAATTATATTTGCAAAAGGAATCAATCTAAATATATCTCATCATTTAAAATTCAATTAGAAAAAATATAGTGTTTTGCAAAATTTCAGGAATATATTTGTTGCTTCTAGTAAATATAATTTCTTTATAGTTACCAAGGTATGAGTTGGATGTGACCAGCTAATTAAATCATTCCACTGTGGACATCCTTAATATGTTCTTGCCATTTCTTTTGACTTCTATTTCATTCACTTTGACATCCCCTAGGGGAAAAAAAATATTCAGAAAAAAATATTGCAACACTTCTAGAAATACATTGGTCTCCTTAAATGTGTACCCTAAATATGAGAAGCATTGGATCAGATTTCCTTGTGGTATTTTCCATGGGTGAAAGTCATGAATGAAACCAAAAGTTGAGTATGTGTACAGTAGATTATTAAAATTTATTTTGCTAACAAGGGTGTCATTTTTTACCAATCATATTGATATTGTCTGCAAGATGGACTTTCAATCATCTGAGTTTGGAATGAGACTGCTAACTTATTGTTCGTAGACCACAAAGCAGCTAACAGATGATAAAAACTCTTGAGTCACTATTCATTTATTTTGGCTACATTCAAGATGGAAGCTCATGGATAATAGGTAGTTTCTTGCTTTCTTATTCCCTCAGCCCTCTACTTCATCTATATGGTCACTGATTTCAAATAAAGTATCCAACTAAACCTTCTTTCTATTAATAATCTGAATCTCTCTTAGCATGGTATTTTTTGCATTTAAAAAAATTGTTTTATCTGAATGATAGCTCCTAAAAAAATTGAGTGATTCAAATCAAGATCCATTGTTTGTTGTTGTGAGTCCTAATGTATATGTGAAATTTATTCACAAAAATTCAAGCTATAACTATTACTGAACAATTTTTATTAAAAAAAAACATGTGAACTTATTAAAAAGACTGTACAACTTGAGAAAAATATTATAATACTTTCAAATTAAAGTATTTGAGACTTTTAGTAACTCTAAAAGGGAGCTTAATCATAATCTAGAATGAACTTTTCATTTATAAACTGAATAACTTTCCCAAGGCCACAAAACATCCTAGTTGCAGAGAGAGAATTGAGATTTCAGGAACCTACCTTAGTACCTTATTGTATAAAGCAGAATGCATGTTTGTCCTCATTTTTTTTTCCTCTATAAAACTTTTTACAATGCAGTATTTTCCTTCTTGGCTAGTCAAAATATGTATTCCAACAAACTCTAATTAACATTCAATTTTAAAAATAATTGTAAACATATCTACTCCTTTGTATGATTTCTAGTCAAGTCCAAATTGTGATTTTATATACATATATATATATATATATATATATATATATATATATATGTGTGTGTGTGTGTGTGTGTGTGTGTGTGTGTGTGTATATATATATATATATATATATATATATATTGAAAAATCTAGGTCAGTGTTAAGCTTCTTAACATTATTTCTATTTTACTGATTAAGAAATGGAAGATTGGAAAGTTATGGTGACCTATTCAAGATGTCACAAGTGTGGAAGCTGGGGATAAAACTTATGTCTCCTGATATCCTCCTGTGGTTCTTTGCACTAAAATCTTCAGTCTGAAAAGATCTTAGCACTCGGCATTTCTTCTAGCTGTAGCTTTCTGGTAGTCGTTGTGCCAGAGAGTTATGAAATACCAGAATTTCCTTTTCATTATCAGGCATTCTGTACTCATGGGATTTCAGGAACATTAGTTATGCTCTCACTGCAGAGAAAGACATGGCAAATGTCAGAAAGGGATGACTTTATAGAATAAGAGTCAGTAAAGTGCTTTGATGGCAAATGTGGTGCAAGAGTGAAGAAAGACTTCTCACACATTCTGTCTGTGGGAACGAGGGGGCTTTGAAGTGCAATTTAATGGCCAAAGAAGTCATAAGCTGACCCAAACTATCTGGATCCAGAGTGCTTCAACAGGGATATAAATTATTCCTGTAGAGTAATGATGATCTACTTTAATCCAAGAAATAATTAACAATTCTGTGTACATTTGACTGAATTATTATGCACTAGAGCTAATGTAAAAAAAAATGTTGTTCAGTACACTTTTAGAATCCTCAGTCAAAACTGACAAAAGAGTGAAAGCTCTTAAATCGATATATGACAAATGGATTAAGCTTATTAAATAAACAAATACTCATTGCCTTCATTTGGGGACAGTTCAATCACCTGCTCAAAGATTCTTCCTTCAGATAAGTAGATTTGAATACCTAGCTCATTCATGTGCATTCAGGGAGCCTACAAGCATCTTTAATGTAAAACATTGTCACTTTATTTTATGAAAAAAAATAAAGACTAACTCTTGTACTTGATAATAAAAGCATTCTAAAAAACAAAACAGCCCTAGCTGATTTGGCTCAGTGGATAGAGCATTGGTTTGCAGACTGGAGAGTGTCAGGTTCTATTCAGGTCAAGGGCACATGCCCAGGTTGCAGGTTCAATCCTCAGTTGGGGGCATGCTGGAGGCAGCCAATCAATGGTTCTCTCTCATCATTGATGTTTCTATCTCCATCTACCTTTCTTTCTTAAATTGATAAAAATATTTTTTTAAAAAAACTTTATTCACTGGTGTTCTATCTCATTGTGATTTTAATTTGTATTCATGAATATTGAATTCAAAAACATTTTCATATATTAATTAGCACTTGTATTTCTTCTTTCCCAAGTTTAATTTAAATTATTTTGTTGATTTTTTTAAATCTCATTCTTACTGATTTGTAGGAGCTTTTTTTATTTTTTATATACTAGTTTTTGTCAGTTATATGCATTGCAAATGTTTTCTATAATTTTTGTCTTTAATAAATAAAATTAAATATGTATCCCAAATCAATTACATTGAATGCATATTTATTATCTATGATGCTTTATTTTTTATTATTTAAGTTTCATGTGTAAAAATTGAATACTTTTCACAAGATTATGCGAGTACATTGATTAAACAACAAAAGTCTTATCCTGGCCAGTATGATTAAGTTAGTTGAATGTTGTCCCCTGCACTGAACTGTCACCAATTTGCCACATATCCAGGTTGAGGGTGCAATCCCCAGAGGGGCCATGTGGGAATCAGCCAATCAATGTTTCTCTCTCTCTCCCTCTCCCTTCCTTTCTCAAATAAATAAAAACATATTCACAAAAACACAATAGTCTCTTTTTAGCACTACTTCACTGCCTATCCAAAGTTAACAAATAGATATTTTTCTAGACTTGTGTGTGCATATGCACATGGGTGCATAAGTGTGTCATTGTGCATGTGTGTGTGTGTGTGTGTGTGTGTGTGTGTGTTTGTAAATAGAGACACTATAAAGGTGTGTTTAAGAGTATAACTATTAGAATCAATACCTGGGTTCAAATAAAATCTCCAAGTTTCATGTGGCCTTAGACAAATTTGTTTACCTTTCTCTTTCAGCAGCCTCCTCTGCAAAATGAGAATAATATTATTGTCTATTTCATGGAGTAGTTATGAAAATAATAAAATGTAAGGCACTTAACACAGTGTATGATCCATAAAATAATAATATGTAACTTTTATTTAGCACTTACTATGTGCTAAGCACTTTTCATGCATTAATCTATTTAACCACCATAATTATTTCCTTCAGCTCAAAGGGTTTAAATAATTCACCCAAAGTGGCATCCCTAGTAAATGGAAGACTGACTAGTTTATGAGCCCAGATCATTCCTATTTCAGAGTTAACATTCATATATATATATATATATATATATATATATATATATATATATATATATATTAGTGATCCTGTGCACAGGTAGGGGAGGGGGGTTTCCCTCAGCCCGGCATGCACCCTCTCCAATCTTGGACCCCTCAAAGGTTGTCCTACTACCAGATTACAGGGATCAGGCTTAAACCATCAGTCGGACATTTCTCTCACAATCCAGGACTGCTGGCTCCTAATCACTCACCTGCCTGCCTGTCTGATTGCTCCTAGCCATTCTGCCTGCCAGCCTTCTCACCCCCAACTGCCCTCCACCACCGGCCTGCTCACCCCCAAATGCCTCCCTGCCAGCCTGGTCACCCCCAAATGTCCCCCACCAGCCTGATCCCCCCCCCAACTTCCCCCTGTGCCAGTGTGCTTGCCCCCAACTCCCTCCTGCTTATCTGTTTACCCCCAACTGCCCCCCTGCCAGCCTGATCATCCCCAACATCCACCCCCAGGTCAGATCACCCACAACTGCCATCCTGCCATCCCATCCTGGCCTGATCACCCACAACTGCCCTCCCCTCTTGGCCTCTAACCACCTATACCTCAACCCTGCCACCATGGCTTTGTACAGAAGAATATCCAGAATTTCTCCTGGAAGGTTTCCCAGTCTAATTAGTATATTACCTTTTCATTAGTATAGAGGCCTAGTGCACAGGTGGGGGCCAGCTGGTTTGCCCTAAAAGGTGTCTCAGATCAGGGTGGGGGTTCCCTTGGGGTGTGGGGTGGCCTGGGTGAAGGGCATGTGGTGGTTTACAGGCTGGCTACACCACTGTGGGGTGAAGGTCACCACTGGGAGGTGTGGCCAGCCTGGGTGAGGGGCTGAGGACTGTTTTCAAGCTGGCCACACTCCCTTCAGGGTGGGTGTCCCCACTGGGGTACTTAGCCAGCCTGGGCAAGGGACTGATGGCTATTTGCAGACTGGCCACACACCCCAGCAGGGACTCTTACTCCATGGGGGTGTGGCCAGCTTGGGTAAGAAGCTGAGGGCTCTTTCCAGGCTAGCCATTACCCCAGAGACTCAGGCCCCCAGCTACTCCTTCAGCGGTGGCCAGGGCAGGAGAGAAGCTTAGCTTTCTCCATCACCAGGAGCCCTAATCCTCCTGCTTACTCCAGCTCTGTGGCAGCCGCCATCTTTGTTGGGTTAATTTGCATACTCACTCCTGATTGGCTGGTGAGCATAGCAGAGTGATGGTCAATTTTCATGCTTCTCTTTTATTAGTGTAGATAGCCCTGCAGCCCAACCAGCATGGATCAGTAATTGAGTGTCTACCTATGAACCAGGAGCTGATTCCTGGTTGGGGCACACACCACGGTTGTGGGCTTGATCCCCATTGCGGGGAGTGCAAGGGGCAGCCAATCAATGATCCTCTCTCATCATTGATGTTTCTGTCTCTCCCTTTCCCTTCCTCTCTAAAATCAATAAAAATCTATTTTTAAAAATAAAAGATGTCCCTACAACCATTTGTTTACCAAGCATTTGCTTTTTCATTTCCATATTACTTGCCTTTCTGCCCTTTGAGGTCCAAAAGCACAAGTCTGCTTTTCTCCTTTGGGTCCTATATTTTTATGGAACATCCATGTGTACATACATAATAAACCTGGTTATTTTCTCATGTTAATCTGTCTCATGTCAATTTGATTATTAGGCCATTCAAGAGTCCAGTAAACAATATTGTTTACCCCTATAATTGTCAAGGTAGCCAAGATACTATTGGATAGACACAGTTTTTTGGGGGACTGCTTCAGATTGTGGAGCATCTGAATCAAACCAGAAGAAAATATGACTTCTCACCATATCTAATACCTCAGATCTCTGTTGTTTGATTGTACTGAAAGCATACATGAAGATAAAACTAAAAAAGGAATAGGTCTGTGCTGCCTATCAGTAATTGAGCCAGTTAAACAGAAAGATAGGGTTGAATTATGGATGAGCATTTATTCCAATAATGCCAGCAGTATGGGAGAGAAACAGGTCATCCACAAAAATCTGCTCTACCCCTCCCCATAAACCAGCTGCTTATATTGGGTAGAAGGACAAAGATTTCATGGGGAATTATGAATTACAGGAATGGGAAGGTAGACAAGATATAATGGTTACAGATTATAAGCAATGTGGTCTGGGGGGTGAGGGGTCACAAAGGGCGCATACCTCTGAATTCTATTGTTTCAACAGCAAGGTTGTTAATCTGTCCATGATGATAGGCAGTACTCAGAAAAAGAGAATGGAATGCATTTTCAGAATGTGCTTTCTCTAATCAGAACAGAACAATCATGGTTAACAGAGCATGATCAATATTTCTTATAATTATAGCTGGTACCCACCATTCTATTTCTGCCCCTAACTAATAGTGAGAAACTTAAATTATTTTTTTAAATTTAGGTTAGTAGGAGAAAATATGTGTGCAACTAGTTCCTTGGGTTTAGAAAATATTGGTCATTTGATATGATTACTCATTAGTGTTTTTATTCTTTTCTTCCCAGATGAGAAAATTAGGGCTCCTCAATGTTCTCATTTTTCAAAAGCTGGAGGCTTCATATGCATCTGGTGGAAAGCCAAATAGGCTTTGAATATGACCTTATGAAATCTAAAAATATGGGTGAACTTTTGGCTTGTCAATTTACATTATTGTGTTCAAAATAGGGAAAAATACATGATATCCTGTGTTTGTAATGGTTGTTTCTAATGTTGGGAGTGAAATTTTGGATCTTATGAGGGCTGCATTCTTTGCACTTTCTTGTGGATGCATCTTGTTTCCTTGTTTAAACAATAAACTTTTTTTATTGGTTTGAGTCACTATTGATCCTATCATCAATTCTGAATAATGAATCCTTTGAATTGGAAAAAACAAACAAACAAAAAACACAACTTCTACGTAAATTGGAAACTTTTTAGAGACCTCTTTTCTCAACATCTATTTCATTAATATTTATCAAAAGATCAAGTTTTAAAAGTAAATGCAAATAAATATAACTATCCATAGAACTCTCTTAATGGCTTTTTAAAAAAGCAGTTTGGAAAGTCTTAGCAAACTTTCTGTCTCAGATTCCCTTCATGGGTGTTACAAATAATAATAAATCAAAGGTATTAGATTAATTAACATTAGAATGGGAAGACGCTAAGAGAAATATCAAAGAACTCTTCCTTACTGGTTGGAAAAAATTTAAGTGATGTTAAGAAATGCTGTTATAAAATAGTGAAAAGCTAGGAAAATTTCAGGACAAATAGAATAGGAAAGCTAAGGCAGAAAATTAACAATTTGCAGCCACATAGTAAATCCCATATTCCCTAAACTAAAGACACTTGAAAGTAAATGCATTGCACTTTCCACCCCCTCCCTCCATCAGATGGTGAAAAGACTAAATCACCTTACTCAGGGATACCAAAAACATAAATTCAATTAGTGCCATTTTCCAACCACACCCAAGGAAAGACAAATTAGAAGAATAAATCTCATTTTGGAACACCAGCATAAAGCTGATGAATATTCTATTGCTTCTCCATGAAGACCTCCCCTAAACACCCAGCCTTTAAAACCCATGAAAGCAAAGGTCTAGTGTGTTCTCCCTCCAGGCAGCACACCCTTGTCATTCCTTCCCTCTTCCTTCTCCAACAGGCATGTATCCCCTAATCTCTAAGGGACCCCAGTGAGATGTGCAAACAGGGGAGCAATGGGCTGTAACAGTTTGTCCTGGAAGAATCCTCTCAACTTGTCTCCAAGGCTCCCTTTTCTCTGATATCCCAGCAAGCCAAAGCAGCCCAGGTTAAGTATATTATTTTCTGCAGTCAATGAATTCTTGCTTGTTTTTCTACATTTTGGCTCCTGCTTCAAATCTTTCTTTTTTTTTTTTCTTTTTTCCCCCCCAAGAAGACAAGAACCAAAGTCTCCTCATCTCACGAGTAACAATTTGAATAAAAAAGAGACTATGCCATAAATATGAGAAATTCAATGACCTAAAGTAACCTCATAGGATAATCTAATCATAAATATCTAACTCAGCAGGATTATGTGGATAGTCATACCCCAGGTCTATGAAAGGTTTATCTGTACTTCCAGAAAAACCCTGCCCACTATGCTTGTGCACAGAATATGTTTGTGCATGCTTTTGAAATGCCAGAATTAATCCTCTTTTCCAGATACCTTGGAGCCATAAATAAAGGAGCACATAATCTTGTTAACTATCCTGTAATCCAATTGTAAAGACTTCCTTTTTCCCACCTTTATGTAATCTCCCTTATGTTCCCTCCTTAATTTCAAATGTATTAACACACACACACACACAAAAAAAAATCCTGATTAAGCAACTGAAGACTAGCTGGAAAGAAATCTGATAAACAAGGATGAAAAGTGAAAACTGCATAGACACTGGTAGGAAGTGCAGAGCCACAAAATTGCTGGCCAGGCTCCCATAGACAGCAGCTGAAGTTCCAGAGGGATATCTGAAACTGAGCAAGATGTCCACATAACATCTGGCTATTAAAAGCAGCAAGTTTGCTATCTGTCAGGGAGAGAGGGCTGGAAATTCAGGCACTCTCTTAAAGGACCAATGCACAAAATTTTGTGTGCAACCACTCACCTTTGCTGTGGTAGAGGAGGGGCAGAGTGGACTGGAGCTTTTCAGCAGAAGCCAGGGTTGATATCTTTGTGGGTAGATCTCAGAAGGCAGACACCCAAGTTTTCTGTGCTGAATCATTCCCTCATAATGCAGAAGAAATCTTTCTTTTGCAGATCTTTACCATCCAGGCGTTTTTTGCCTGGGTAGGAAGCAATTGTCCCACCCTATTGGAGTGTCTGGGTTCCATTAAGAGACTGAGAATAACAATCAGCCAGCAGTCAGAAGCAATTGCTCCACGCTGTTGAAAAACCTCTCACCATATTCTGTGGTTGATAGGCTGAAGCTAATTAAGACAGAATTATAATAAGACTGAAAGCAGAGGCAAGTCTCTGGAGGATGTGAGTCTTTACCTGATCTAACTTGGGGCCTTCAGCTAGGAGAACCAGACCTTGGTGCACTTTTCTTGGTACTTTACAAAGGCATTCAGCCCCAGCATATGGAGCCACAGCTGTAGATTGCTGATAGCTCTAAACAGGGTACTCAGAGCCAGTCAGAAATAGCATCTGACACTGTCCTGCACTAGAGATTAGTACTTGTAGTAAATCTACCTACTACACATATACAAACCTAAGCAGGCAGCCAAAATGGGGAGATTAAAAAATAATTACCAAATAAATAAATAAGAAAATTCTCTGAAAGAAGATATAAATGAAATGGAGATAAAAAGTTGATTAGATATAGAGTTCATAATTATGATGGCAAGGGTGCTCAATGGCATGAGAAAAGACATAATAACTATGATGAATGATATGGCACTAGTAAATAACACAGTGGAAAGTATATACTGCAGATTAGGAGAAGCTGAGACTCAGATCAGTGAATTAGAAAACAGGGCAGGAAAAAAATCACTCAATTAGAGAATCAAAAAGAAGAAAACAATTAAAAAACAGGACAGCTTAAGGGAGCTGAGGGACAACATGAAATATAACAATATTCACATCATAGTAGGGCCAAAAATGAGTAAAGTGAGCAAAGGATAGAGAACACTTTTGAAAAAATAATGGCAGACAAGTTTCATAACCTGGTGAAGGAAAAAGTAGCACCAGTTCAGAAGGCACAGAGAGTCCCAAGTAAGAAGAACCCAAACAGGCCCATGCCCAGACACATCATAATTAAAATGCCAAAAATTAAAGAGAATTTTAAAGGCATCAAGAGAAAAGCAATTTGTTACCTATGAGGAGCCTTCATAAGGCTATCAGCTGATTTTTAATCAGAAACTCTACAGGCCAGAAGGGAATGGCATGATGTATTTAAGGTAATGACAAGCAGGGATCTAAAACCAAGATTAATATATCCAGCAAGCTTATCATTCAAAATAGATGCTGAAATAAAGAGCTTCTCAGACAGAAAAAGCCTAGAGGAGGTTATCATCACCAAACCTGCACTGCAAGAAATGCTAAAGGGCTTGCTATAATGACAAGAAATGTACATACAGAATCATGGCATAAAGAATTAAAATGGCAACAAATAAGTACCTATCAATAATAACCTTCAGAGACAAAATGGAGGCAGAATAGGTGAATGTGTCCTGAGCCTTGTCCCAGAGAAAATAGAGTGATTGGCTAAGATGAATAGATTTCAGCCTGAATTGGCAAAGGAGATTCATATGGTGAGACAGTTTGCAGCCAGGAAGGGCAGAGGTCCCCTGGAGCAATGGTCAGCAAACTCATTAGTCAACAGAGCCAAATATCAACAGTACAATGATTGAAATTTCTTTTGAGAGTCAAATATTTTAAACTTAAACTTCTTCTAATGCCACTTCTTCAAAATAGACTCACCCAGACTGTGGTATTTTGTGGAAGAGCCACACTCAAGGAGCCAAAGAGCCACATGTGGCTTGTGAGCTGCATTTTGTTGACCATGGCTCTAAAGAAAGGTAAAATCAAGGATCTAGGCAGGAAAGTCTGCCAGACCTCTGTTCCAGGAGGGTCAGGGAAAAACCGCCAGTGCCAAGCCACATCTCTATAGATAGGCAAAGCATCTGAGTTAAAAAGAAAAAAATAAGGTCCAAAGGACTGCAGGAGACAGGGGATTTTGGACTTTGGATTCTGGATCTGAGCTCAGAGGTATCCCTGAAAGGCTAGCCTGACCACACAGTGCCAGAAAGAGAGGAGCTTGCAGAGATGCAGTCCTTCCAGCTCTGGGATCTGTGCCTTTCTTCACTGAACCTAGATCATAGAACCTTTCAGATACAGACACTTACCCATAGCTTAGGTGAGGGAGAAGGTGTGGACTTGTGAAATCTGGAGAAAAGAGGCAGTCCAGGAGAGGTGGTAGCGAGTCTGGTGCTGAGTCATACCTGAGGATGGGTTATGGGTTGCAATATTCTCCTGAGAGATAGCCCTCCCTTCCAGTCTCCAGGCAAACAATACAGCCACATCCAGAATACACCCTGAATGATACAAAGGAATCTGCATTGTCCCCGAGAGTCCACGGGGACTGCCTAAAAAGAGAAACCTTCAGCATCAACAATGGGAAACTGGAAAACAGTTTTGCTTGTGATAGAGACAACTGGGATAATAAGCCAGCCAAAAGAATGAAACTTCTTTTTTTTCAATTTTATTTTTATTTTTTATTATTTTGTTATCCCCTTTTTTTGTCTTTTTGTCTTCTTTTCTTCTTTCTTTTGTTTTCCTGTTTTTGTTTCTTGCTTTATTTTCTATTTCTTTCCACGTTATTTTTCCATCACTATATTTTATTTTTATTTGCTATTTTTAATTTTTGTACCATTTTTTAAATCAATTCTTTTGTAAACTTATTATTTTTATTTTCTTCTCATTGTCTTTCTTCTTATACACTCATTCCCTTTCTACTTTAATACTGAATTGAGGCCCTACCCATATTCATCCAATTCTTAATCTTATTTTTACAATAGTATATAAATTCAGCCTCTACAGATTCTGCCCCAATCCTCATTGCTGGGTGTTTGGATGTTTTTGGTTTATCTATTGGTTCCATGGTTTCAAGAATATTGAAATAATATCAAGCATCTTTTCAGATCACAATGGAATGAAATTAGAAATAAAATACAGTAAAAACACTCAAAAACATTCAAACACATTGGAGCTAAATAGCATGTTTTTAAACAATGAATGGGTTACTAATGAGATCAAGAAAGAAATAAAATAAAATAAAACTTCCTGGAAACAACTATAAATGAAGACACAATAATCTCAAAACTCTAGGACACAGCAAAAGCAGTCCTGAGAAGAAAGTTCATATCACTTTAGGCCTACCTCAAAAAAATAAGAAAAAATAAATAATAAATTAACTGATATTTAAACCTACAATTTAAAGAACTAGAAAGAGAACAGCAAGAAAATTCCAGAGTAAGTAGAAGGATGGAAATACTAAAGATTACAGCATAAATAAATGACATAGGGACTAAAAAGACAATACAAAAGATCAATGAAACCAAGAGCAGGTTCTTTGAAAAGATAAACAAGATTGATGAATCTTTAGACAGACTAATTAAGAAAAAAAGAGAGAGGATCCAAATAAATAAAATAAAAAAGAAAGCAGTAAAGTAAAAACTGACACCACAAAATTACAAAGGAATATAAGAAAATACTATGAATGACTATATGTCAACAAGCTGGATAATGTGGATGAAACAGAAAAATTCCTAGAAAAATACAATCTTCTGAAACTGAATCAGGAAGAATAAGAAAACTTGAATAGCCAAAAAATAAAATAAAAAAATAAAAACTCCCAGCAAAGAAAAATCCTGGTCTAGATGGCTTCATAGGGGAATTTTACCAAACATTCAAAGAAGAACTAAAACCTATACTCCTCAAACTATTACAAAAAAAAAAAAAAATACTTCCAATCTCCTTTCATGAAGTCAGTATTATCCGAGTTCCAAAATGAGTTAAAGACACTACAAAGAAAGAAAATTCTAGGCCAATATCCGCGATGAACACAGATTCTAAAATCCTCACCAAAATATTAGCAAATTGGACCAGCAGTACATTAAAAGGATCATACACTATGACCAAGTGATATTTATTTCTGGGATCCAAGGCTAGTACAATATTTGCAGTTCAATAAAAGTGATATATCACATAAACAATTGAAAGAAAAAATCCCACAATCATATCAATAGACATAGAATTCCACAAAATTTAACACCTTTTTTTGATAAAAACTCTCAGCAAAGTGGGAATAAAGGGATCATACCTCAATATAATAAAGGCCATATATGACAAACCTACAGCCAACATTATACTCAATGGGCAAAAACTAAAATAATTTCCCTTAAAAACAGGAACAAGACAAGGATGTGGATTATCACCACTCTCATACAATATAGTAGAGGAAGTACTAGCCACATTGATCAAATAAAAAAATCCTACCTAATAAAAGAGTAATATGCAAATTAACCATCACTCTGCTACAATCACAAGCTACACCCACCAGCACTCCCAAACAGCCAATCAGAACGAGTTTGCAAATAAATCCAACCAAGATGGCTACAGCCACAGAGAGCAGGAGGGAGGCTTGGGTTTCCTAGGTAATGGAGGAAGCCAAGCTTTCCACCTGCCCTTGCCAGCCTAAGCCTCTACTCCAGGATACAAAGTTTCAACTACAGAAGGTAAACAAATTTATACAGAAATGGAGACAGCCAGGTGCTAGAAAGAGCTGGAGGCTAGGGTTGCCCCAGCAATGGAGGAAGCAAAGCTTTTCGCACACCCTGGCCAACCTAGGACTCTGCTTAATGCTACTAAGTTTCAATTATAGAAGATACATAAACCCCAAAATAAATGGCTGCTGGCCAGAG
The DNA here is from genome assembly GCF_014108245.1 of Pipistrellus kuhlii. Classification (NCBI taxonomy): domain Eukaryota; kingdom Metazoa; phylum Chordata; class Mammalia; order Chiroptera; family Vespertilionidae; genus Pipistrellus; species Pipistrellus kuhlii. The sequence goes on from NW_023425471.1 coordinate 33,063,003, forward strand.
TGAACAGGAGGCTTGGCTCTGCTCCAGGCTACAAATTTTCAATTGTAGAAGGTAAATAAATTCCAAATACCAGAGCCTCCCACTTTGGTCTCCAGGGGCCATGGCCAGCCTGCGAACCATCACAGGCCCCTTGCCCAGGCCTCCCCCATACCCAAAGGGAACCCCCACTCTGATCTGAGACAACCTGCTGGGCAAACCAGCTGGTCCACACCTGTGCACCAGGCCTCTATCCTATCTAATAAAAGAGTAATATGCAGATTGACCATCACTCCAACACACAATATGGATGTCCCCATGTGGTCAAAGATCCTGCCCCCCTGTGGACACAAGATGGCCAGCAGGGGAGGGCAGTTGGGAGGCACCAAGCCTGCAAAGGAGGGCAGTTGAGAGGAACTAGGCCTGCAAGAGAGGGCAGTTGGGCGTGACCAGGCCGCAGAGGAGGAAAATTGGGGGCAAACAGGCTGGCAGGGGAGCAGTTAGACATCAATCAGGCTGGCATGGGGGTGGTTAGGGAGTGATCAGGCTGGCAGGCAGAAGAGGTTAAGGGCAATCAGGAAGGAAGGCAGATGAGCAGTTGGGAGCCAGCAGTCCTGGGTTGTGAGAGGGATCCCAGGTTATAGAGGGTGCAGGATGGGCTGAGGGACACCCCGCCTCCCACCACCACTGTGCATGATTTTCATGCACCAGGCCTCCTCCTCTATTTTATATATATGTGTCATCCAAATTGGGAAGGAGGAAGTAAAACTTTCATTATTCACAGAGGACATGATATTGTACATAGAAAACCCTAAAGACTCAACCAAAGAACTACTATATTTAATAACTGATTTAGGCAGTGTAGCAGGATTAACACCCAGAATTGATGGCATTTTTATATACTAATAATGAACTCTCAGAAAGAGAAACTAAACAAACCAATTTACAATTAAAACAACAAAAAATAAGATACTTAGGAATAAACTTAACCAAGAAGGTAAAAGGCTTGTACTGGGAAACTACAGGGCATTAAAAAAAAGAAACAGAGGAATGTATAAACAAGTGGAAGAATATACTGTGTTCATGGGTTGGTAGAATTAACATCATTAAAATGTCTAGCCCTAACCATGTTGTCTCAGTAGATAAAGTGTCAGTCTGTGGACTGAAGGATCCCAGGTTTGATTCTGATCAAGAGCATGTTCCTTGGGTGAGGGCACATCCTCAACAGGGGATGTGCAGGAGGCATCCCATCAATGATTCTCTCTCACTGATGTTTCTAACTCTCTATTTCTCTCCCTTACTCTCTGTAAAAATCAATAAAATATATTTTAAAAAGAGATTCAAGGGATTTGATACTTCTCAGAGTTTAAAAAATAATTAAAAGTTCTTTATTACCCAAAACAATCTATAAATTAAATGCAATCTCTATTAAATTACCAGTATTTCACAGATCTAGAATAAATACTCCAAAAATTTATATGGAACCAAAAAAGACTACAAAAAGCCACAGCAATATTGAGAAAGAAGAATAAAGTTGGAGGAATCACAATACCAGATGTCAAGTTATATGACAAAGGCACTGTTATCAAAACAGCCTGATACTGGCAGAAGAGCAGACATATAGATCAATGGAACAGAACAGAGACCCCATAAATTTACCTAAGCCATTATTCCCAATATTTGACAAGGAAGCAAGAGCATACAATGGAGTCAAGACAGTAAATGGTATTGGGATAATTGGACAGATAGATGCAAAAAAAAAAAAAATGAAACTAGACAACCAATTTACACGATACACAAGAATAAATTCAAAATGGATAAAATACTTAAATGTGAAACACAAAACTATAAAAATCCCAGAAGAAAACATAGGCAGAAAAATGTCAGACTTCTCTCATCACAACATGTTTACTGATACATCTCCTGGGGCAAATGAAACTAAAGACTAATAAACAAATGGGATTACATCAAAATAAAATATTTCTACATAGCAAAAGAAACCATCAAAAATATGAAAAATGAGCTCACTATGGGAGAACATATTTGGCAATGATACATATAATAAAGGGTTAATATCCAAAATATTTAAGGAACTAATACAATTTGCCGAAACCGGTTTGGCTCAATGGATAGAGCGTTGGCTTGGGGACTGAAAGGTCCCGGGTTCGATTCCGGTCAAGGGCATGTACCTTGGTTGCGGGCATATCCCTAGTAGGGGGTGTGCAAGAGGCAGCTGATCGATGACTCTCTCTCATCGGTGTTTCTAACTCTCTATCTCTCTCCCTTCCTCTCTGTACAAAATCAATAAAAATATATTTTAAAAAAATATTTAAGGAACTAATACAACTTAACAAAAAGAAGACAAGTAATCCAACCAAAAATGTGCAAACGACCTAAATAGACACTTCCCCAAAGTGGACATGGGAAGTGATCAACCAAAGATTAAACACACACACACACACACACACACACACACACACACACACTCACATACACACACACACACACAGAAGACAATAGGGAGGTAAAAGGACGGGTTGGGTCAGGGGTGGGCTACGAGGGGGTCAATGTGGGAAAGGGGGACATATGTAATACTTTCAACAATAAAGATTTATATATTTATATATATATTGATTTTTTACAGACAGGAAGGGAGATAGAGAGCTAGAAAGGTCTATGAGAGAGAAACAGCGACAAGCTGCCTCCCGCACACCCCCCACGGGTGACGTGCCCGCAACCAGTGTACATGCCCTTGACCAGAATAGAACCTGGGACCCTTCAGTCCACAGACCAACGCTCCACCACTGAGCCAAACCGGTTTCAGCAACAATAAAAATTTAAAAAAAATAAATTTTAAAAACTGAAAAATATCTTTCTCTGGAGCATTTGAGATCTTGCTTTCAGGCATGTTGACATATCCATGTGGCTCAAAGAAACTCATAAAAATTCCCTATAGATTTTGATGTTTCTTGCACTGGCATTTACTGGCATAGTCAGCAGAATTCTTAAGAGCTCACCTGGGCCCATACTTTGAAACCAGACCCTGCTGCTAGATGTCAATAGAAGCCCCTTCTGTCACATTGGCTCCTCTCTCTACATTGGCTAAATTTGTATATTTTATTCTCTTAGAGTCACAGGGCTCCCTGCTTTAGGTGACTGGTCCTAAAACTATTTGAGGTGTTCTTACAAAATCCTCAAGGTGAACAAGAGTTAAGGTAACCCAGAGAAAGGAGATGCAAAATGGGAGGCTTTTTCCAATTTTGACTTTTTATTGAATCACTTACTATGAGTCTTAAAATCTTTGCTGGTTGAATGAGGGACTGAACTCTCTTTAGCTCTGACAGATAAAGGACACATACTTTCCCAATCAAAGGATGTTCATGATGATGCGTGAGAAAAAAATGTCCTCTAGGGCATAAGCAATCCAATAAGGCTATCTACCACATTTGGCTCTTCCAGAGATAAGCAAATACTGATGTTTTTCCTAGAAGTTTTTTCACACCCTATAGATCTCAAAGGTAAACTAAAATTTACATGGAAAATGTGTCCTCTAAGGCTGACAAACCCCACAAAAGTCAGCTTCCCATTAATACTCCTGCAAGAAAATGGCTAAAATGAGAATCCTTCGATACATCTAAATTAATTTTTTGTGTGTGTACAATTAGAAAAATCTGTCTGTATATTTAAGCAGAAGTAATAGAAAGCATATATATATATATATATATATATATATATATATATATACACACATACATATATATGTATACACACACACACACACACACACACACACACACACATATATATATATATATATATATATATATATATATATATATATTCTCTAAAAGATTCAAAAAAGAGGATTCCAATAAATGGATCAAGTTATGAAGTTGATTAGGTGCCAACTAATTTTTTAAAAATGTTTTTATTAATTAAGGCTGTGGTTGGCAAACTGTGGCTCTTTGGTCCCTTGAGTGTGGCTTTTCCACAAAATAACACTGCCTGGGCAAGTCTATTTTGAAGAAGTGGCGTTAAAAGAAGTTTAAGTTTCTGAAACCGGTTTGGCTCAGTGGATAGAGCATCAGCCTGCAGACTGAAAGGTCCTGGGTTTGATTCTGGTCAAGGGCATGTACATTGGTTGCAGGCACATCCCCAGTGGGGAGTGCAGGAGGCAGCTGATCAATGATTCTCTCTCATCGATGTTTCTAACTCTCTATCCCTCTCTCTTCTTCTCTGTAAAAAAACAAAAAAAAATCAATAAAATATATCTTTAAAAAAGTTTAAGTTTAAAAAATCTGACTCTCAAAAGAAATTTCAGTCAGTGTACTGTTGATATTTGGACCTGTTGGCTAATGAGTTTGCCAACCACTAGATCAAGGTATTATATATGTGTCCTCATCCCTCTATTAACCCCCAAACCTCACCCCCTCATGCGCTCACCCCCCTGCGGTTTGTGTCCATTGGTTAGGCTTATATTCATGCATATAAGTCCTTTGGTTGATCTCTCCTCCTTACCCCAATCCTCCCCTACCTTCCCTCTGAGGTTTGACAATCTGATCTATGCTTCTGTCTTTGAATCTGTTTTTGTACATATGTTTATGCTGTTCATTATATTCCATAAATGAGTGAGATCATGTGATATTTTTCTCTGACCGGCTTGTTTCACTTATCATAATGCTCTCCAGTTTCATCCAATCTGTTGCAAATGGTAAGAATTCCTTCTTTTTCCAACTGCACTGATAGCCTGCTCTGGTTGGGGAAAAACTGACTGTCTGGCAGCAGGTGAAACTTGAGACCAGCCTTCTCTCAAGAGGCACACATGGCCAGCAGCCATTGCCATGGGACTCAAACAGGGCCCTCATTGTGTGGGGCTGACGGGAAACCAAAGCTTGTCTGTGCCACCTGAGACTCTGTCCCATCCAAGTTGAGCATAGAAGCCCTCCTAGCTGAGACGCTGCTGATCCTCACAGCCAAATGGATTGGAGATCAACTTTCCCCAGTGATACCAACAACAAGCAAGGCTTAACTACAAAAAGACTGCACACACAGGCCACAAAGGGCTGCACCAAGAGTGTCCACCTCAAGTAACTGGGGAAGCTGAGCTACTGGGCCCTGCTAGGACACCTAGCATGCAAAGCCACTCCATCAATTTAGGGAACCAGCTAAAATGCAGAGACAAAGAGGCAGGCCATAATTGAAGGAAATGGAGGAAAGCAAAAGAATGGATATAGAGTTCAAAACCACAGTTATAAGGTTTTTCAAGAATTTCCTAGAAAAGGCCTACAAAATAAATGAAACCCATGAGAATGTGAAAAGGGATCAACTAAAAATTAGGCATACACTGACTGAAATACAAAAATATTATTCAGAGTCCTAAAAGCAAACTAGAGGATTATAAGAATCAAGTCAAAGATTTGGAATACCAAGAAGCAAAAAACACTCCACCGGAAAAGCAAAAAGTAAATATAATACAAAAAGTTGAAGATAGTGTAAGAAGCCTGTGGGACAACTTCAAGTGTACCAACATCAGAATTATGGAGGTTCCAGAAGAAGAGAGAGAGCAAGATACTGAAAACCTATTTAAAGAAATAGTGACAGAAAACTTCCCCCACCTTTGTGATAGAAATATACTTACAAGTCCAGAAAGCACACAGAGCCCCAAACAAGAGGAATCCAAAGAAGACCACACCAAGAAACATCATAATTAAAATTCCAAGAGCAAAAGACAAAGAGAGAATATTAAAATCAGCAAGAGAAAAGCAGTTAGGTATCTATAAGAGAGCACCCGTATGATGTTCAGCTGATTTCTCAAAAGAAACTATGCAGGCCAGATGGGAATGGCAAGAAATATTCAAAGTGATGAATAGCAAGAACCTACAACCAAGATTACTCTACATATCAAAGCTATCATTCAGAATGGAAGGCCATATAAATATCTTCACAAATAAAAAAAAGCTAAAGGAGTTCATCACCACCAAACCAGAATTATATGAAATGCTGAAAGGTATTCTTTAAGAAGAGAAAGAAGAAGATAAAGAACAATAAATACGTAACTATCAACAAGTGAATCTAAAAACCAAGGGAATAAAAAATCTGATGAACAGTATTAACATGAATATAATAGAATCAAGGGTATAGAAAGGGAGTGGACTGATGATTCTTGGGGAAAAGGGAAGTGGGGGAGGGTGCAGGAAGAGACTGAACAAAAATCATACACCTATGGATGAGGACAGTGGGGGGTGGGGAAAGGGCAGAGGGTTGGATAGGAATCTGGTGGAGGGGAGCTATGGAGGGAAAAAAGAGGAACAATTGTAATAATCTGAACAATAAATATTTATTATATTAAAAAATTATTGAAACAGCTACTATAGGGCACACTAATTCAGAGGAACTTTTCATTTAATTTTCAGCCTTTAAAATGTTATTAGAGGACAATGCCAATGTTTTATTGGAAGCAATGTCCTTAGTGTGTTATCACCTCTCTGTGCCAACTTTAGGGGTAAATCTCCGATGACTTAAACCTGATCAAATCTGGCAAAATGGATATCACTCAATTGTAGAAAGAGCCAATCATACTCTTAAAATCATTTACTAAAACAATAAGGGGGACACAGAGGTTATGTGTCACCTCAAGAGAGGCTCTGTCATGCTTTTTATACTTTATTTATTTATTTTTAATAAATGTTTATTGTTCAGATTATTACAAATGTGATCCTCTTCCCCCCCTCAATTGCTCCCCTCCACGAGGTTCCCCATCCCCCATTGTCCTCATCCCCATCCCCCATTGTTCTCATCCATAGGTGCACAGTTTTTGTTCAGTCTCTTCCTGCACCCTCACTCCCCTTTTCCCTGAGATTCGTCAGTCCACTCCCCTTCCATACCTCTGATTCTACTATATTCACCAGTTAATATTGTTCATCAGATTTTTTTAATTCCCTTGGTTTTTAGATTCACTTGTTGATAGTTACGTATTTGTTGATCATAATTTTTATCTTTATCTTCTTCCTCTTCCTAAATAACCTCCTTCAGCAATTCATATAATTCTGGTTCGGCAGTGATGAACTCTTTTAGCTTTTTTTTATTTGTGAAGCTCTTTAACTGTCCTTTGATTCTGAGTGATAGCTTTGCTGGGTAGATTATTTTTTGGCTGTAGGTTCTTGCTATTCATCACCTTGAATATTTCTTGCCATTCCCGTCTGGCCTGCATGGTTTCTGTTGATAAATCAGCTGACAATCGTATGGGTGTTCCTTTATAGGTAACTACCTGCTTTTCTCTTGCTGCTTTTAATATTCTCTCTTTGTCTTTTGCTCTTGGAATTTTAATTATGATGTGTCTTGGTGTGGTCCTCCTTGGATTCCTTTTGTTTGGGGTTCTGCGGGCTTCCTGGACTTGTAAGTCTATTTCTTTCCCCAGGTGAGGGAAGTTTTCTGTCACTATTTCTTTCAGTATTCTTTCTGTATCTTGCTCTCTCTCTTCTCCTGGAATCCCCATAATTCTGATGTTGTTTCGCTTGAAATTGTCCCAGAGCTTTTTTACACTATCTTCAACTTTCTGGATTCTCTTATCTTCTCCCTTCTGCAGAGGAGTGTCCTCTGGCTCTTTGTGTTCAAAATCTTTGTCTTGATTCTTGTGATCTTCCAGTCTGTTTTTAGGACTTTGTATAATATTTTTTATTTCAGACAATGTTTTCTTCATTTCTTGTTGATCCCTTATTATTTCTAGTTGCTCCCATTTCATATCCTCATAGGTCTCATTTATTTTATTGGCCTTTTTTAGGATATTGTTGAATAACCTTATAACTGTAGTTTTGAACTCAATGTCCAATCTTTTCTTTTCCTCCATCTCCTTCCTTTGTCTCCTTCCTCTTGTCTGCATTTTAGTTGTTTCCCTGATTTGATGGAATAGCTTTGTGTTCTAGATGTTCTGGTAGAGCCCAGTAGCACAGCCTTCTCAGTTACCTGCAGTGGACAGTCTTGGTGTAGCCCTTTGTGGGCTCTGTGTGCAGTCTTGTTGTTAAGCCTTGCTTATTGTTGGTATCACTGGGAAGCTTTGATCTCCAAGCCAATTGGCTGTGAGGATCAGCAGAGTCTCAGCTAGGAGGGCTTCTGTACTCTGCTTGGATAGGGCGGGGTCTCGGGGTGGTGCAGACAATCTTTGGTTCCCTGTCAGTCTCGCCTTAGAAAAGACCTGTTCTAAGAGAGTTTCGGAAGATTGGTTGTAGGCGCGCGCACCTCTTTGGTAAAGGCACAGACAAGCTTTGGATTCCTGCCAGTCCCTTCTTAGAGAAAGCCAGCCTCTGGGAGAGCTTCTGTGCTCAGCCAGAGATTGGGAGGAGTCTCAGGTTGGTGCAGACAAACTGTTTTCCCTTGGGCTCCTCCCCAAGTCCCGCAGTAATGGCCTCTGGCTTCACACACCTCTGAGAGATCTCTGCCCACTGCCTGACAGTCTGGCCTCTCCCTGTCTGAGGCCGTCTATCAAAGCAATAGGCTGATTCTGTTTTCCTCTTGAACAAGAAAGCCAGTTGCGCGTTAGCTGTCCGCCCTCTCCGCGCTCCAGGAGTAAGCCAGTAGCGAACTCAGCCAGGCCCGCCCTCTCTGCGCGCCAGGAGTAAGTCAGCCGCAATCTCTGTCTGGCCCTTCCTCTCCCCACGCCAGGAGTAAGCCAGTGCCTTTTCGCGCACACAGTTCTCTGTACCTTCACAGTTCCTGAGGTTCAGCGTGCCTTCTCTCGCCTTCCCAGATGGCAGAGCCTCCTCTCAGCTAGCTGTCCGGCACTTCAGGGCAATGCTTCCCCTGTTTTTCAGTTCTAACTTCAAATTTGTTGTGGTAGGCTGCATTCGGGTGTCTACCCTATGCCGCCATCTTGGTGTCTCTCCTGCTTTTTATACTTTAAATGTTTTGAATTGTGATGCAGAGGATCGTACAGCAGGTGAAAGGCATCAGGCCTCTTGTACAATAGCCTCCACCGAATCAGCTAGTTGGAAAGAAGCATAAACCAGACAAGATTTTTATCAGATTCAGTAATAATGTGGGGAAGAAGCTGTATTTTATATCTTTCCAGAAGGAGCAATGCAGCCAATTCGGGTCCAGAGCATTACGTTCATCACCGCAATGGACCCAGAGAAGCTCCTGTGTCCATTCACTCAAAAGGACTGAGAATTGCCTGATGATAGCAAAGGGGAAGATGAATAAAACTGAAAGCTACACAAGGGACTGAGGTGCCAACATGGAGCCAGCTGAAGAAGTTAACAACTGAAGTGCAGCAGATTGTGGAAAAGCAAGAAGTTGAAGCTACCTCTTCAACCATGTACCTGCTCCTGCTGGCATCTGTTAGCTTCCAGTCTTCTGCAAAGTCTTGCACAGCCAAGACCAAGGACTCTGAGTAAATATAAATATACACCAGCAGCAAAAGAGATTTTCTTTTATTTGGTAGCTAAAAATGTTAATATGTCCATAGTTCTAATTTCCCTTTGTTGTTTTGCATTGGAATTGTTTTGTTATTATTTAATAACCAGAGTTTTGCTCTTGAAGTTCAAGTTTTTGCTAACATGTATGTAGTTTGGTTTTTGCATTGGCATTGTTTGCTATTGTTTTAATTTGGAGTTTTATTCTTAATGATAAATTTTACTTTTATTATAGTATTTTAAAAAAACAAAAAAAGGGTGAGATGTAGAGGGCCACCTGGGAAGACACATGGGCATTTTCCTTAATTATTGCCAGTTGAACTCAAGGAGTAGGCAGAGCCATACCTTGGGAACATGTTTTCCCCAGATAGGGGACATGTCAGCTTGGCCTTCATATCAGCCCAGATGTTGGCAGGGGCGGAGCTAGATATGTAAATACAGGCATGTTAGGGCTTACTTAAGAATACAAATAAGTTGGTGTTACTTTCTGGTATTGGGGGTATAAAATAAATGCGCTGGTAGGAGTTGTTGTTGTCTTCTTTTCTCTCCAGCAGACAGTATGGCGGCCCACCCAGCTCCCAGCTTAAAATCTGTCTCTGTGTCTTCTCTCTTTATTTTTAATATTTCTCAATCCCTGGCTGCCTCCACTCATAACCGGTTCATTTAATCTCTCTTTCCTTGAGGGACATGGAAAAGGGAGATCCCCCCATGTCTGGCCCCCGCCGCATCAGGCTCCCGCTAAGAGGTGTTTGGTTAGTTTGTAAAATGTCTCCTACTTGGGGTTTGTTTAGTATTTTCTCCTGATTTTGCTGAAGTCGTGCATCATTGGGAAGGATATCACTGCATCATATCAGTGGGTACATAATGTCAGTTTATATGTATGATGTTAACCCCAATCACTTGGCTAAGATAATGTCTGCCAGGATGCTCCATTGTAAATTTATTATTTTCCCCTTTGTAATTACTACATATCTAGAGGGAGGCACTTTGAATCTATGCTACATCTTATTTGGACTTCAACTTTTGTGTCAGGCTAACCAAGGTCTACTATTCTGTGTGCATAAAACAGAACAGCTCAAGTCACTGAAGCTTCTCCCTTTCCCCAAACAGGTTTTCCACAGGGTCAGTTTATAAGCTTACCTCACAGATTTTCTTTGTGGTTGTTTTTACCACTTTGTCCCTACAAGAATTACTTTTTACTGTCTTACAAACTTAATTAATACACTTAAAAGAATGCTTGTTATATCCAACAATTCTTTGTGTTTTGCAATGGAAGACTTTTTTTTCCCAATTAACTATGCCAACATCTTGCTGAAAATGAATTTTACTTCCACCCACATACAGTGACACCAACATACATTTATATTCTTTTCATCATTATAATTGGTTATATTTTCTGAGTCCAAAATAAAGACTCTTATTCTGAGAAAGACTTTTCTTGATTTGTGAAATATTTTTATGTAAAAAGATTATATAATTGTGTAAAAATAAAATTATGTTATTATACTTTTTAAAAAATCCTTCTTTTTTACTATAGCATAGTATTCCATTGTGTAGAAGTACCACCGTTTTTTAATCCAGTCATTGGCTGATGGACATTTAGTCAGTTTCCATATCTTAGTTATGGTGAATTGTGCTGTTATGAACATAGAGGTTCATATATCTTTTCTGATTGGTGTTTCTAGTGTCTTCAGATATATTCCTTTAAGTGAGATCACTGGGTCAAAGAGGAGTTCCATTTTTAATTTTTTGAAGAAAATCCATACTGTTCTCCACAGTTCTCCACAGTGGCTGCACCAGTCTGCATTCTCACCAGCAGTGCAAAAGAGTTCTTTTTCTCTGTATCCTCACCAACACTTGTCATTTGTTGATTTGTTGATGATAGCCATTCTGACAGGTGTGAGATGATACCACATTGTCATTTTGATTTGCATCTCTCAGATAATTAGTGACTTGAAGATGTTTTCATATGTCTCTTGGCCTTCCCTCTGTCCTCCTTCGAAAAGTGTCTCTAGGTTCATTGCCTATTTTTTCATTGAATTGTTTATCTTCCTTTTGTTAAGTTGTATGAGTTCCCTTTAAATGTTGGAGATTAAACCCTTATCAGTAATGACATTGGAAAATATGTTCTCCCATGCAGTGGGCTTTCTTGTTGTTTTGTTGATGGTTTCTTTTGCTTTGCAAAAACTTTTTATTTTGGTGTAGTCCCATTTGTTTATTTCCTCTTTAGTTTCCATTGCCCTAGGAGCAGTATCAGTGAAGAAGTTACTTCGACATATGTCTGAGATTTCACTGCCTATAGGTTCCTCTAGTTTTTTTTTTAGTTTTTTTTTTTATGGTTTCCCATCTTATGCTTAAGTCCTTTATCCATTTTGAGTTTATTTTTGTGTATGATATAAGTTGGTGGTCTAGTTTCATTTTATTTTTTTGCTTATATCTGTCCAATTTTCCCAACACCATTTGTTGAAGAGACTGTCTTGACTCCATTTTATGTTCATGCCTCCTTTGACAAATATTAATTGGGCATAATGGTTTGAGTCAATTTCTGGGTTCTCTATTCTATTCCATTGATTTATATATATGTTCTTGTGCTAGTACCAGGCTATTTTAATAAGAGTGGCTTTGCAATACAGCTTGATATTGGGTATTAAGCTCACACCTACTTTTTCTTGTTTCTCAAGATTGGTGTAGCTATTTGGGTTCTTTTTTCATTCCAAATGAATTTTTGGAAAGTTCGTCAAATATACCCTTTGTATTTTAATGGGGATTGCATTGAATCTATAGATTGCTTTGGGTAGTATGGACATTTTTAATTGATTTTATTTATTTTTTTACAGAGAGGAAGAGAGAGGGATAGAGAGCTAGAAACATCGACAAGAGAATCAGTGAATAGCTGCCTCTTGCACATCCCTCGCTGGAGTTGTGCACGCAACCAAGGTATATGCTCTTGAGCAGAATCAAACCCGGGACCCTTCAGTCCACAATCTGACGCTCTATCCACTGAGCCAAACTGGTTTCAGCAGTATGGACATTTTGATGATATTGATTCTACCAATCCATGACCACAATATGTTCTTCCATCTGTTTACACCTTCCTCTATTTCTTTTTTCAGTGTCTTGTAGTTTTCTGCTTATAGGGCTTTTACCTCCTAGGTTAAGTTTATTCCTAGGTATCTTAATTTTTTTTGGTGCAATGGTAAATGGGATTGCTTTTTTAGTCTCTCTTTCTCTAAGTTTACTATTGGTGTATAGAAAGGCAATAGATTTCTTGACATTAATTTTGTATCCTGTTATATTGCTAAATTCATTTATGAAGTCTAATAATTTTTTGATGGAGTCTTTAGGGTTTTTATGTACAATATCATGTCACCTGCAAATAAGGACATCTTTACTTCTTCTTTTCCAATTTGGATGCCTTTTATTTCTTCTTCTTGTCTGATTGCATTGGCTAGTAATTCCAGGACTATGTTGAACAGGAGTGGTGAGAGTGGGCATCCCTGTCTTGTTCCTGTTCATAGGGGGAAACGTTTTATTTTTTGTCCATTGAGTATTATGTTGGTTGTGGGTTTGTCATATATGGATTTTATTATGTTGAGGTATGATCCTTGTTGAGAGTTGTTATCAAGAATGGTTTTTGTTTTTTTCAAATGCTTTTTTTGCATTAATTTATATGATTAGGTGATTTTTATCTCTCCATTTGCTTATCTGACATATCACGTTTGTTGTTTTAAGGATATTGTACCATCCTTTTATCCCCGGGATAAATCCTACTTAGTCATGGTATATGATCTTTCTGATGTATTGCTGAATCACATTTGCTAGAATTTTGTTGAGGATTTTGGCATCTATGTTCATGAGGGATATAGGCCTGAAATTCTCCTTCATTGTGTTGTCTTTATCTGGTTTCGGATTAGGGTGATGTTGGCTTCATAGAATAAGCTTGTTAGTGTTCCTTCCTCTTGATTTTTTTTTGAATAATCTTAGTTCTTCTTTGAATGTTTGTTATAACTCCACTGTGAAGCCATCTTGCCTGTGGTTTTTGTTTGCTGGGAGCTTTTTGATGACTGGTTCAATTTCTTCCATAGTTATCATCCTATTGAGATTTTTAGAATTTTCCTGTTTGACTTTGGAACTTTGTATTTTTTTAGGAATATGTGCATTTCCTGCAGGTTGTCTAGTTTGTTGGAGTAGAGTTGTTCATAGTATTTTTTAACAATCCTTTCTATTTCTGTGTGGTCTGTTGTTCCGATTTTGTTTATTTGAGTCCTCTCTCTTTGTTTTTTGGTGAGCCTACCTAGAGGTTCAACAATCTTGTTTATCCTTTCAAAGAACCAGCTCTTGGTTTCATTGATCTTTTGTAATTTATTTATTTATTTTTTGGTCTCTATGTCATTTATTTCTGCTCTGATCTTTATTATCTCCATTCTGCTCACTCTGGGATTTTCTTGTTATTCTCTTTCTAATTCTTTGAGTTTTTTATGGTAGATTATTTACTACCATTTATTCTTGTGGTTTTTTTTGTTTGTTTCTTTGTTTTGTTTTGTTTTGTTTTGTTTTGTTTTTGAGGTAGGCCTATAGAGTTATATACTTCCCTCTGAGGACTGCTTTCTTTATATCCCATAGATTTTGAATTATTGTGCTTTTTTATCGTCATTTAACTTCTTTGATCTCATTGGTAACCCAGTCATTATTTGATAGCATGCTACTCAGCTTCCAAGTGTTTGAGATTTTTGGATTTTTTTTATTGTAGTTTTTCCCCCCTAATTTTATGGCATTGTGATCTGAGAATATGTTTGATATGATTTCAATCTTCTAGAATTAGGGGTGAGTTTGCTTGTGACCCAATATGTGGTCTATTTTTGAAAATGTCCCATATAAAATTGAGAATAACGTATATTCAGTGGCTTTGGGGTGAAATGTTCTGAAGATGTCAGTTAAGTCCATCTGTTCTAGTGAGTCATGTATGATTGCTGTGTCTTTGCTGACTTTTTGTCTAGAGGATTTACCCAGTGATACCAGTAGTTTATTAAAGTCCCCTATAATGATTGTATTGTTGTAGATCTCTCCCTTGATATCTTCCAGGAGTTTTGTTATGTATTTGTGTGCTCCTGCATATATACTTACCAGTGTTATATCTTGTTGTTGCATTGATCTCTTTAGTATTATGAAATGGCCTTCCTTATATCTTGTTATGGCTTTCACTTTGAGGTCTATTTTGTAAGATATAAGTACCCAGCTACCCCAGCTTTTCCTTCATTTCCATTTCCTTGAAATATATTTTTCCAACCCTTCAATTTCAGTCCGTCTGAGTCCCTTGTTCTGAGGTGGGTGTCTTATAGACAGCATATGTATGGTTTTTTTTTTTGGTTTTTTTTTTTCCCCAGTCAGCCATTCAATATCTTTTGATTGGAGCATTTAGTCCATTGACGTTTAAAGTTATTACTGAAAGGTACTTTGTTTGTCGTCATATCTATTTTTTGCATCTGTGTTCCTTCTTACATTTTTATTTCTTCTTTTTACAGCATTCCCTTTGGCATTTCTTGCATTGCTGGTTTGGTGGTGATAAACTCCCTTGGATTTTTTTTTTTTTTTTTTTTTTTTTTTTTTTTTTTTTTTGTCTGTGAAGCTCCTGATTTTCCCTTTAATTTTGATTGATAGCCTTGTTGGATAGAGTATTCTTGGATTCAGTCAATTGCTTTGCAACACTTTGCATACCTCCTTCCATTCCCTTCTAGCTTGTTGTGTTTATGTTGATAAATCATTTGATAATCTGATGGGGGATCATTTGTAGGTACCGTATTTTCCTGCGTATAAGACAACTTTTGAAACAAAAAAAAGTCAACCGAAAATCAAGGGCAAAAGACCAAAATTGCACAAAAATTACCTGCAGATCTTGACGGCAAAGTAAGTCTTTTCTTTGAAGTGGGGGTAGTCTTATACAGAGAATATAGGCCTACACCTATGTTTTAACTGTAAAATTAGGGGGTAGTCTTATACGCCGGAAAATACGGTAACTCTCTGTCTCTCTCTTGCCACCTTTAAGATTCTCCTTTTTGTTGTTAAGATTGTCCATTGTAATTATAATATGCCTTGGTGTGGGTCTTTTGGGATTCATTTTGCTTGGGACTCTCTGTACTTATGTAACTTTTTTCTTCCCCATATCCAGGAAGTTTTCTGTCATTATTTCTTCAAATAGGCTTTCTAATCCTTGCTGCTCTTCTTGTCCTTCCGGCAGACCTATTATAGGTATGTTACTTTGTTTCATGTTGTCCCAAAGCTCCCTTAGGCTCTCCTCCTGCTTTTTCATTTTTTTTCTCCAGTTGCTATTCATATTGAGCTTGTTTCTCTACCTTATCTTCTAACTCACTAATCCAGTCCTCTGCTTCTTCTAGTCTACTGTTGAAACTTTCCACGGCGAGCAGAGTCCCAGTCTCTGTGTGTGCTTGCAGGCTCAAATTCCCATAGCAGTGCTGCAGCTGGGAAGCACTCAAATTCCAGTAGGGGTACTGAGGCCCAAGTGAGGGGTGGGTCTATCAGTTACTATGATGCTATCTGGGAGCATGCAGGGAGAGGGACAGACTCTTTCACTTAAAGAAATCTGTGGCCGAGATATTTGGATTCTTGTTCTCTGTTGTTCTGAAGCTGTGGTCGCAGTTCTCTGTTCCCTGTGGTTGCAGGGTCCTTGTTTGTGTCTGAGACACAACTGGGTGGTACTGAGCCCAGAATCCTAGCCTCAAGCATTTCTGTTTCTCAAGATGGCATAGTCTCTGTGCCCGCACTGGCCACCCAGAAGTGTCCACTTTATCACTTTATGCATGGGGCTCTGCCAACTAAGACTGTCTGGTTTGGCATCCCCTTGAAAGACCAGCAGTATCTAACTGTCCCTAGATCATACACACACACACACACACACACACACACACACACACACAAAACACAACTACACTCTCCTCTATGGCGTCCTCACTATCTAACACTCTCTCCCTCCCTACCCTCCTGCCAGTCACCATCTTTTCCCAACTAATGTTTTGAGGTACTAAAAACAATTGTCCTTACTTTTGAAGGAAGAAAGTAAATTTGAACTTAACTTTTCAAGGACAAATACAAATTGTCTTCTTATCCCAACTACCAAAACAAAATTAGTATACAACTTTTCTTCATAAATTAATAAGATTTGTTTTCTCATGGCTAACAAGTGTGTGTGTGTGTGTGTGTGTGTGTGTGTGCGTGTGCTGTATGTGTGAAATAAATGTCTACCTTCAGATAGTCAGATGGTATTGTTAAAATTAATATAATAAATCAGAAATATTGAAATTAACTCAAATGCTTTTTAAGTTCACATGATCTAAAAGTAATCTTTATGCCCTGGCTGGTGTGGCTCACTAGGTTGGGCATTGTCCTGAGCACAGAAAGTTTTCTGGTTCTATTCCAGGTCATGGCACAGGTTTCGGGTTGTATCCCCAGTAAGTGGCATACAGGAGGCAGTTGATCAATGTTTCCCTCTGACATGGATGCTTCTCTCTATCAACCTCTCTCTCTTCCTGTCAAAAAAAAAAGAATTAATAACACTATTGCTTAGGAAATAAAAGATTATTTAAGTTTATTGGTTTAAGCAAAACACATATGTTTTTATTTTATCTAACTTACCAAAAAAAAGTTATATAGAAAGAAACATACTATACATATGTTTACTTTGGCTTCTGATTAAAGAAAAACTAAAAGATAAAATTGGATCTATTATTGTATGTTTTGTCTGTTTTTGAGGGAGCATATGTTTCCAAAATTATGAAATATATTTGCCTTTAAAAGAGCTTAGGTTCTGCTCTAGTCAGTTTGGCTCAATGGATAGAGCATCAGCCTTTGGACTGAATGGTCCCATGTTAGATTCTGGTGAAGAGCACATGCCTAATTTGCTGGCTCAGTCCCCAGTAGGGAGTGTGCATGAGGCAGCCAATCAATCATTCTCTCTCATAATTGATGTTTCTATCTCTCTCTCCCTCTCCCTTCCTCTCTGAATTCAATAAAAATTATATTGTAACAAAAAGAGCTTAGGTTCTTAGAGATTAAAAAAAATGTGTTCACAATTAGAAATAAAGGTTTTAAGGCTTAAAAATCTCAATAGAGGTATGCATAATAACTTTGCAGTGTGCCAGAAGGTCCCTGGAAAAACTCAAAAATTTGTTTTTTCTCCTTAAAAAAGAGAAAGTTTAATCTCATTAGGCTTATTTGTTATGTTAAATTTCATGGGAAGAATTACAAATTATATATATATATATATATATATATATATATATATATATATATATATATATATATAAAATCACCTTCTAGGGTATAATAATTTACAAAAATTGATTGTGAATTAAACACATAGTTTGGACTATGGGAAACCCAAGAGGCTTCTGGGTTCTTCAAGTTCTCTGGCAAGGCCCATTTTTAATTTTTTTTTTTTTTACATTATTTCATGCATCATAGTGATTTAAGCTGGACTAAAGTTAAAGAAACTTATAAACTGACTTTAATGAAAAGAGATGTTTTATACTGTTGCCAAGGTTTGATAAAGTTACTTCAAGAAAATGCCAAATTGGCATTTCTTTCACACTGAGTCCTAGGGGACAAAGATTTGAAAGATTGTTTACTGTCACCTGGAAATTTTGTTTATTGAGAAAGACATAAAATAAAAGGCACTCTCCAATCTCATTGGAAATGACATTATAAAGTGCCTAACTACAATTGCACATATACCCTATTCTCTGACACTCACCTCCATCTATCTACAAAGGACATCAAAGACTCCTAAAGGAGAAGAAGACAATGACATTAGAGGTAAACAGCTATTCCAAGACCAAGTCAAGGCCTGTATACCTACAGATTGATGTTCAAGTTAGAAACCAATTGTTTGATTGTCTTTACCTGTCTGATAATGATATTAATCCTAATAATATTTATGCTTATACTCTTTTTCTGTATCATTCAACTGTAAATTATTACTAAAAATGTATAATTTTTTATCCTCTTTTTATGGGTTATATAAATGTTAAACTAGGTGCAAAATACAGAAACAGAAGATGGGCTGCAAAATTGGATTGCAATAATTCAGGCTAGAAAAGATCCAGAATGTTTTTTACAATGCAAGTGATAATACCATCTGCTTTTCTTCTACATACTCTTCTCTTTTTGAAAATTTTGACCTCAACTCAACATCCCATTGTCATGGTGCTGCCCTATCCCCAGTGGTCCACCATTATAACAAGACAACATTGATACAGAAAATTCTTAGGAATGAAACTGCTAAGTGCCATGAAACCACACTATTCAAAGAAAAGCTTGGCCATCAATATCTCCATCAGGTTAATTTATGACCAAGAAATGGAACTGTGAATAAAAAAGGACTGTGTAATATATCTGACAAGTTCAGTGACTGAAAGTAACCTTACAGGGTTAACTGATCAGAAATTCCTTACTTAGAAGGTCATGGTGAATAGTCAGACCAAGGCCTATAAAAGGTTTATATTTGCTTTAAGCAAAGCTTTTTCCACTTCTTTTGTGCATCTAAGTTAACACACCTTTAAAATGTTAAAAAGAATACACTTTCAAGACCACTTGGAGCCATAACCATCCTCCAAGGAGCACATAATGTTGTTAACTATCTTGTAATTCAATCATAAGAGATTTCCCAGTCTTGCTTTCTCCCACCTTTATGTAATCTTCCCTAATGTTTCCTCCTTATTTCTATATGTATAAAAAGAACTGCGAAACTATAATCTATGGAGCATTTGATATATTGCTTCCCAGTATGTCATGAGTTTGGCTCAGGTAAACTCATAAAAATTCTCTACAGATTTTGATTTTTTGGTGTTGACAGAAATAAGAATAAAGAAGATAAATATTGATAGGGATTGCATAGAGAGAAAACAGAAATGGGTGAGTCACATGATTCATCTTAGCACAGTGGAAATCTTTACATGGCTATTGAATATGAGATAAATAAAAGGAAAACTGATGGGTTTAAAACAAAGGTTTTAATATTACAATTCTAAAAGCTGGGTGGGTCAAAGCAACTCTCTATTGGCCTCAAAAGATTAGAGTGTCCCAGCCCTAATCAGTTTGCCTCAGTGGATACAGTCTGTCTGCAGACTGAAGGGCCCCAAGTTTGATTCTGATCAAGGGCACATGCCCGGTTTAAAGGCTCAATTCCCAGTAAGGAGCAAGTAGAAGGCAACTGATCAATGATGCTCTCTCATCATTAATGTTTCTATCTCTCTCTTCCTCTCCCTTACTCTCTGAAATCAATAAATATGTATATACTAGAGGTATGATGCACAAAAGTTGTGCGAGGGGCGAGGCCCTTGCAGACTCGGCTTCATCCAGAAAGTTGTCCAGAAGGTTATTCAGCTATCTGGTCTAATTAGCATATTATGTTTTTATTATTATAGACTAGAGGCCCGGTGCACAAAATTTGTGCATGGGGGGGAGTATCCCTCAGCCCAGCCTGCACCAATCCGGGACCCCTTGGGGGATATCCAATGTCCAGCAATCAGACAACCCTCTCACGATCTGGGACTTCTGGCTCCTAACTGCTCACCTGCCTGCCTGCCTAATCAACCCTAACTGCTTATGCCTGCTGGCCTTATCGCCCCTTAACCATTCCCCTGCCAGCCTGATCACCACCTATCTGCTTCCCTACTGGCCAGATAGGGCCCAACTGCTCTCCCCTGCCAGCCTGATCACCTTTAACTGCTCTCCCTGGCACCTGCCACCATGGCTTTGTCCAGAAAAATGTCTAGGAGATGTCTGGTATAATTAGTATATTACCCTTTTATTAGTGTGTGTGTATATATATATATATATATATATATATATATACAAACAAACAAATATCAAAGGATCCAAAACAAGTATGCTTTATTTAACTCATTTTGGAGAAATTTAGTAAGCTAAAGAGTAGAGATTACAATGAGAGCCTAAGGATTGCTTGGGACTGCAGCTAGTCTGGTTAATCAAGTTACAGATTGACAAAAAGGCAAGGATCCTAATTCTTAGCCATCATGGTCTGAGCACTGGGATTCATGCAGAAAGAAAGAAAGAAAGAAAGAAAGAAAGAAAGAAAGAAAGAAAGAAAGAAAGAAAGAAAGAAAGAAAGAAAGAAAGAAAGAAAGAAAGAAAGAAAGAAAGAAAGAAAGAAAGAAAGGAAGGAAGGAAGGAAGAAAGAAAGAAAGAAAGAAAGAAAGAAAGAAAGAAAGAAAGAAAGAGAAAGAAAGGAACTAGATGACGTTCTTACTTCACACAGATAAACTCAAAATGAATTAAAGACTTAAATGTTAGACTCAAAACCATAAAAGTTCTAGAAGAAAACATAGGCAGTAAAATATTAGACATTTCTCTTAGAAATATCTTTCTGCTATATCTCTTTGGACAAAAGAAATAAAATAAAAAGTATATACAAATGGGACTACATTAAACTAAAAAAAAATTGCACTGTGAAGGAATTCATCAACAATTTGAAAAAGTGACATACTGAATGGAAGAAGATATTTGCCAATAATACATCTGATAATGGATTAATATCCAAAATTTGTAAAGAACACAGCGAAATTACCACTAGAAAAACAAACAACCCAATTAAAAAGTGGGCAGACCTGAATAAAAACTTCTCCAAGGAACACATATAGATAGCCAATATATTCATGAAAAGATGTTAAAAATCATTAGCCATCAGAGAAATGCAAATAAAACCACAATGAGATAGCATTTCAAACCTATCAGAATTTCTATTATCAATAAAGCAACAAGTAACATGTTGGCAAGGATGTGGAGAAAAGGGAACCAAGAAAACTGATGGTCTGACTGTAGATTGGTGTGACCACTATGAAAAACATTGTGGTGGTTCCTCAAAAAATTAAAAGTGAAATTGCCTTATGACCTAGCAATTCTACTTCTAGGAATATATCCTAAAAAGCCTGAAATAGTAATTTGAAAGAATATGAGCACTCCTATATTCATTGCAGTGTTATTTACAACTAGAGGCCCGATGCATGAAATTCATGCAAGGGGCTTGGCCCTCGCAGTCATGGTGGCTTACCTTGGCCCTTGCAGCCCCAGCTTCATCTAGAAGGTCATCCAGAAAAATGTCTAGAAGGTCATTTGGCTGTCTGGTCTAATTAGCATATTATGCTTTTATTATTATAGATAGCCAAGATTTGGAAGCAACCCAAGTGTCCATCAACAAACATGATGTGAATAAAAAAATCATGGTACATTTACAAAACAGAATACTACTTTGTGGTAAAAAAAAAAAAAAAAAAAAAAAAAAAAAAAAAAAAAAAAAAAAAAATTCTTACCTTTCGTGACAACAAGGATGGACCTAGAGGCTATTATACTAAGTAAAATAAGCCAGGCAGCAGAAAAAGACAAATACTGTGGGGAAGTACAGGAGACTTGGTTGGAAGATCTGTAAGAGGGAATCTCCAAAAGGTCGGAGGCCTCTAGGGAGACTTTGCCTTGACTTTTCCAAACAAGTCTGAGCCAAACAAGTTCTGGATGTTTACCAGAATTTTTATACTTAATCTTTAGGTGTTTTTGCTTAAAGAACACTGAAGACACATGTGTCCTCCCAAGAACACTTACCCTACTGATTGTATCTAAAAGATAAACTTTATCTCAAACTGCTATTACAATAAAAGCTGAAAGGCATGCAATCCAGGCTTTCTTGTTCATTTAGACAGGCAATCCCTTAGCCCTTTCTTTCACAGCAAACATTGTGTCAGAGTAATCATTCACCTGTCAGTCAGAGTCTGCTGGTCAGGC
Source organism: Pipistrellus kuhlii (assembly GCF_014108245.1). Taxonomy (NCBI): domain Eukaryota; kingdom Metazoa; phylum Chordata; class Mammalia; order Chiroptera; family Vespertilionidae; genus Pipistrellus; species Pipistrellus kuhlii. Next base: position 33,085,193 of record NW_023425471.1, read on the forward strand.
CCAGAAAAATACCATATGATTTCAATTATATGTGGAATCTAATGAACAAAATAAATAAAACAAAAAAATAGAAACAGACTCAGATATAGAGAACAGACTGAGAGGAGAGGGCTTGAGGGGTTAGGTGAAAAAGGGAAATAATTAAGCAGTACAAATTGGTAGTTGTAGAATAGCCACGGAAATGCAGATTGAAGCATGAAGTATATAGTCAATAATCCTATATACCGTATTTTTTGGACCATAAGACGCTCTAGACCATAAGATGCACCAGTTTTTAGAGAAGGGAAATGAAGAAAAAAAGATTCTGAAACAAATAGTGTCCTAAAATATTTTATGTGCATTAAAACCCAACATCACAGTCATAAACACATGTAATCAACCCTGTAAAGTAAACAGCAGCATTTAGAACCATTTTAGAGCCGGGCAAGCACACAGAGACCACACAGAGCCGGGCAAGTAAAAAAACTTTTTTTTAAAAGTATATGTGTAGGCTATATTTGGACCATAAGACGCAGGGACTTTCCCCCCCTACTTCTGGGAAAATACGGTAATAAAAGCCTAATATGCTAAGTGTCTGACTGTTAGTTTGACCATTTGACCAGTGAGCAGATGCTGCTACTGGTAGATAAGCTTGTTGCTGGGATCCAGCGCATTAGGACTGGGAAAGATGGGCCAGACATGTCCTGGAGCCTTCCCATGGTCCCTTCCCATCCCTGATAGTGCACCAGTGGGGTCCCTTGGCCTGGTCTGTGCCCTCTCACAATACAGGACCCCTCAGGGGATGTCCTCAGCTCAAGCTGAGGGGCCCAGTCCGTGCACAAATCCATGCACTGGGCCTCTAGTGTTGAGATAATGGGGTATGAGGCCAGTGGAAGCTTGGGGTTGCTGAAGGTCCACTCTGCAGAGTGCATGGTTTTCTAGCCATTTAGCCATACAACTGAAAATGGTGCAAACTGGTATTAAATGTAAACTGTCATTGAAAAATAAACAAACATTAAAAAGAAAAGGCAAGTGTTCCTTGACTTGACTCTTCACCCGGCACCCAAAAAACGTTTGCACAATGTTAGGTAAAACGATCACAGAGTAAATAAGAGAAATTTCCAGGACTCCTTGATATAGGAATCCCAAAAACTGATACAAAGCCTATTAATGAATTTCTGACTCAGGCTACAGTGATATTGAGAAAAAATAAAAATATCATGGTGAATATGATTACAAAATTTGGAATATTTGAACAGGTGTTATATAAAGTTATGTCAACCTTGCCTTAATCTTTCATGAGAATTAAAATTATATCTAGATGGGAACACTACCCAGTATTGTAAAACCACAACCTATGGGTAAAGTCCAAATGGAGATTCTAGTTAGGAATGTAAAAGCTTATAGGAAATTTGGTATATTTGAACAGACTTTCATGAAATAATTGCATCTCTTTTACCTGATGCTAAAACAGACAGTATAGAAACCCATCCTTAGAGCAATATTAATTAGGAAAATAAAACAATTATAAGTACCAATAAAGTTCTCTGAGTCCGCAAAGTGTGGAATAGACCCTAGAGGTTCTATTAGAGGCTAATAGGAAGAGATTATTTAAATAGTTTGTAACTGTATACTTTCTCTGAACCTAAGTTATGTATATTTTCCACTCTCAGCTTCTCTGGGACCTAGAAGGTACTTCTTGATATGCAGACAAATCTCAGAAGAGAGAAGAGAGAGAGAGAGAGAGAGAGAGAGAGAGAGAGAGAGAGAGAGAGAGAGAGAGAGAGAGAGAGAGAGAGAATATATTTGGAAATTGGGCAAATGGAAAATCTTGTGTCTTTTCTACAAATATTAGTAATTAGAAGATCTCTCTTTGTGTTTGTCTCTGTTTTAGAGATAAATATTTTATTTTTCTACCTCCAGATGGTATTAGTAAAAACAATTATAAAGAGTTCTGATTATTTGGCTTAAATACATTGTATTTATATAGATTGAAAAATATGGAAAATTTTTCAAATGAATTTCAAGTTCACATAATCTGGAATAGTCTCTGGTAAATAAAAATTAGTTGAAGTTTGTTGATTTAATTAAAGCATACAAGTCTTTAGAATAATAAATAATAAATATTATACTTTTATTTTACCTGGGTTTACTACAATAAATTCAATTTCTCACTTTTACAAATTCATTAGCAGGAAAAATAGCTCGTGATAATAATTGACTTTATCTTGTGTCTCATAAATTTTTTATGAGTGATCTAAATAGGTGTTAGTAGAATAAAAGGTTTCTTGGTAAAAAAAAAATTAGCAAAAATTATGTGTAACATCATCTATGTACTTAAGAATCATTTCCCCAAATCTTTTGGTAACTTTGCTAAGCTAAGTTAAATGATGGAGTTATTGAATATCTAGATCATTTTCAAATAAGATCAAATACTTAAATATCAATTGTTAAATAAGTCTAAGTTTACCAACTAAACAAGTCAATTTGCTTGAGGCAGAGGTACAGATACTCCAAAGATACCTATAAATTAAAGCTATTTGGTGAATTGTACTCTTGTAAGCAGAATGGAAATATTTATCTTTTTCTGCTTACCTGATTTTTCTCATATTTGGAAGCTCTTAGAATTTAGCTCTTAGAACAACTAAAAAGTCAATTTGCATCTATTAATAAATACATCTTATGTCTGCTTAAAAATATACTATGGAGTAACCTATGTTTCTAGAGGTTATAAAATGTATTCATAAATTTGGGAGACTAAAATATCTATATGTATAAAATGGTCAGTGACCAGAATCCAGTAATGACCAGAATGATAGTCACTCTCATGCCCACTATGGCCAGCAAACCCGCCTGATCCAGGGTGAGGCTAGCCAACTTTCCTAGGTTGTTCCCCCTGGCCGGCCCCACCCTGATCAGCCTCTTCCACACCTATTGAAGGCAGGGCAGCTGACTAATCCCCCTGTGGCCCTTCCCCTAGCCAACCTTACCCCTGATCACCCCTCACACCCTAATAGAGGATGGGGTGGGGCCGATAGCCAACCTCCTGCAGCCCCTCCCCATGGCTGGCCCTGCCCCCAATGGGCTCCCACCATCCCAGTGGACCCACAACCCTTACCCCCAGCCATCTCTACCCCCAATCACCCCCAACATACCAATTGAGGGTACGACTGGCTGGCCAATCTTCCACAGCCACTGAACCACAGTCAGTCCTCCACACTCCATTCGAGGTTGAGGCCTGCCAGCCCACCACCCTCAACTCTTCCCCATGGCTGGCTCCATGCCAATCAGCCCTCCCCACCCCTATGGGGGTAGGGCCCAAAAGCCAATTTCCTGAAGCCCCTCCCCCAGATAGTATGGCTCTAATTGGCCTTGATCATGGCAGCCCAGCCAGTTAACCTCCAGCTGTCTCCTCCTCCTGATAGGCCCAGCCTCAATCCGCACCAATTGGGGCCAGGTTGGTGGGACCCCACACATGCATGAATTTGTGCACTGGGCCTCTAGTACTGATATAAGAGTTCACAATTATTTACTTAGTTATCATTAGAAATTAAGATTTTTAAGGGTTAAAAATCCCCATATTGGCAGAGAAACCAAGATGGTGGCATAACCTAAACTGCTGCTTTGCATAACAATATCAAAACTAAAACTAAAAGGCAAAACGGACATCATCTGAAACCACAGGAAAGCTGGCTGAGTGGAAATCCTACAACTAGAAGAAAAGAGGAAAGCACATTGAGACTCAGAGGAGCTAAAAAGGCAGAGGTACAGATACTCCAAAGATACCTATAAATTAAAGCTATTTGGTGAATTGTACTCTTGTAAGCAGAATGGAAATATTTATCTTTTTCTGCTTACCTGATTTTTCTCATATTTGGAAGCTCTTAGAATTCTTATTTTCATGGCGATATAGTTATTTTCATAAGTTCAATAAGAATCTCTTCTCCTTATAATAGGACACAATTGGAAACTGGTTATATTACCAAGGTTTTGACCTGAATGCTATGTTTGAGAGAGACATGCTTAGATTTTAATATGGACAAATAGCTTTAAGGAACTAGATTAATTTTTTAGGCCAATGTGAAACCCCTTAGAAAATTGGTATATCTTGCTTACAGAATTTCCAGAAACCTTACCAGGTGAGTGAAAAAGTTGACTTTCTGGCAAGTACAGTAATCTTGGGATATTATTTTTGGAACCCTGAGAAGAGAGAGAATAACCTGAATCTAAAGGCATAGAAACCAAAGTCTAATGGCAAGCATTTAGCTTAGTTTCTTACCCTTTTGAGGCAGTTAAATGTTCAATCTAGAGATTTCTTATGAAAAAAAATCAAGCACAGCAGATTTATAAGAGACTATGATGCCAAAATTTCTGTTTCGGTCTGAGTTCATTGTCTCACAAAAATCAAAGAATGAGATCACAAACAAAGATGGACAGCAGAAGCAAAATTTATTGAGAGATAGACTCCCTGCAGCAGGTAGGGAGAGGGCCCAAAGTGGGTTGCTAATGAAGTTACTTTGTCTCAGGTTCTAAAGTCCCACGACCCTTAAGCCATTCCTGGAAAAGGTACAGCTGGGGTTCCAGGAGAGCCAACAGCAGGCCAGTGTCCAGAGCTTCTGTTCCATGTTGCAGCAGGGTGTAATTCAGCATTCAAACTAATGAAAGTCCATCAGTCCATGTGGCCATAAGCCAAGTGAGCACAGGGAAGTATATCCCCTGCCATAGGAGACCCAAGAAGCCAGTGCACCAGGGAGAGAGGAGTATGCTTCTTTGTCTAGGGGTAGATATATGCTTTGGTAGCTCGATTGGTCATTTCAAATATTTTTTTTTTTCTTAGCAACATCCATACATTTTAAAGCTCACATCTCTCTCAAGTACACTTCTTTCCCACCTAGTTGGGTCAAGTTCTAGGTCATTTTGTCAGTCTCTGTGGTTTTTCTCAGAACGGTGTGCAATCAATAAGCAGCATCTTGTTATTCTTGGACTTTTCCATTCTACTTCCCTCCCATGGTCCCATCTCTGACTGCCTATACCCCTTCTATCATTGATATGATCAATTACTACCGTGTTTCCCCAAAAATAAGACATCCTCTGAAAATAAGACCTATTTACAGGTTTCCTTCTGAGTGAAATATAAGGTATCCCCCCGAAAATAAGGCCCCCCTAGGCTAAACATGAGAGATTTGGTCCACTGATTCTGAAAGAAATGGAGTCATAAGAAATTCACCAAGAAATTCAGGCATTGGATTGTTATGATGATGTTCCAGAAGATGATGACATGATTGTCATTGAATAAATGAGTAAATTCTTGATACTGTAGGATTCACAGTTTGTCTGGTTTGTGTTGACAACTACTGTACTACCGTACCGTACACAGGTAATAAATGTCCTTTATTTTCATTAAACAATAAATGTGTACCGTATTCTTCTTCTTGGAAAAGTAAGACATCCCCTGAAAATAAGACCTAGTGCATCTTTGGGAGCAAAAATTAATATAAGACACTGTCTTATTTTCGGGGAAACAGGGTAGTGTTGTATATTTTTAAACAATCAGGTCAAGTTTATTTAAACTAATTCATATTGCAAATAAATGAGTCTTTGGCTATTTTTGGTTCAAATTAGGGTTGTCTAAGAGAAAAACTGTTTCAATAGAAATTATGACACACTTGTTATATCAGATTCTAGTTCAATTAATTACATTTTTTTTTAATTCTCATCCAAGGATATTTTTTCCATTGCTTTTTAGAGAGAGTGAAAAGGAGGGAGAAGAGAGAGAGAGAGAGAGAGAGAGAGAGAGAGAGACTAGTTGCCTCCCATACACATTCTGACTGGACTGGAGATTGAACCTGCAAGGTACATGCTTTGACCAGGAATTGAATCCAGGACCCTTCTGTCCATATGCTGATGCTCTAAGTACTGAGTCAAAATGTCCAGGGCAATCAACTTTGAGGTTTTGTTTTTACCTGTAAACTGACTAGATCTTGAATTCATCTAGTTTCCTCAGATATTTTGTTACAATTATCCAAACTACTAGTAATGTTTATTTTTATCCCACTTTTGTCTTAAATCATTGAAAAATAAAGATTTGTTTCTGTAGCACTGCAACTTGACATAAACTTCAGAGAAAGCAACACATAAATAGTGAAAGTAGTGCTTGGTACTTGAGTTCTGGCTAGGGATGAATTCAGAGGTAAGATTCAACCTTGCAAGAGAAAGTTTACTTAGCAAGCAAAATGAAAGTACGCTTGAAAATATGATTTGAGTGGGTGGCCCGAAGAGCTGTCCTGGAGTGTGGAATAAGGCTCCTTTTAACACCTTGAAAGGGTGTTAACTGCTTTCTTCATCAAGCTGATTTATCAGAGCCAGTCCATTATATCCTGTTTTTATAGGGAAGTCAGATGGGGCTTTTATCTAGCCCCCTTGTTCTTCTCTAAAGGGAAGAGGGGAGATATCATATGTATTACTAGGTACAAGTCAGGGGAGGAAAGGTAATGGGGAGGATCTGAACTATATGACTAGAGACAATCTAAGGGAGGAGGTCTTATTAACAATGGTTATTTCTAATAATTAGTCTCCCAGTTCTGCCTGTTGCTTGGTATCCCTTGTTAGGTGTCCAGGACTTTCTGCCCTGCTGAGGTTCTGTACCTGGCCTATTGTCCTGCTCTGCTCACACCAATATTACAGCCTATCACAAATACAAACTCATGTTTAAACAATCTTCATGCCCGTTGGTGTATAAGTCACTTAAAAAGTTTACCTGAACACATGGTTACATCATCAGAGATATTTCAAATTCAAAAGATGCTCTGAATTTGACATGTAGAAATATTTTTTACTGATTGTTCTTTAGGCTCAAAAAGTGCTTTATAATTTGCTCCAGTCATTTGTTTTCCTTTTGTTTTGATAGAAATGTCTCTTATGAAATAACTGATTGCTTGCTTAAAAAAATATAGGACTAATTTTGGGAAACCACCTGCATCATTGGCTCCTGAAATGAGACTTGACTGTTTAATTGAACTGACTTGTTCTTAGGAGTAATTATTTTAAAATGAAAATATGGAGCAATCAAAAAACTTATCTTCAGGACTGTAAAGATTTTTTAAGTTTCAAAGTTAAAGGCGTGCAGAGTTTGCCACCATAAAATATGCCTCTTTGAGATATTGATTATTTTAGACTGGTTACTTTTAAGAAACTAAAGACAAAGGAAAAACCTTTAACCTTGCCCTTAACTTCCTAAAATAATTTAGATAGAGGGCCTGCTACCATTATAGATAAATATCCTATATAATAAATAGGTAATATGTAAATTGACAATCACACCCTCACAAGATGGCTGCTTATGACCAGGCCAGCAGGGGAGTTAATGAGGGATGACCAAACAACTGACAATCAGACTGCATGGGGTGACCAGGCTGGTAGGGAGGTATGAGGGGCCACCAGGCCAGCAGGGGTGGGACAATGACATGCAACTAGGACATCATGCAGAGGCAGTGAGGGACAATCAGGCCGGCAGGCAGATGAGCAATTAGGAGCCAGTGGTCCAGGATTGTGAAAGGGATGTCTGGCTGCTGGTTTAAACCCCATCCTCAGAATCAGGCCTAAACTGGCAGTCAGACATTCCCCGAGGAATCCCGGATTGGAGAGGGTTGAGGATGGGCTGAGGGGATCTCCCATCCACAAATTTCACGCACCAGACCTCTAGTACCCTGTTTCCCCGGAAAAAAACACACAGTGTCTTATATTAATTTTTGCTCCCAAAGGTGCGCTGGGTCTTATTTTCAGGGGATGTCTTATTTTTCCATGAAGACGAATACGGTACACATTTATTGTTAAATGAAAATAAAGGGAATGTATTACCTGTATATGGTATGGTAGTATGGTAGTTGTCAACACAAACCAGACAAACTGTGAATCCTACAGTATCAAGAATTTACTCATTTATTCAATGACAATCATGTCATCATCTTCTGGAACATCATCATAACAATCCAATGCCTGAATTTCCTGGTGAATTTCTTGTGACTCCATTTCTTTCAGAATCAGTGGACCAAATCTCTCATGTTTAGCAATAGCACTGTCTTTATTTATTTATTTATTTTTAAATAAATTTTTATTGTTCATATGATTACAAATGTTCCTTCCCCCCCACCATTGCTCTCCTCCACCAGGTTCCCACTCCACCCTCTGCCTTTTCCCCACTCCCCATTGTCCTCATCCATAGGTGCACAGTTTATGTTCAGTCTCTTCCCACATCCCCCTATCCCCTTTTCCCCAAGAATCGTCAGTTCACTCCCCTTCCATACCTGTGATTCTATTATATTCAACAGTTAATATTGTTCATCAGATTTTTTTTTAATTTCCTTGGTTTTTAGATCCACTTGTTCATAGTTACGTATTTGTTGTTCATAATTTTTATCTTTATCTTGCACTGTCTTTAAATGAGTACTTCTTGTCAAGGTAGCCTGCTCGCAGTGCATTTACAATGCAACTGTCAGTGATTTTCTCCCTTGAATTCTTCACCCAAGTCACAACTTCTTGCAGTTTAGGTTTCATAAAGTTTCTGAGACAGAGCCTGGGGGGGGGGGCTTATTTTTGGGGGGATGCCTTATATTTCACTCAGAAGGAAACCTGTAAGTAGGTCTTATTTTCAGAGGATGTCTTATTTTTGGGGACACATGGTTGTTTAATATAGAGTGTGATAGACAGGGAGGAACCTAACAGGCCCCTTTGATCAAAGCCCTCTCTGTGTCCCTTTGTTAAGATGGGACACATTTGTTCATCAAACATTTGCATTTTTGTCTCCATGTGAATTGTCTTCCTGCTCTTTGAAGTTCCAAACCACAACTGCACCTTTCTTTCCTTGCTCAAGATGGCAGGTAAGCAATTGATCCCCATGACTATAATATTGGAAAATAACTTAGAGGTGATATTTTAAATTATAATAAAAACAATCACAGTTATGTAGCACCATATAAATTAGAAAGCAAATAATTATGCTTTCTAATCATCTGCATTTGTATTTCTTAGCCTAATTGGTGAAAAGAATGTTGGTGAAATAGGATAGTAGGCATTGTGGAGTTAATTTTGGCTGTCAACCTAAGAAAACCAGTTACAACACTAATTATTGATGCTATTAATGTCAATCTCTCATGGAAAGTGAGCAGGCTGTTAAATATTCATAAAAAGCTATTGGACAGATAAAAAGAAACAGGTTCTTGTTGTATGTAGTCTAGTGGTAATTGCACTGCTCATCCTGAATCCCCAGGTTCTACTTCATGTCTGATAAGTGCTTTGAACATGTGAGCACCATGGAGGTGCTAATTGTTGCTATTTATCATTCTTCCTTACAAAACTGTAAAAACTGAGGAAGATATATTTAAATGATAATTATTATTCATCCCTTCAAAGAAAAAGCCCTGAGGCAATTTACCTATTCCTACTATTCAGAGTTTGACAAGCCAGTTTTGCCAAGAATTTATTGGAAGACTATGACCTTGGCAATGTTTCCTAATCAGTGTGCCATGACAATTTGAGCCATTGTCAAAACAATGTGTGTGTTAAATATCCTGAGCTTCTTTACCCCCAGGCAGTTGTGTTTTTTGTTTTTTTTTTGCCAAAATGCTTATTTCTGAAGTCACTGCTTTCAGCTTCAGTCTGCAACTCAGAGATAAAAGTCAGCTAGTTCCTTTGAGGAACATAAACAACTGAATAGGGCAATCAAGATTAAGGAGGAGACCTCCAGTACAAATGCAATAGCTGTCCTGGACTGAATTCTGCAATTCTGGAAGTACTTGAAAGCATTCAGTTACAAACTACAGGAGAAATACATATTATAAAATGAATTCCATACTCAGACTCAAAAGTATTGTGGGCAATAAGAATGGCACCAGGTGCTAGGTAGACTGGACCTGGGTCAGCAACATCAGTATTTGAGTTCTAGCTAGGAAAGGATTCAGAGGCAAGACTCAAACTACAAGACAATATTTATTTAGAAAGTCACAGAAGAAGTTATTCATAGGAGAAATGGGCTAAGGAAACAAGTAATAGAGGCAAAGGAAGGGCATTGGAGCTTAGAAGTGAGGAAAGCACAGGTGACACGCCTGGGAGAAAGTGGAAGAAAAGGGGAAATGGAAGGCACAGGCATGCTCCTGGGAGTGAGAGCACACTAGCTCCCCTGTCTTAAGGGTTTGAAGGGTGTAGATTTTAGGGGAAGTCCCAGGGGAAGATATTAATAGACTATTCAGCAGCTTTCCAGGGATGTCCTTTCTGGGTAAGGGTCTCCACTGATTGATTGGTTTACTCCACGGTAGGGATCATTATCCAATCTGAGGTCAGCCATGAGGTTACTTGTCTGGTTTTGCTGCTTTTCTGGGCCTAAAGCTGAAATACAACTGAGGCTTAGATGTTAACTCCAGGGGAAAATGTCAGGGGGTCCAGAACACATGACCAGTGGTATACTAAGGGAAGAAAGGTTACCTTAGGGGTGAGGTTCCACCCTAAAACTGTCCTTTGCTAGGCATCCAGGACTTTTCACCCTGGTGATTTTCTGTACCTGGCCCATCTGTCTACTACCGTGTTTACCCAAAAATAAGACATCTCCGAAAATAAGACCTAGTGCATGGAAAGATAAGACATCCCCTGAAAATAAGACCTAGTGCAACTTTGGGAGAAAAAATTAATATAAGACACTATCTTATTTTCAGGGAAACAGGGTAGTAACTGTCTACCACAAAAGTACTCAATTTTTTTTAGGTTATCAAAAGCTCTCCAAACTCTATAAGTGCTTAGCAAAATGTAAAAAGGTTATTCTTAGGTACATTCTTGAGCTCCATTATGCCCTGCTGGGGACTATTGCCCTTCCCACAATTTTCCTATTATTTTCATTGTAGGTTTCATGATTAATGGCTTCCAGTAAACTGCCTCACCCAGTTTCCAGTGGACCACCTACACCTGGCCCACCTGCACCTGGTCCTACTGGTTATTCTTATAAAGGGGTAACCTTTACAAGAGATATAAATATCCTGCTCCTCCTACTTTGCCTTGCTGATGCCGTTTTGGCCTCAGCCTCTCACCTAGCAGATGTAACAATAAATTTATAACTCTTTACCCTTTTTGGCCTCCTGCATTCCTCCTTTGGTGATCCTAACAGTTGTAATTAAACATTCATAGGCAATAATATTCATCATCACATATCCACAACATAGAGACCCTCATTGCCAGAAACTTCACTGAAGTAAATTGTAGCCTTTTATTCCATACATTTATACATATACTGAGGTCTAAAAAGGATTGGAAAATATTCACTCCAATAATAATAAATTGAATTTGTTGCTGTGTTAAATTCTAGATACTTCTACAATTAAACTCACCTCTGTGATCTATTCCTTAACCACAATGTTTCATTTTTCTTATTTGTAAAATAATAAAATCTTGTTTCTGTAGACGAAAGGACCACATGCTAACCTGACAAGCTCAGGGGAGGCCTGCATGGCAGTGTTGCAATCTCAGAGACCTAAAATAACCACAGAAGATGGTCTGAAAATTAAATATTTAACTGTAAACAGGTTATAGTTGGTAGTCATGTCCTTAGAAGGCTAAAAGGCTCATTCCAATGTAACTCTGATATTTGGAAGGCGGGAGGCCTAGAAATATGAATCTGTGTTTGCAAGCCCAGTATAAATTCTTGATAACCTATAATTAAGTCCCTGCCTCTTTCCCAGAAACTGGTCTTGCAAGACCTGTTACCTAAATACAAAGGTCATAAACTATGAACAGTGCACAGCCTGGGGAGAGAGGGAGGGGGTATTAGTGCTGGCTCCAGGGCAGAACAACACCTGGTCTGAAAACCCCCAACACCTGGGGCCTTTTTTGCAAAGCCTGCAAAAGGGCCAGAAGCATAATCCATATTTGAGCAGCAAAGATATAAAAGAAAAGCTCCCTGCATGTTACTTTGCTCAGACTTGGGAAGTTATTCTGCTGAGTTCACTGGCATAATAAACTGTATAACCCCTTTTCTCTAAAGTGTTGCTTATTTTTTCTCTGGTCTTCTGCAACAATCTTAGGACAGTATTTTCCGTGACAAAGATCAACTTACTCTTTACTGAACCCATTTGTCTTTTTGCCTCTAAGATAACATATCTGCAAAATGTTTGCATAACTTGTAACTTCCCTTTTTTCCCAAAACCCTCAGGGTACAACAAATGGCACCAGCACATTCCCTCTTTGTTATTATTAACTGTTAATATGTTAAACTATCCTATATCCATCTCTGTAAAAGAAGCACATGTCCATCATTTCACTTTTTACCCTATCCCAGAGGTTTTCCCATTTTGTTTTATCCCTCCTCCTTAATCTATCACCAATGAATTTCATGTAACTCACCTACACCCATTTCATCTCTTTACTTTGATTGTAATGTTTAAATACAGATGTAACCCGCCATTCTCCAGAGCATTATCTTAACTTGTTGAGGTTCTGCTTCCCAGCATATGTTGATAGTTTGGCTCAAATAAACTCACAAAAATTATTTACAGGTTTCAATGGCTTTTATGATAACATTGCAATAATTGTTTAGTATGAACTACCTTTTATAAAATTATTCAGTTGACAAAGACATTTTGTTGAAAAAACAGAATGATACTATTTTCACATAATCCCTGATGATTGGAGAATAGGCTCATGCTAAGAGTCTCCTTGTGTTTTTATGGTGCTTGTTGACTAACAGAAAATATGCTGTTTATATTGTCCAGGCTGTATTCCGAGATAACCATGCAATAGGACTTCCCCCCCCCCCCCAGCATACTTATTCATTATAAACAAAAAATTTATGCTGAAGACTATTTTTCTTCCAACTGTCTGACAACCTTAAAAATGGCTTTCTAGATGCAATTTGAGAAAATAATTCATCTTACAACAATAAATGTCTCTTCAGACAAAATGAAATGGAGAACTGAACATGTATTAAATGAATTGGAGCTAACGACTCCTAATTTGAATAGTTTAGGGTCATCAAATCACCAGAATTATTCTATCTGTCACTGCTACTTAGGAATATGAGTTAATTACTTAATAGTTTTTTTTTTTTAGCTCAATACTCCAAGCTCTAAAATATCTTAAATCAAGCTAGTATTGGTCAATGGTAAAATAATAGAAAGTCAAATGTCTTCACTCTATTATTCATATACCAAACACATATATGGCATCTCTTTCATAAGTCATGTTGAACAATTTCGTTTTCTATGATGACTAAATCACCATCAGGGATTTTAGATAAGACAAATGCATTTAGATATAATAGGGTTCTGATACCATGTAGTAAACTTAGTATGAATACTGGAAAGGAGCAAAGAAATGGCCAAATGTGCAGCTTTGCTTGGAAATTTCAGTTTAACACTCCCCAGGGGGCCACCATGTATTCCCCCTCAGATCTCTGGAGGAGGGGACTAGACAGGGGGAGAATAGATGCATGCCCAGTAAAGTCTGGGTGACTCAGGAAAGGTACTTGTCTGTCAGTCACACCTAAGAACAGGTTATTGGCCACAGGTGGGCATGGCCACTGCAAGTACAGAAAAAAATTGAGATATTTACTCCCTTGAACAAAGAAGTTTGCTCTCCTATGTTTTAGGGACTCTTTGGATTCTTGTTGTAGGAGGCATGCTCTCTTGGCTCCAGTGCATTTTCCCACATGGCTCAGAGCCATGTGGACCTCACACAATGGACTAATTTACTGCCACTAGTCTGATGTTACACTGGACTCAGCTCCACCATGGAATGGAATGGAACGGAAACACTGGATACTGGCTTTGCTTCTAGCTCTACTGAATCCCCAGATGCACATCTTCCAGAACTGGATTAAGGGAAATGGGATTTTATTTTTTATTTTATTTTTATTTTTAATTTAAATTATATATTTTATTTAACCAAATAATTCAAAATATTATTTTAAACAAGTAATTAATACAAAATTATTAATGTACTATTTGAAAAACATTTCATGTTAAATCTTCAAAATCTTGTCCATTTTACACTTACAGCACTTATCAATTTTTTTAAATCAATCTTTATTGTTCATATTATTACAAAGGTTCCTCATTTCTTCCCCCCTCCACCAGGTTCCCACCCCACCCTCCACTCCCTCCCCATCCCCCATTGTCCTCATCCATAGGTGCACAGTTTATGTTCAGTCTCTTCCTCCCTCCCTGGGAAATGGGATTTTAGAAACACATATAATTCCATGCAAATAAAAATCACATATCCCCCATGCAAGTCTCAGAAAATTATTTTTCTTGAGATATCATAAGGACCTGATCCCCCACTCAGTGGGGAAAGGGATACCTCACAGTTCCAAGTAACTGAGATGAGCCATATTATAAACCACTTAATATTTTCCAAATAATATTCACATTGTTTATCTAATTTGATCCACTTAACAAGCATCTGGTAGAAGACACACAAACAGTGTATTTTTAAAGTTTTTTTCTTTATTTATTTTAATATATTTTTATTGATTTCAGAGAGGAAGGGAGAGGGAGAGATATGGAAACATCAATGATGAGAAAAAAAATCATTTATTGGCTGCCTCCTGCAAGCCTCCCCAGCCCCCCCACCCCGGGCATGTGCCCTTGAGTGGGATCAAACCAGGGACCCTTCAGTCCACAGGCTGACGTTCTATCCACTGAGCCAAACCAGCTATGGCAAGTGTATTTTTAATTAAAAATAAAAATAATGAAACTTAGCTCAGAGAAGGGAAGTAGCATGTCCTGTGTATATATCTCATCAACAAGAAAATAAAGGCTTAGTACAATTAAGTACTTTTAATCAAGGTCATACAATTAGTAAGTGGAAGAATGAAAATTTCACAATGGTCTTCTGATTCCAGAGCTTGCACTCTTGACCCCTTTTTATTCTGAAATGTCTTCCACTATCTCAGGAAATATTTTAATTAGGTATAATTAAACATATTTCCCCTTTTCATCACATTAGCTTAAAGAGCAGACAGGTAGCTCTAAGAAAGGCTGCTTCTCTTAAAATAGTTGGGCATGTCCTTCAGTTATTTTTCGAGCCTCTCTTGGATAAGATAAAAGTTTCTCCTTGGGTCATCATCAAACCAATGTGTCGGTGCCTGCACCAGTCAATGCCAGCCCACAGTAGGAACCTGGAGAACAAAGAGTTCCACTCTGCACTTGCATAAAGGTACTCAGCACTATATAAGCCAGACCCCAGCAGCAGTTCTGGGAGCCATGTTCTGTTAGTGCGTGCTCCCTTACTCATCAAGCTCCCTCTCTTTGTCCATTTACTTTCATCTTTTTAAAAAACAGTTTTTTAAAAATTAATTTGAGAGAGACAGACAGACAGACAGATGAGATAAATGTCTTAAAGAGAAACATCAATAGGCTGCTTTCCACAATTGCCCTTATAGGGGATGGAACCTGAAACCTGGGTTTGTGCCCTGACTGGGAACTGAACCCACCACCTTTTGGTGTATGGGACTGCCCCCCAGCCCCACTGGCCAGGGCCAGTTCCCTCCATTTTGTTCTCAGTAAACCTCTTATTTTTTAATCTAGTTTTCTCCCTTTAGGTTTATTTCTTGGGAGGGGGCACAGGTATAGTGACATTTTTTTTTTTATTTTTTTTTATGACTTGAGACTTATCTTGATCCAATGAAAAGTATAGCATTCCAGCCTGTCTAGGAGCTAAGTAAGCCTCATCCCTCTCCTTTGACCTTTGCTTGGCTGGTAAGTGTGATTTGAGTACAACTATTATCTTTCTAGTTTTAATGTCTATTGAGTCTTTTTTTCTGTTTTCTTCCTCACCCCCGTTCCTGATAATCCCATTGCCTTTTTTCCTAATCTTGCAGGACTGGTTTCTGTCTGTGATGTGCCCTGTGGGCAATTACGGGTGCCCCATTAAAGTTCTGATTCTGCTCTGAGAGTGGATGGGACCTCTGCATCTCTATCCCTCTGATCTTAAGCCAAAACCATTCTGGCTTTTTCACTCCATCCTCTTTAGTTGGCATGCCTTCCTATTTTCTCTGTTTGTTCTACCTCCTCTTGGAGCTTTTCCATCAACACTGCAGGTCATCTTGTTACTTTTGAACTTCTCATCCTTCTGGGACTAACTTGGTCCCCTTTTCCTATTTTTCCTGGCTTCCCAGTTTCTTACTTTAAACAGGAAGGTTCTCTTTCTTGCCTCATTTGGCATTTCTGTCATATCCTTTATGTCTACTTACAGGTCTCCTAGCCCCTTCCTCCCTATATCCATTTCCCCTCTTTTCTACTTGCCAGGTATTTTCTTCATCCCCTCAGTTGGCATATCTCCAGGGAACAGAAATTACAGGGACACTTGTTCTCAGGCTCTTCATCCTTCTCCTGGTGGCCTTACTCTTGGTCACCATTTACACTGGAAAGGGAACATGCCAGCAATGCCAAGAAAATCACCTCTAGGGTGCATTTTAATTCAAATTAGATGATTTGAGGAAGAAAATATTATTTTTCTTATGCAATAAATCCTGGAGGTCTAGAAATGCTGGCCTGAAAAATGGGTCCACTGTCCAGTTAGATTTCTTTTGCAAAATGTCTGGGAAATGAACTGAGATTCACATGTTCAGGCATTTATGAAACTTCACCAGGACCCAAAGCTTCCTAACTTGTTGTGTCTGTATTAGAGCTGCTGAGAGGTAGTCTCCCCAGATCCCAGACAAAGCTTCTTAGCATTGGACTTTGATCTGGCTGAACCCTAGTTGCTCAGTCTCCACAGGCCTGACAAACCCCTTCAGCCTCCAACTTCAGCTAGGGGCCCTCCACCCTATAGGTCTCTGATGGCCAAACAGGTCCACCAGAACCCTCTGCCCCACCTTTGCCTCTGAACCAACCCCTGGAGCCTTCCCAGTATGGGAACTATCCAGG
Source organism: Pipistrellus kuhlii (assembly GCF_014108245.1). Lineage (NCBI taxonomy): Eukaryota > Metazoa > Chordata > Mammalia > Chiroptera > Vespertilionidae > Pipistrellus > Pipistrellus kuhlii. The sequence continues at coordinate 33,102,076 of NW_023425471.1, forward strand.
CCTTTACCCTTTGGGGAGAGGGACAATTCTGGCCTCTTTCCCTTGTGGGAGGTAGCAGACAAAGAGGGATCACCCAGGTTCATCGCCCCTTCTTTATGTCCAATATCAGTCAGTGTAGGGAAAAATTTGATTAATTCTCTGAGAATCCTGAAAAATTCTGGGATGAATTTGTCAAGTTCAGCCTTGTCTTCTCTCTAACTTGGCAGGATATCATAGTGCTTTTAACTCATTGCTGCTTCTTGGACAAAAGGGCTTGCATCCTGGGAAAGGCCTGAGATTGGATAGATGAGAGGGCAGCTGACAGCCTGGCACATTATATTTATAGAGCAGGGGGACAAGGAGTGCTAGTTCAGGACCTCAAATGGGATTACATGGACAGAACAGATAATGCCCAAATGGAGCATTTTATTAACTGCATAAGTGAAAGAATGAGGCATTGTCAGATTGTGTTTGTCAACTATGACAAGATTTGAGAGGTCACTCAGTGGCCAGAGGAAAATCCAGCTCTCTTTCTGAGCCAGTTATCTAAGCCCTTTAGAAAATTTACTAATGGGGACCAAGACTCATATGAGGGGCACATTCTCTTGCTTATGCATCTCATCATTTAGGCCTCCCTGGATGTCCAGAGAGAAATCTAAAGGCTGAAGACAGGCCCCAAGACCGGTCAGGCACTTTTGGTAGTGGAGCCCTTTAAGAATCAAGACCAGGTGGAAGAGACCAAAAAGAAGATGTTTTCTAAAAGGAAGGCCCAGATTTTGGATGCTGTAATTCAGGGATCATCTGAAATTGACTCCAGATGTTCCAGGACTGTGAAAGCCCCATCCATAGTTACCTGCCTTGGGGTTTGGGCCAATCCAATACACCTACTGCAAAAGAGAGGGGCACTGAAAAAATGAATGCTCATTTTGCCCTGGGAAGCTGGGGCAGAATAGGCTCTCAAAGGTCCTCTGCAGTTCTGGCCACCCTTTCTCAAAAGGGGAACACCTTCTCCCACTGAGGAGGGTCAAGCGCTCACTGGGCTTCAGCTTCAGGAAGAAACATAACCGTTGGCCTTGCAGAGTATCATCTTTGACATGGCAGGTGGAAAAACTGAGTTTTTGATTGACTGGATCTTCCTAATGTATCCTGATTTTGCCCCCCAATGCTGACTGTTTGGTCATGGGAATAAATGACAAGCCTAAGGTAAGGCAATTTACCTTCTTGTGCTCTTTTTTTTTTTAATATATTATATTGATTTTAGAGAGGAAGGGAGAGGGAGAGAGAGATAGAAACATCAATGATGAGAGAGATTCATTGATCGGCTGCCTCTTGCACGACCCCTACTGGGGATTGAATCCACAACCCAGGCATGTGCCCTTGGCTGGAATTGAACATGGGACCCTTTAGTCTGCTCTATCCATTGAGCTAAACCAACCAGGGCTACCTTCTATCTTATACACAATACCTAGTCTACTGTTTGAACTCATTCCTTTTCTTATGTGCCTGAGTACCCAATTCCTTTAATTGCCAGGGATCTGTTGACTAAATCGGGTGGGTGGGCGTTATTTAGTCTCTAAATTTTAGAGAATAACCAATTTAAGGTAGATCACTTCCTGGCACTGGCCATCCCCAAAGATATGAGTCTTTCCATCTTCCTGACCTCCTATGAACACAGATAAATTATATAGTCTGTGACACTTTGTTACCTGGCCAGGCCATTATGGCCACCCCATAGAAATTCACCTGAGACCAGGAGCTCTCTACCTCCACCAATGCCAATGCCCTCTATCATCTGAGGCACTCACAGGGATACATCCCTTCAGAGAGAATTTTCTTAGGACCTAATTACTCAGTTTCAGTCACCGTATAACACCCCAATCCTACCTATTAAAAAACCTAATTGGGAATACCGAATACCACTTTGTACAGGAACTTAGGGCAGTCAATGATGCAGTTATTTTCATATACCCAATTGTTCCAAACCCATATACCTTCCATTCACACATCTTCAGCAATACCCAATATTATATGGTATTGGACCTCAAGGATACATTTTTTTTTATATTCCTCTGCACCCTACTATACTACCTTTATTGCCTTTGAATAGAAGGACCCAGGAACTCAAAAAAGCACTCTGTGTGCTTGGACTGTCTTTCTCAAAGGGTTCTGGGGTAGTCCCTACCTATTTGGACAGACCCTGGAGAAATATCTAAGGGATCTCAAATTCTCGGGCAGTACCCTCATACAGTATGTTGATGACCTGTTAATTGCAAGTAAAGGCATTTCTATCTACCAGGAGAATACCATTAGAACTTTGAACTTTCTAGCAGGATAGGGTTTCAAGGTCCCCCCTGCCAAGGCATAGATCTAACAAAAGGAAGTTTAGTATCTTGGGTTCATCTTGGCTCTGGAGCCCAGAAGTTAGTCCTGAGCCACAAACAGATGATCCTAGCTTTACTCACCCAAAAGACCAAAAAGGAATTTTGGGGATTTTTTAGTTATTTACCACCTCTGGATCCCTAGTTTTTGAATCATTGTCAAGCCTTTCTCTGAAGCCCTAAAGGGAAGAAAGAGAGTTCTTCTACACTGAGACAATGTCTGCCAGGGACATTTCTGGAACTTCAGACTACTAGTAAACTGGGATCAGCCTCAGACCTCCCTGATATAAGAAAGCCTTTTTCCTATTCCATGGAAGGGCTGGGCTGGCCTTGGGATATTGGCCCCCAAATTAGAAACCTTTTCTGGGATAGCTGTATACCTTTCCAAATAGCTGAATCTAGTGGTTCAAGGGTGGCTACGCTGCCTCCAGGCAATAACATGTGCCACCCAACTAGTCAAGGAGGAATTCAAGCTGACCCTCCCTCAGCCTCTTAAAGTTTTCACCTCATGTCAAGTTCACCCAGTATTGGACTCCAAGGAGCACCACTGGCTGACTGGGCCTAGATTGGCCAAATAACAGGCTATATTGCTGGACACTCCTGACCTCACACTGAAGTTCTGTCAAAATTTAAATCCTGCTACCCTGCTCCTTTCTGGAGACCCAGAAAAATTAGACCATAGCTACACTGAAACTAAAGAACAGGTCTTCTCAAGTAGTGTAGAGTTCCAGGATTCTCTATTGGAGAACCCAGCATTAGAACAGTTCACAGACAGGAATAGCTTTATAGGGGAGGGTGTTGTGAAGGTTGGTAATGGAGATCACTGAGGCACAAATGCTTCCCCCCACCCCAGCATATCAGCTCAGGAAGCAGAGCTAAGGCCCTCAATCTAGCAAAAGAAAAAAAAGTCAACTGACTCTAAGTATGGATTCCTGGTCCTCCATACCCATGTTGCTGTTTAGAAGAAGAGGGGGATGCTAACATCTAAGAATTCCTCTATCAGACATAAGGACATAATTCTTTCTCTCTTAGAGGAAGTTACATTCCTGGCACAAATCACTGTCATACATTACTGGGGGCATGAGAAGGGAGACTCAGCCATTAATCATAAGAATGATCTAGCTGACAGAGTGGCTGTAGGGGGGTGGGGGGGCGGCAGCTGCTTGAATAAAAGACCTTGATGCCCTAGCTCTATTCATGGGACCACACTCTTTACTTCCAAAACCGCCATGGTAACATCCTTAATGAACAAGGATGCAATTTTGACAATGAAAGGTAACTTTCAGTACCAGAAGGGATTCAATGGAGGGTTGTCAGGGATCTACATGAGGTCACCCAGTATGGGAAAGAGGCTCCCTGTATTCTCAGCCAGTGAGTTTTAACTGGGAAGGGATTTAAGAAAATTGTTATGGAGGTATCTGGGCCTGCAAACTTTGTATGAGAAATAATTATCAGATTTACCTGCTACTGCCTCCCCTACCCTCTCATGTGCAACTCTATGGCACCTTTGCAGGGGAGGAAGGGCAAATGGATTTCACTCGGATGCCCTAAAAAGATCTAAAGATATTCTAAGTTTGTGGATACTTTCACTAGCTGAATAGAACCTTTTACACCCACTCAGAGTAGGCTTAGAAATATGTAAGAATCTTTTAAAACAAATTATCCCAAGGTTCAGCCTATCTAAGTCCCCACAGAGTGTTAATAAAACCTCCTTTATAGCTAAAATCACATAGGCATTGTCCTCAGTTCTTGGAATCAGATACAAAATTCATTCATCCTGCATTCCCAGTCCACAGGAAAGGTAGAGATGAATCAGACCTTAAATAAAACCCTAATTTCTGTCAAGAGACTCAGCAGCACCCTAACCAGTTTGGCTCAATGGATAGGGCATCGGCCTGTGGACCGAAGGATCCCAGGTTCGATTCCGGTCAAGGGCATGTACCTTGGTTGCGAGCACATCCCCAGTAGGGGGTGTGCAGGAGGCAGATGAACTATGTTTCTAACTGTCTATCCCTCTCCCTTCCTTTCTGTAAAAAAATCAATAAAATATATTTAAAAAAAGAGAGAGAGACTCAGGAGCCCTGGGTAAAGATGTTATCCTTAGCCCTCCTCAGGATATGGGCCACCCCCAGAAAGAGACTCAAACTCAGACTGTTTGGGCTAATGTATGGACATCTCTTTTTCACCTCCAGTTTCATAGTAGATGAAGATTTCAGTAAAACCTTAAAATATATCACCAACTTCAGACAGATTCAACAGGCTCTCTGTTGAGTTTATTGGGGTGACAATGATTAACAAAATTTTACAGGTTTTATGTGCACAATTTCAGAACACATCATCTATACACAGTATTGTGTGTTCACCTCTCAAGTCATCTCTGTCCATCACCATTTACCGCTCTGTATCCGCGTCCACCTTCTCCTAACTCTCCTCCCCTCAGCAATCACCACACTGTTGTCCATGTCCATGAATTTTCTTTCTCTCTCTTTTTCTTTTGTTTGCTGGGAGTATTTAAATTATTGCTTCAGTTTCATTAGTTAAAATTGGTCCACTGAAAGCTCCCCCCCCATGATTTAGTCTTAGAAAATTGTACATTCCTAGGAATTTATCCATTCCACCTATGTTGTCCAATTTGTTGGCATGTAGCTGTGTATAGTATTTTTCTTACAATCCTTTGTATTTTTGTGGTATGGGTTGTTATTTCTTTTTCATTTCTGATTTTATTTATTTAGGTCCTCTCTCTTTTTTTCTTAATGTGTATGGTTAAAAGTTCTTCAGTCTTGTTTATATTTTCAAAGAGCCAGCTCTTGGTTTCATTGATATTTTGTATTGTTTTGTTAGTATCTATGTCATTTATTTCTGCTCTGATCTTTATTATGTTCTTCTTTCTACTTATTCTGGAATTTGTTTGTTGTTCTTTTTCTAGGTTTTTTTTTTTCTTCTTTTCCTTTTTTTTTTTTTTTAAGGTGTAGAGTTTGATTGTTTATTTGATATTTTTCTTGCTTCTTGAGGTAGGCTAATAATGCTATGAACTTCCCTCTCAAGATTGCTTTGGCTATGTACCAGAGATTTGGGGTTATTGTGTTTTCACTTTCATTTGTTTACACGAAACTTATTTATTTATTTTTCGAATATTTTATTGATTTCAGAGAGACTTAGAACGGAGAAGAGAAAGCAGATAGAAACATCAATAATAAGAGAGAATCATCAATTGGCTGCCTCCTGCACAGCCTTTATTGGGGATCAAGCCTGCAACTTTGGCATGTGCCTGATGGGGAATTGAACTATGACCTCCTGGTACATAGGTTGACACTCAACCACTGAGCAACACTGTCTCAGCTCCAGGTAACTTTTGATTTTTTTCCTTAATCTCATTGTTACCCTACTTACTGTTTGCATAACATGTTATTATCCTCCATGTGTTTGTATGTTTTTTTCTGTTTTTTTTTGTAATTGATTTCTAGTTTTATACCTTATAGTCAGAGAAGATGCTTAATATGATTTCAATTATCTTGAATTTGTTAAGAAATTTTGTATACTATCATATGGCCTATCTTTGAGAATGTTCCATGTAAACTTGAGAATACTGCTTATTCTATTGCTTTGGATTAAAATATCAATTAAATACATCTAATTCATTATATTATTTAAGGTTGCTGTTTTTTTTTGTTTGTTTGTTTGTTTGTTTTTTGTCTGGAAGATCTATGCATTGATATCAGTGTGATGTTAAAAATCCCCTGATATTCCTGAATAGCTATCAATATCTCCCTTGATGTCTACCAAGATGTTATATATATATATATATATATATATATATATATATATATATTGAAATATATATATATTGAAATATATATATATTAGGTGCACCTATGGAGGGTGCAGATATGTTTACAAGGGTTAAATCATCTTGTTAGATTGATCCCTTTAGTATTTTATGTATTGACTTTCTTTGTCTCTTTTATGGCCTTTGTTTTGAAATCCATTTTGTCTGATGTAAATATTTCTATCCCAGTTTTTTTTTTCTATGTGCATGGAATTTATTCTTTCCATTCCTTCACCTCAGTCTGTGTGTAATTTTTGTTCTGAGGTAAGTCTATTGTACACAGCATATACAATATATGGATCATGTTTTCTCATCCCTTCTGCTTCCCTATGTCTTTTGATTGGAGCATTTAATTCATTTACATTTAAGGTTATTATTGATAGATACTTATTTATTGCCATTTTATACTTCATACCTCTGTTCCCCTCTTTCTATTTCTGTCTTTTTTTCCCCTTAAAGCAGGCATTTTAACATTTCTTGTAATACTGGTTTTGTGGTAATGAACTCCTTTAGCTTTTTGTGAGGTGGGGAGATCTTTATCTCACCTCCAATTTTAAATGAGACATGAGACTCATGCTGGATAAAGTAGTCTTAGTTATAGGTCCTTGATTTCAACCACTTTGAACATTTCATGCCAACTCCTTGTGACCTGATGCTTTTTTTTTTTTTTTTTTTTTTTTTAGAAATAAGCTTCCAGTCTTATGGAAATTTGCCCCGACCCGTGGGGCACAACAACATGGGGAGAGGGAGGACCTGTGGAGGATGAAAAGAAGGGACAGGGACACAGAGAAATGGAGGCAAGACAAAGTTCTGATCAAGCCTCAAACTTTATTTTTGGAATAGCAGTATATATACAGCAGGAACAAAGGGGGGCAGGGTTGCCTACGCAGCGGGGTCTTTGACAGTGTATAATTGGTTTAGGCACTGAGTGACAAGGTGGTAGGGTATCTGGCAACACAGGATTGGCTAACTGCCAGGGCGGCATAACATTCCAAGGTGTAACATTCCAAGGCCGGGCTAGCTATGGGGGAGGATCAGGAAGGGAAGTTGCAGAGATCCTTAGGAGCAAGATGTGCTAAGTGGCAGGTTAATCTTTAGCTTCTGGCCAAACCCGCAGGGCACCGCATAACTTCTGCTAGAAGGAACTTAATTCTAAGATGGAGTTGTATTTTCTTAAGACAGAGTTGCTTGTCTCAATTCTGATGGCTCCCATCAGAAATTCCTTTGTAGGTGTCTGTCTCTTTCCTGCGGCTTTTAAGATTCTTTCTTTGGCCCTATTGGTGTGTCTCAGTGGTTGAGTGCTAACCTATGAACCAAGAGCTCATGGTCCAATTCCCCATCCGGACACATGCCCAGGTTGAGGGCTCAATCGTTTCCATCTATCTTTCTCTTTCCTTTCCTCTCTGAAATAAATAAAAATTAAAAATTAAAAAAAATTATCTCTTTATCTTTAACCTTTGTTATTTCCTCCTTGGGTTTCTTATTGCAATTGTTCTTTCCTTCACTTATCTCTCTCTCTCTCTCTCTCTCTCTCTCTCTCTCTCTCTCTCTCTCTCTCTCTCTCTCTTTCACACACACACACACACACACACACACACACACACACAAACGCACACTCTCACTCTAATTGTTGTCTACCCAGTTTCAACCAGACCTTGACACCCCACCCTTTCCCTGCTTCTCTTGGTTTAGGGGAATCCAGGTCAGGAACTTTGAGAAAGAAATGCCTTCATGAAATTATCAAGGACAATAACTTCAGGAAGTAACATTTATAACTGTTGGATCTATCACTCTAACCCTCACACTCTGGACCCTAAACTGCTAAACTACCCAGCTAGCTTTGCCAATACATACCTGAATATCATACCCCTGTCTCATCATAGGCCCATGTGAACTTCACCAGATACTTATTAGATGGGTTGAAAGGCCAGTTGAAGGGTTCTGCACCACCATTCTTAACATTTTTACCTGGAACACAGTGATGCTTTCCTGATGTGCACCAATGATACCACTGCCTGCCAATATTGCTGCCACAACTCTGCTTGCATTGGTTCTGCTTATTCAGACCCAATCCTAGTAAGTTAATTCCCCTCCTCTGTCCAAGACCCCTGGAATAGTGTTTGCACTCCAGGTAATAATACATGCTATTTCACCCCACAAGATACTAAGGGAGAAATAATTGCTTAATATGGGAAAACAATGTGGCCAAATCTTGGTGGAGAGGTTATTCTCAACATCAGGAATCTTTGACCTGGAACTGGACTGATGGGATCCCTTGCACGTGGTTTGAGGCAAAAAAAAAAAAGAAAATTAAATTTCAGAACTATTGTCTCTGTCAATACCTGTTTGCAGACATTCATAACCTCAGCATTCAACACCCCTATCTACATCTAAATATGTACCCCAACCCCAGGAAAATATTTGTATTCAGACATCTCTCAAACCAAAATGCTCAATCCCACCCCTGGAAAGTCTCAACAGCAGATCTTGGGATAGCCTTCCATTGCATTTCAAATCACCTAACCATTGGTGAATTTATCTTAGCCCAGCTGACTTCACTGGGAGCACTTGTTGTTAATGTAACTCAGCCATCCCATACTAAAAGAGCACTGGGACTACTGATGGTGGGCACTGTAGGACTGGCTACTTCATGGGGAGAATTTACCTATCATGAGACAACTCTCAGAAACCTCACCTAAGGCCTAAAAGATCTTGCTACCAATACAGAAGAAGCCTTACAGAAAATTCAAAGGTCATTTGACTCTTTGGCTAACATAGTTCTAGATAACAGGTTGACTCTTTTTTAATTTAAATACTTTATTGTTTAAAGTATTACATAAGTCTCCCTTTTCCCCCATTTACCAGTCCCTAGCTGCCCCCACCCCCTAACACATGCCCTCACCCTTCTCCCCATCTGTGTCCATTGGTTTTGTTCATATGGATGCATACAAGTCCTTTGGTGGCTCTCTTTCCCCTTTACCCCCTGTCTTCCCTCATAGATTGGATGATCTGTTTGATGCTTCTATGACTCTGGTTCTATTTTTGTTCCTCAGTTTATGTTGTTTTATATTCCACATATGAGTGTGATCATATGATGTTTTTGTTTCATTGACTGGCTTATTTCATTCAGCATAATATTCTCCAATTCCATCCAGGTTGCTGCAAATGGTAAGAATTCCTTCTTTTTATGGCAGCATAGTATTCCATTGTGTAGATGTACCATAGTTTTCTGATCCAGTCATCTGCTGACGGGGGCCTAAGCTGTTTCCAAATCTTAGCTATTGTAAATTGTGCTGCTATGAACATAGGGGTGCATATATCATTTCTGATTGGTGTTTCTGGTTTCTTGGGATATATTCCTAGAAGTGGGATTATTGGGTCAAATGGAAGTTCCATTTTTAATTTTTTGAGGAAACACCACACTGTTTTCCACAGTGGCTGCATCAGTTTGCCTTCCCACCAGCAGTTCAACAGGTTTCTTTTTTCTCCACATCCTCTCCAGCACTTGTCCTTTGTTTATTTGTTGATAATAGCCATTCTGACAGGTGTGAGATGGTATCTCATTGTCATTTTGATTTGCACCACTCAGATGATTAGTGACTTTTAGGATGTTTTCATATGTCTCATGGCTTTCTGCATGTCCTCTTTCAAAGAGTGTTTATTTAGGTAGGTTGCCCATTTTTGATTGGATTGTTTATCTTCTTTTTGTTAAGTTGTATGAATTCCCTATAAATTTTGGAGTTTAAACTCTTATCGGAGATAACATTGGCAAATACTGGTATGTATGTATCATTTCAACCAAAGTTGCACCTGTCTTTTACAATCACTGTCTCAGTTCTACTATTTGGACTCTTTCTTCCTAGTAACTATGATTTACTCAAGCCTATAATTGGTCTGATATTGGATCCAAGTCTCACTCTCTTCGGCTAGAGGAGGTAACATTCTGACCACACATATAAAGCCTTCATACCCATTTCCATCCACCAAAGTATACATATTGACAATATTTTCACCTACTATATAGTAATATGTTCACCTACTAACGGATGTATTATTGGAATTCAGAAATCCAGAAATGAAAACAATAATCTTTTTACATATATGAAAAGTCAAAATCTTATATAATATATAGCTAATTTATGTAAATGGATAAATGTTAAATATTGTTGGTAGATTTAACAAGCTAGTTTACTAGTGCTAAGTGCCTGAAAAGTTAGAATATTTTAGGTATGATTTTAGGAAAGATTCTTTATTAATAAAGTGACTGACCAAGTTTAAGAGTGAAGCATAGCAAGGAGTGGAAAGAAGGGAAAATACTAATAGTGTCTTAAAGTATCCATGGAAAGGTAAGTAATGATGAGAGTTCTGGGGCTATTTTTCTGACATCATCGGTGTGAGTGTATTCGGTTGTATAATTTGAAGTAGCCAGGTAATAAACAATTAAATGGAGTGAGCAAAACCTGAATATTGAAAAATACGAACTGATAAGTAGATTAATTTCACTTCAATAGTTTTCCTTTTCTGGTCATTAGATTTTAATTCATTTTCTGCTATTTTATTATTTTCAGCACCTCAAATGTGTTGCTTTTCACTAGACACAATTATTGGTTCTTACCTGACTGTAACACTTGTTTTTGTGAAAAAGCATCAACATTTTTAATGCTTATAAGGTAAGATTTATAGCAGAATCATGTCCTAGAAGTATTTCTCCATTTCATAAAATGTAAGTATCCCAGAAATTCCTAAATAGAAACTGAACAAATCTACTTTTAAAAATTAGGTAATTTAGCCAAAACCTGTTTGGCTCAGTGGATAGAGCATCAGACTGTGGACTGAAAGGTCCCAGGTTTGATTCTGGTCAAGGGCATGTACCTTAGTTGCAGGCACATCCCAAGTAGGGGGTGTGCAAGAGGCAGCTGATCAATGTTTATAACTCTCTATCTCTCTCCCTTCCTCTCTGTGAAAAATCAATAAAATATATATATATTTTAAAATTAAGTAATTTGAATTTTTAGTCAAATATCTTCTTTTCTTTAGAAAAATCTGTGTTTAACCTGTACATATAGTGCTATTTTTTGTCAATTATATTCAATACCAGTAATATAATTTTCTGTCTACTGCAAAATAAGTAAAATATATGGAAAAAGTGGGTTTATAATTTGAGTACCTGAAACACAGAGCTTATTTTTATTTTATTATTTATTAACTAGAGGCCTAGTGCATGAATTTTGTGCATGGGGTTCCTAGGTCTGGCCGGATATCGGGGCTTCTCAAGGCCTTCCTTCTCCTGGCTGTCAGCTGCTGGCTGCAGGCCTGAGCCTTTCTTCATTCTGTGTCACCCCCTGGTGGTCAACATACGTCATAGTGAGTGTTTGAACTTCCATTTGGTTGAACTCCTGAGGGGAAAAATTGCATATTAGCCTTTTATTATATAGGATCATTGTATTAGTTTCCATACAAACAACTATAAACCTACTTTTGCCCCAGCCTGTATATGCAAAGCCAAGTAATGTGCCATTTTACAATCTTATAATTGCTTCTAGCCATGAATGTAAATCAACCAGGCTGTCTTAGACTATTTCTTATCCCTTTACTCACACTCTGTCCAAACACATCACACTTTCAAGCTCTATTTATTTTACTTCTGTACATTTGTACAACTACCCTCTGTCCATCTGCCTTACAGTTCAAGTTCTCATTATATCTTGCTTGGATTGTTCTCTGCTTCCAATCTATGTTCATAGAACTGAGATACTTTCACAAACAGTGATCTGACAAAATAACTCTCTAACTCAAAAACCATTGATTGAGCTACTGCTATGTTTTTTACAGCTTCTTAACATGACCTACAATGTCCTCCATACCCCTGGCTCTGGCCTTCTGCTACAACCATAATGTATAGTTTATACTTGATTCTCTGTTGGCTACCTAAAGACATTTCTAAGACTCTAGAGTTGAAGTAACATCTTTATCATTTTGTAAAACAACACCTTTTGTATCATTCTCTGTCCTGCTATCTTGTCCAAAAATGCATGAAAACACTGGGAGTATTTCTGCTTATCTCTAGGCCAATGGTGTTGACTATAAACCAATTATACTCAGTTTGGGGCTATTTCCAAACAATTTGCCTTTTCCACACTTAACTCTTCTCAAATCTATTTGTAGATTTTCAAAAAATCCCAAGTCTTCTTTGAATTTCTCATTCAATTTCTTCCCAAAAGAACATCATACAGCAACTCATGTTATCCTAAACATGTTATCTCCAGGACTGTAACATCCACAATGACTGGAGGCTCCACCGAATGCCATGCTGCATGTGGAGCAGGTGAGTGGGATGAATTGCTGATCTCCCCAAGAGAGAGAGAGAGAGAGGTAGGGCTGATCAGCAGCAGCAGCAGAAGCTGCTGGTGAGGCCCAGAAAAAGAAATAGGGTGATCAGACCCTACTCCTCTCTCCTGGCCTCTCCAACAGCCAAGTCTCTCTTTCCCCCAGTGTTCAGCAGTTCAGCCCACTTGCCATCAGCCTGGGACAGCTACTGATCATCCCTGCCTCTATGATCAGGCCCGGAGATAGACCCAGAGATGCTGACTGGCATGGAAACCTACCAATCAAAACCAAATCTGGGTGAACTATGAGGAGCCAATGGCTGCTAGAAGATGGAACTTTTGACACTGACTGGCATAGAAACTGACCAATCAGATCCAAATCTGGGTGAACTGCAAGGAGCCAATGGCTGCCTAAGAGGCCAAGCTTTTGACACTGACTGACATCGAAACTAACAGGCCAAAACCAGTTTGGCTCAGTAGATAGAGCATCAGCCTGCGGACTGAAAGTTCCCAGGTTCGATTCCAGTCAAGGACATATACCTTGGTTTCAGGCACATCCCCAGTAGGGGGTATGCAGGAGGCAGCTGACTGATGTTCTCTCTCTCTCATCGATGTTTTTAACTCTCTCTCTCTCTCCCTTCCTCTGTGTAAAAAATCAATAAAATATATGTTTAAAAAAATAAAGAAACCCAACAAATCTGGGTGAGATCTGAAGGCAGAACATAAGGTGGGGGCTGAGGAGAGGTTTTAAGGGAAACAGTTGTTTAGTGAAAGGTGTAAGAAAGCGGTTCAATTTTTTAATGACTGGTTTGACAGTATAGGGCATATGGCTGGCTATCAGCCCAGATATAGGCATCATGTGTTTTTGTCTGCCAAGAGCATCTCCTCTTCATAAAAAGGCTCCCCCCTCATTTAAGCAATCCTATCCTGCATAATCTATCTATACTAATAAAAGGGTAATATGCTAATTAGACTGGGTGGACAGGCCATCTTCCAGATGTCTGATTTACTTCCTGATAAAGCCACTCATTAACATATTCTTGACCTTTAATTTAGTGCTTGAATGTTGCATTATAGGCAGCTTGCCTAAAGTATTTTTCTGTGGTGGAGGACAAGGCAGAGGCAATTAGGAGTGATCAGGCCAATAGGGGAGAGCAGTTAGGTGTGAGATAAGGCCGGCAGGGGAGGACAGTTAGGGGCAATCAGACAGGCAGGTGGCAATGTAGGGGTGATCAGGCCAGCAGTCAGAGGGTTTAGGGCTGATCAGGAAGGAAGCCAGAGGGGTTTGGGAAGACCAAGTAGGAAGACAGGCATGTGGTTAGGAGCCAGTCATCCCGGATTGCGAGTGGGATGTCCGACTGCCAGTTTAAGCCCGATCCCCAGGCAGTTGGATATTCCCTGAGGGATCCCAGTTTGGAGATGGTGCAGGCCAGGCTGAGGAAACCCCCTCCATGCACAAATTTTATGCACTGGGCCTCTAGTACCTAAATAAAAATAAATTTCCATTTTGTTTCTTTATGTAAAGCAGGGTTTGTTCACTTAAGATAAAATTATAGATAAGTAACATGAAACAATTATATGGGAACATTTTAAGAGAATGTGGTTGCTACCTCTTATTGAAGAAAATGGTAAAGTTTTTCTTAGAAGTGTTCAATTTTTCAATTTAAATATCTATTGTGAAAAGAATTAAAAACATTATAAAAATCAGGAGTGATGCACTACTACAGTTGACATATTGACCTCTTAATATTGCCTTGTGAGAAAAAAAAAAAAAAAGTTGTGTGTGTTAAATTGTTTCACAAAGACCTTTATTCAGAAATTATTCTCTCATGAAAAATACTTTAGGCAAGCTGCCTATAATGCAACATTCAAGCACTAAATTAAAGGTCAAGAATATGTTAATGAGTGGTATGCAAAGTTCAGAATCTCTTCATCCTCACTGCACAACTGTCTCTTCTTCTAACTCTGCTTAGTGTCCCTAACCTTGGATCTATAAATATCTTTTGGATCTCATTAATTCATGTTCCTCTATTGCTTTTAACTGTATTCAGCAGCAGGACAGTTCTGGAAATCATATTCACCATAACTCTCAAGAGAACTTATGAATGATAACTTAAAAAGTGTTATTTCACAGTCTCATTCTCTTTCTTCATTGCTATGCTCTCTCTTTAAGTATCTTGATTCCTTTCACCTTGAAGGATTATCTAGAGAACTTTATGCTTATTCATCAGAACTAATGTGTTGATACTGAAAAGGGTATGGAAGATGGAGTCCGAGATTCTGCAAGTAGAACTTGGGGAAGTCATTATATCTTTCTAGCATCTATGTCAGCTTTATAGAATTCTAGTGAACATCCAATGAGGTAATGCATGTAAAAATCTTTGTAAGTAGTAAAATGCTATTAAAAGACTTGTCATTATATCATTTCTTAGTGCTATTTTACAACTGTCTGTCCATAGCATTGAAACCCTATAGCTTCCTAACATTGGAGTCCCAGGCCGTGACCTTCCCCTCAGTGATATGCTTTTCTAGGGTCCCAATTATAGCTCTTATCTGTCCTTATCATTGGAATATATCAATTATCAATATCAATTATCTTTTGAATTATTTGACCCCAGATAGATTAAGGAGACCTATTCACATAGGATTTTATTGGAGTTGGGTCTTTAGTTGACCTCAGGTTATAAAATGACATGATAGTATTCATTTCACAGCACTCTCAACCCTGTATGAATTCTACTTTGGACCTACCTACTAAGGCTAGGGTTTCTGCTGTTCTTTTTTATCCTTGATGGCATTTAATCTTCACATTCCTTTACTGGGTTATTTTGTACTATTTTCAGCTATTTAGCATAACAAATTTTGGCCATATTCAAATTCTGTCAGGTGATAGCAATTCTACTGGTAGTTATGATGTGCTCTCTGTTTCCAAACAGAAAGCAGAAACTTCAGTTCAAATAAAATAAGTTACTTCATTTACTTAGGAAAAAAACAAGTGCCCATTATGAAATTGAGAACCCTATGCTGAAAAGGTTATAAAATGAAACCATATTTTCAGAAAATTGAATGATGTATGATATTAATCATGCTCTCACAATCAACTACCCATGGATTTAAAGTATGTTATTTTATAATTTTGCAGGCTTTGTGAGAAATATAAGTTAGAGCAATGGTTTTCTGGCATGCTTTGAAGAGTGTTGGTATTATACAGGTTCAAGTTAATAATTTAAAATATGCTTAAAATGTTTAGTATGTTTCCAATAAATGAAAAATACAACAGAGAGAAATAACATCTACTGAAAGTCTACTTTTTTTTTACCATGTTCTATACTACTTATTTTACATGAATTTAATTAAATTTTAACAGTAATCCTGAGAAGAAGGTATTATTATATTCTCATTTTACCAATAAAGAAGATGAGATTCAGAGTGATTAAGCCTATTACATGAGTCACAGAACAAGTAGGCTCAGAACAAATCTTAGTTCACCTGCTCTAATATTATTGTTCATTATTCTAGATCATGCAACTTTCTGAAAACACATTGATATATTTTGAAATAAATATTATTCTCTTTAAACTTGTTAACTCGTTGGTGTACAACTCACAATTTCTAGCTTTTGAAGAAAAATAATAAAGCTGAATATTGAATAAATAAAAATTGAATATTGTTAAACCTTGTAATACAGTCTATTCTCCTCACCGTTTACTGCTAATTAAGATTGAAGTATAGAAGTTGTCAGATACAATTAAATAGTGACACATTTTAGAGTAACTGATAGAAATATAGTTTTATAAAGTATATATTATAGGTTAATCTTCCAAAAAGAAGTAGTTTTAACTGTGCAGCTAAATTGCTTAAGTCTAATCTTGGTACTAGCTATAGAATATGTGAAACATGAGATGTGCACTATAGAATTTTAATTAATACATTTCAGTAAGGAATGTTGATGAATAAGTTGGTCTTACTTTATTCTGACTCATCTCCAAAAAATATTTGAAAAGTAAACAAAAATGTATATTGACTGTGCAGTTTCACTGACACCAATATTATTCAGATATGTATTCACATGAAGAGAATATCTTGACCAATCATGTAATACTACAAATTGCACTTAACCTGGTCACATTTATTTTATAGATTAAAATAAAAACTCTTTAACCCTTAAAAAGTTCAAAAGATTAAGTTTAGCAGAAACCGATTTGGCTAAGTGGTAGAGCGTCAGTCTGCAGACTGAAAGGTCCCGGGTTCGACTCCGGTCAAGGGCAAGTATGTTGGTTGCCGGCACATCCCTGGTGGGGGGTGTGCAGGAGGCGGCTGGTCGATGTTTCTCTCTCATTGACGTTTCTGGCTCTCTCTCTCCCTTCCTCTCTGTAAAAAATCAATAAAATATATTTTAAAAAAAGATTAAGTTTAGTTTTGGAAGACAGTATGAACTCAGAACAATTGGAGATCAATTTCAAGGCCATAAGATCCCTAAGGTCTCTTGCAACTTTCTTATTTTAGTCCTAGACTAAATGCCAGCCTCTCCTGTGTATACACAGCATATAACCTTTAATTGTCAAATCTCTGAAACTTTAATTTAACATATCCTACAATATTAAGAATAAAAGAAAATGAAAAAAAATATCTGCTTTCAAACTTGCAAACCTAACTCAAGAACTCCATATATCATTTGGCTTTGGTAAGGTACACTGCTGGCTAAACCTATAGCTAAGGCACAGCTCTACTCAGAGAGACCACAAAGCCTCTGTTCATAGTGACTCTTGATTAGACTCAAGGACCGATTGAGCTCAGACAGAAAAGCAGCAAAATTGGTCCCGGTTTCTGGAGTCCAAAACAGCAGTGATACTCACTATGGTAATTTAAGTTTAATTAGGGCATTAGCAAACTTTAATGTGATTTCAAGTTCAAAAAAAAAATGTATAATTTGGACAAGGTACTAACCTAGAACACGTGTAGTGTTGCTTTTATCTTCCCTGCAATCTTAACCCCTTCAGATTTTCTTCAGGTCAGGAGTGCAGAATTACATGCAATGGAAACTCACCATAACTATTTTCCTTTTTGTTAGCCTCATTAGTCAGTCCATTATTATTAGACACCCCATTTGAAGATAAGGCACAAAGCATTTCCTAAGCTGTGATGAAGCCAGAATTTCTCCCCAATAGCACCCAAATATTTTGTCTGTATAAATGATAGAGAATAGATATATATTATGACATGCGACAAAGACAGGTGAAATTGTCACCTACAGAAAAGGGAGCAGGATGAGCCAAAACAAATAAGTGAACTTATTTTGTAAACTTTAGAAAAGTATCACTCCCCTTCCTTGTGTGTCGTAAGCTAGTCTGACAAGTTTTGCTTTAGTATTCAGTGTAGTTTTTGACATTAAGGCAGAAAGACACGATTATATTTCTAAGTTCACCAACACTCAACTTACATAGGTAAACTGTAAGAATTGCAAAGAAAGGCAAAAAGGTGTAGAGTTTATGCACATAGTTTCTGATAAATGTCAACCTATTGTTCCTTGTTATGCTCTAACTAGAGGGCATTTTTATGATGTGAGAAAAGAGAGTAGTGGATTTTCATAAAGTCTTATTGAGTTCTAAAGACAATATTTTGCAATCATGACAATAAAACTGTTATATGTTCATGAGAACAAAACCTTATTTAAAATTAAATATACTAAAAAATTATGATAAAATAGAACTCAAGAAAATTGCTGACATGCCTGTCACTATTATCTGCTATAAAGTTAACAGATTTTTTCAACTTTGCACTCCCTCGTATCATTTCTCTCTCTGCTCATGTTTACTAGCTCTTATTTATTCCCAGAAGATAGCTTTCTGAAGGTGATTACAGTCAGGCACAGAAGTGAACTCTCTAACCTCAATAATTACATTTTATTGATTTAAGTTAGATATCTATATTCTGAAAAGAAAAAAAAAACATTTAATAGTATTAACATTCCAATAGTTGGTCTCACATGTCATCAGAATGATTTTCACACCACTTTTAACAATACCTTTATTTTGAAAGGACAAATTTTTCAAATGCCTTAAATTTTCCTAGGGAAATAAGGATAGTGATAGTATATTGCCATATAGCTTGATAGTTTCCTCATCTTTAGCTATAAGAGTAAGATATTACTCCTAACCTTGTTGAATATGTGTGACACTGGAAATTGACTTTCCCACACTTCATACCTGTTCATATACTTCCTGAAGTAAATGTGACTCTTCACACTCACATGAAGAAGAGAGACCAGTGCCCTAGCCAGTTTGGTTCAGTGGATAGAGCATTGGCCTGCTGACTGAAGGGTCCCAGGTCTGATTCTGGTCAAGGGCACATGCCCAGGTTATGGGCTTGATCCCTAGTGGAGGGGTGCAGCAGGCATCCAATCAATGATTTTCTCTCATCATTGATGTTTATATCTCCCTCTCCCTTCCTCTCTAATAAATATATATATATATATATATATATATATATATATATATATATATATATTTATATATTTAGATATATATATATTTTTTTTTAAAAAAAGGAGAGACCAATGGTTTAAAAATCTTATCAAGAAGAGGATATTCACAATTCAAAAAATATTATAAATTTATAAATGCAGCAGCTGTTGGTTTAAATTTGTGTACAGGCCCGCACAAATACTGCCAATGATTTTTGACAAAAGAATGAAGGCAAGTGGAAAAATAAAAGTCTTCAATAAAGAGTACTAGAACAACTGGGCATCCACATGCAGAAAAAAAAAATGAATCTAGACACAGATCTTTTACAAAAATAAACTCAGTTTATAGTTATAAAATTTAAAACTCAAAATTCAAAAATTTCTAGATGAAACAATAAGATTAAATCTAGGTGATCTTGGGCTTGGTGATAGCTATTTATTTATTTATTTATTTATTTTAAATATATTTTATTGATTTTTTTATAGAGAGGAAGGGAAAGGGATAGAGAGCTAGAAACAGCGATGAGAGAGAAACATTGACCAGCTGCCTCCTGCACACCCCTTACTGGGGATGTGCCTGTAACCAATGTACATGCCCTTAACAGGAATCGAACCCACGACCCTTTAGTCCACAGACCAATGCTCTATCCACTGAGCCAAACCGATTTCAGCTGGTGATAGCTTTTTAGACGCAACACCAAAAGCATGATCCTTGAAAACACTACTGATAAGATGGACTTCATTAAAATGAAAAGCTTCTCCTTTGGGAAGGTCAAGGTGAAGAAAAGCAAAACAAACCACTGACAAAGAGAAAGATCTGCAAAATATATACACAATAAAGGACCTACATCCAAACAATACAAAGAATATTTTAAACTCAACAATAAGAAAACAAACAACCTAATTAAAAATATATATAAAAAATCTGAACTGCCATCTCACCAAAGAAAACAAATAAGAATATGGAAAGATGCTCAACATCATATGTCGTCAAGAAATTGCAAATAAAAATAACAAAATACTACTACACACCTACCAGAATGTCTAAAATTCAGAGCACTGATAACACCAAATGCTGACGAGGATGTGGGCCAACAGGAACACTGACTCATTGCAGGTGAAAATACAAAATGGTATGGGCACTTTGCAAGACAGTTTGGCAGCTTCTTACGAAACTAAACATATCCATACCACAAAATTATAGCTATCGTGCTCCTTGATATTTACCCAAATGAAATTAAATGTATATCAATTAAAATAACCTGCGCATAATGTTGAAAGCAGTTTTATTCATGATTCACAAAATTGGGAAGCAACTAAGATTTCCCTCAACAAGTGAATGAATAAACAAACTTTAGCACACTCATATAATAAAATATTATTCCGCAATAAAAATATGAGCTATCATGCCATGAAAATACATAAAAAATGTTAAATGCATAGTTCTAAGTGAAAAAAGCTGATCTGAGAAGGCTAAATTCTGTATTATTCTAATAATACAACATTCTGGAAAAGTAAAACTATGAAACAGTAGAAGATTAATGGATGCCAGGGATTAGGAGGGAGGGAAGGATGAATACGACAGTGAAAATATTCTGTATAATACTATAATTTTAGATACATGTCTTTATATATCTGTCAAAACCTATGGAATGTACAATACCCACAGTGAACACTAATGTGATATATGGACTTTAGTTAATAATAATAATAATAATAATAATAACAACAATATGTTAATATTGGCTTATCAATTGCAACAAATGAATTTCACTGCTGTACGGTGTAAATGATAGGGGAAATAGGGTGGGTGGTAGAGCGAGTGGTGAGAAAATGTATGAAAAGTTACTATACTTTCCATTCATTTTTTTCTATAAACCTAAAACTTATCTAAAAATAAAGTTTATTAATAAAAAGTAATATTCAGAAGTGTGGTGACTGAACTGAGAGTTTCTTGTGCTCAAAGTGTATTTTTGTGAAAGGAGAAAATAAAAAGTAGACATACACTGATCATATCTGCAGAGTAAAACATATTTAAGTAAGAAAATGGCATTGAGAATACTGATTAAAAATAGAAAATCCATTAAGTAGTCTCTTTCCAATACAAACATTTCTCTAGTATTCACAGTATAACTTTATCACCCTGCTTATCTGAAATTGCTTCTTTTAAATTTAAAATGTGTTGATTCCAAACTCACACATTTACTAATCAACTCATGCATTTTTTGAGTGATGAAATGGTGGGGGGGAATCTGTGTGTTTTTTTTTTTCGTTTGTTTTTTTCCTAGAGTAATTTTAAGTTAAGTATTTACCCAACTGTTTTGTCTCCCCACGGGTATTTCGCTAAAGATCAACCAACTACAGGTTCTGCCACCTGAAACATATCACTATATGAATCCTTATTTGAGTCAATCAAGGTATAGTCATAACTATGACTTAATTAGAACCTTAATTATGTGGACCAGTAGTCAACTGTACTACTTTCTTATGAATTATGTCTTACCTATTTATTCAATGCATTTCTAATTTAAATTCTCAGTTTCTTCAACCTTTCCCTACCCATACCGTTTCCCCGAAAATAAGACAGTGTCTTATATTAATTTTTGCTCCCAAAGATGCACTAGATCTTATTTTCAGGGGATGTCTTATTTTTCCATGCACTAGGTCTTATTTTCAGAGGATGTCTTATTTTCGGGGAAACATGGCATTAATAATTATAAATATTTTATTTATTCAGATCTGTCAATTTCTGCATGAATGAATAAATAAATAAAATTGAACGGCTGAACGGCTGTTGATTTTTAAAAAGAGCAAAATATGTAGACTAGTTTTTTTTAATATATTTTATTGATTTTTTACAGAGAGGAAGAGAGAGGGATAGAGAGTTAGAAACATCGATGATAGAGAAACATTGATCAGCTGCCTCTTGCACATGCCCTTGACCGGAATCGAACCTGGGACCTTTCAGTCCGAAGCTCTATCCACTGAGCCAAACCGGTTTCAGCTAAACTAGTTATTTAAAACTAAACCTAACACATTAAACATGGACACTCACACACACAGTGTGTATATATGTGTATGCATTCATGTTTATACTCACTTGGAGGACTAATTCAAAACTTTGAAGAATATTCTTTTTAAAAATGCATGCCCCAGGAAGGAGGGGATGGAGAAAAGTGGTGAAGGGTATGGTGTGATGGAATTCTGTGGAATTGTGCATCCTGAAACCTGTATAATTTTGTTAACCAGTATCACACCCATATATTTAATAAAAAGAAAAAATGCATTTGTGAGGCCTAAATTCATAGCACAACTAGAAGACACATATATTTGTCTAAATATTTTTTTTAAGTTATTAGTCAATAAACTATTAAATAAAATATATTTTATCCTCTCACATTCATGAGTTTATCTTCATAACAACAAAATTGAAAAAAAAATATGTACAAAAACTATGATTTTTTTATATAACTACTAGAAGCCCAGTGCACAAAATTTGTGTATGTTGGGTGGCAGGGGTCCCTCAGCCCAGCCTGCAGCTTCTCCAATTGGGGACCCCTTAGGGGTTGTCTGACTGCCAGTCAGGCCTAAACCAATGGATATACATCCCTTTCACAATCTGGGACCACTGGCTCCTAACCGCTCACCTGCCTGCCTTCCTGATTGCCCCTAACTGTCCTCGCTTGCCAACTTGATCTTGCTCCCAACTGCCCTCCCCTACCAGCCTGATTCATCCCCAACTTCCCTCTCCTGCCAGTCTGATCTTATCACCAAATGCCCTCCCCTGCTGGTCTGTTCATCCCTAATGGCCTCTGCCTTGGCCCCCACCACTATGGTTTTGTCCAGAAGAAAGTTGGATATATGGAAGATGCACGGTCAAACCAGTCTATTTTAGCATATTACCCTTTTAGTAGTATAGATAGATTATACAGAATAGGATTGCTTAAATGGTGGGTTGGAGTCTTTTTTTATCAGGAGGAGATGCTCTTCGCAGACAAAAATACATAATTCCTCTATCTGGACTGATAGCCAGCCATATGCATTATACTGCCACCCCGGTTATGGCAAAATTGAACCGCTTTCTTACACCTTACACCAAATAGCTATTGCCCTTAAAACCCCTCCTCAGCCCTCACCTTAGGTACTGCCTTCACAGTTCACCCAGAGTAGGTTCTGATTGGTCAGTTTCTATGCCAATGAGCATCGAAAGCTCCACCTCCTAGACAGCCTAGCCGTAGGCTCCTCACACTTCACCCATATTTAGTTCTGATTGGTCGGTTTCTATGCCAGTCAGCATCTTCGGGCCTATCAACAGGTCTGATAAGAGAGGCAGGACTGATCAGCAGCCCCCATGGAGGACCAAAAAGAAAGAGAGGCATGTCTACTGGCTAGGCCTGGAACAAAAGAGAGAGGCAAGTGCTGATCAACAGCTGCCATAGAGGCTATGGATCAGATTCTGGTTTTCTCTCCAGGCCTCTCTTCAGGCCTGACCCAAAGCCCCTTTGGCAGTTAGTGCTGGGTCCAGGTTTCCACAGCCCTGGTTGTCAGCAATCCAGCATTGACTTCCAGTTGATTGAGTCTTCAGTCATTTTGGACTTTATGGACCCTGGTTTCATATATATTAGGACAAGTTGTAAAACTATCAAAAATCACTAAATGCTAGTCCTGACCAGTGTGGTTCAGTTGCTTGGACATAATCCTGAGTATAAAAGGTTGTCTTTTCCATTCCTGGTCAGGGCACATGCCTGGGGTGTGGCTCAATTCCCAGGTGTGTGTGTGCAGGAGGCAGCTGATCATGTTTCACTCTCACATTGATGTTTCTCTCTATCTCTCCCTCCCTCCCTCTTTCTCTAAAACTCAGCAGTAATAAAAAATAAATGTAAAAAAAATCACTAAATATTATTATTGAGCATATCTGGATTCTCTGATCATGAAATAGCAATGTGTACAACATGAGTAATAAAACACATTTATAATTTAAAAATTAACTACATATTTATTCTATTAATGTCACATTATTGCCTTCATTTTAACAAAATCAGTATTTGTTATAATGTAGATTTTTGCATAATATGTGCTCTATTGTAGTAATAACCTAAAGCATAGGTCATTAAATTATTAGCTCAAAGAATCAAATAGTATAAATTTTCAGCTTTGTAGAACACCCAGTCTCTTTCACACATACTCAACTCTGCTGTTGAAGCTTAAATTTAGACATAAACAATACTTAAAAGAATGTCCATGACTATGTTCCAATAAAACCTTATTTATGGAAAATGAAATTTAAATTTTATGTGAATCACATGTCTCAAAATATTATTCTAATATTGATTTTTTTCAACACTCAAAAATGCAAATCCATGCTTAGTTCAAAAACAAGCTGGATTTGGCCTGCAAGCTAGGGCTCACTGATCACTTATCTAAAGAATAACAAAATTTAAAAATGACTTTTATTCAGAATGAATAAAATTTAAATATAATTGGTTAAGACATTATAGTAAATATAATTTTTAATTAAATGATTTCTGTGTGTCTTCTAAAAAATTTCCTCCAAATAACTCAAAATAATAAATTAAAATAAAAAGACAGTGACAGTTATACTAATAAAAGCTTAGCTTGCCCTCATGCCCTTCCACGATACCCTCACATCATCACAAGATGGCCTCTCATATGTAATCACAAGATGGCCACCACAAGATGGCCACCACAAAATGGCTAGCATAAGATGGCTGGCAGGGGATGGCAGTTGTGAGTTATCAGGGCAGCAGGGGAGGGAAGTTGGGGGCAACTAGGCCTGAAGGAGAGGGCAGTTGGAGGTGATCAAGCAGGCAGGCAAGTGGTTAGGAGCCAGTAGTCCTGGATTGTGAGAGGGATCTCTTGGATATCCCCCGAGGTCCCAGATTGGAGAGATTGCAGGCTGGGCTGAGGGACAACCCCCATGTACACATTTTATGCACTGGGCCTCTAGTAAGGTAAAAGGTTAAATGTAATGCAAAAATTTTACATAATTTAAAAAATTCTAATTAAAGAATAGATTTGAAAAAAATATTTCCAAGTCTAAGTGATCAAGGTTCATATAGTTACCAACATAAAACATGTACAGACCAGCTTACATACAAATTTAAGACCAATATAAATTAATATTACAATGTAGTCCTCAGCTGCTATGTGGATCTTTTGTGAATACCATACTAATTTGTAAGTATCTCTGTAACCATGAATTAAATATCATGAGAAGTAAAAAATGGGTATTTGACATTCCTGTGGATTAGTGGAAAATAATATTTCATTATACAATATCTATCTTATTGAGGAATAGGAACTAAGTAATTTAATTATTTTGTCTCTTAAGTACTTCTATTCAAATTTTCTCCATACCCTGAAATAGTAATCTTCTCTGATTTTGGCACAACCCAAGAAGTCTTTATGGCATTCAGGAACAATTGCCTTTTATTTGGGGTACATAAAGAAAAAGATATGGAGTGATTTCCTAGAGTCTGAACATTAGTCATGTGAGTAGATGTGAAAATTTATGTCTTATTATGCTAGAACTAGAGGCCCGATGCACAAAATCCATGCAAGGGGCTCAGCCCTCACATGCCCTTGCAGCCTCAGCCAGCCCTTGCTCCTCACAGCCTCAGCCAGCCCCCACAGCCCCAGCTTCATCCAGAAAGGACATCAGGATGTGGTCCAGATGATTGTTTGGCTCTTCAGAAAAATTAACATATTAGCTCCTTATTATATAGGATAGAACACCAAAGCTAAGTGACAGAGCACGCATTTGTTTTTCAACATGTTTATTTTGGTATGTGTGGTTACATATAACTTTGTATGGGGAGCCTAGTAAAGGGGTCTGCATTAGTTATCTTTTGTTGTATATTGCCATAAATTGTGGTTACATATAACTTTGTATGGGGAGCCTAGTAAAGGGGTCTGCATTAGTTATCTTTTGTTGTATATTGCCATAAATATTGCCATAAATTTAGCAGCTTAAAACAACACACATTTCTGACCTCACCACTTCTATAAGCTATGAATCCAGGCATAGTATTCTCTTCCGGGAGGTATCACAAGACTACATCCAAAGTGGCAGCTGGGGCTTTAGACTCATGAGAATTTAGTAGGGAAGGATTCACTTCCAAGTTTAGTTTGCTGGCAGGATTCCATTCTTTGTGGTTTTAAGACTTAGGGTCTCATTGTCTTGCTGGCTATTGATTATAAGCCCTGGCAGGCTATAACTAAAAGCCATCCTTAACTACATGATTTCAACCATAATCCCTTGCCATGTTTTGTTCTCCAGCATGTCCATTTGAGTCCTCAAAGCCAGTAGAGAATAAACTCTACAATTATATACAGTCACATAATAATGGGCATATACAATACAACAGGTTCTCAGGTTACAGCAGAGATCCATTCTTATAGCACTACATAACACGATGTTCACTATAAGTTAGAACCCACCTATATAAGCACCTACGTCACTCACATGGAGCATATACACAGCAGTAATGAAGTGAAACAGTAAGAAAAAAAATTAAAAGAAAGATAACAATTCCTGACCTTTATTTGTGGTAAATAAATAATCCTATTTAATAAAGAGGGAGTATGTTAATTGACACTCACACTGTCACAAAGATGGTGGCAACCAAAGCCAATAAGGAGGAAATATGCTAATTCACTGCTCCATCCTCAAAGATGGTGGCACCCACAGCCAATAAGAAGGGAATATACTAACTGACTGCCCCAGCCTCAAAGATGGTGGTGCCCACAGCCAGAAGAAGGTGGCACCGAGTCTCCTCAGCCCTGTTGGGTTGGCAGGTGCACAGCAAGGCTGGGCCCACCACCAGGCAGTCCTAACCACTCTGTGCTCCTGCCTCCAGAGTCCCCCAGTTCCCTCAAACCCCCAGCCACCCAGGGTCAGCCTGAGGCACAGTAAAACCTGGGATGACAGCTGCCCATCCACCCAGGGCTCCCAGACTATGAGAGGTGGCAGGCCAGGCTGAGGGAACCCCCTTCCAGTGCATGAAAGTTCATGCACTGGACCTCTAGTAAAAAACATAAAGCACATATGTACATATGTCAAAATGACAAAACTTTTTTTTTTAATATAAATAAATGGGAGATGATGATGTAATCATGAAATGATGTTTAAGGAGTCCAGCATAACCTGAGGACTGCCTATAATTATATACATTCCCTTTGTCATATTTCATTTGGAGGTTACCACTTGAGCTGTTAGACATTGTCCTGCTTTCTAGATACCTTTCCTGCCCATGCTCAAAGGCAGGAATTATACATGGGGTGAGAATACTAGAAGGCAGGGATATGAAGCCTACTCAAAGAGGTTTTTTTTTCCACCACATTCTCTCTTATAGGATCTAAGATGGTACTGACAAAGAAGATAAACCATTTCTCTCTGTATTGGATTTATCTGTTATAAAATCCTTAATTGTATTGATTATTTTTCCAATTTTTCATACTTGCTAAGGTACTTGTTCTACTTTGTTTTTGAGAATAGCCAATGCTCCACATGTTGATTCATAAAGGACTTTGATAATTAGAAAGAAGAAAGAAGAGGGTGTAGGAGGAGTAGGAAGGGAAAAATAGGAAGGAGAAGGAAAAGAAAATAAGTAGAACTAAGAGAAGGAAAAAGAGGAAGAAAAAAGAGGTGGAGAATCAGGAGATGAAAGGGAGGAAGGAAGGGAGAGAGAAAATAAAGAGAAAATTATGAAGAAAGAAAAAAAGAATGGAAGGAAAGGAGGAAGGAAGGAAGAAAGGAAGGTTTTAAAACCATTCAAAAAGTAGATAGGAGCACTTGCTGTGAATACTGTTCATTACAGCAGGTCAATACAATCTTCAGTTGGGACCTCTGATATCCTATATAATTAAAGCCTAATATGCTAAGTGTCTGGTTGACTAGTAAGCCATTCAACCAATCAAAGCATAATATGCTAAGGCAGCTTAACTGCTCACTATGTGTGCACTGACCACCAGGGGGCAGATGCTCTGACTAGTAGGTTAGCTTGCTGCTGGATCCTGCTGATCAGGACTGAGAAAGATTGGCTGGACATGCATTGGAGCACTCCCGTGGTCCCTCCTCAGCCAGCTAACCTCCCGTATATCTCCCCAGTCCCAATCATGCACTGGTGGGGCCCCTCAGCCTGGCATACCCCTCTCACAATCAGGGACCCCTTGGTTGATGTCGAGAGCTGATTTTGGCCGAATCCCACAGGCCAGGCCCAGGGACTCCACTGGTGCACAAATTTGCACACCAAGCCTCTAGAATAATTCATACATCTCTAGAGGTTGATACTTAAATTCTACTCCACATGACATGCCAACAAGGTCAAGTTATCCTGTCATCTGATCACCATTAGAGCTATTACACATTGTCCTGCTTTTCAGATACCTTTCCTCAATCCAGACAGACAGGATGACTGCTTTCTCACTCATCTGTCATTATCTCACTGAAGGGATCTATCTGCCCACATATGCACATTTTTGATAGAAATAAAGGAAATAATTATAAACAATATGTCATATAAATCTTAATGGTTATTGCCATTAATTGACATCTCAAACTGCCTTTGCTTGTTTCTATTACCAACATGAAATCTCAAATTATGAAATTGTCATAAAATTAATTATTAGACTAAATGGACTACATTTAGGCTGTATATTTGTATGTCCATTCCACTGTTCAGACACTCTGGCATATCAAATATTTATTTATTTATTTATTTATTTATTTATTTATTTATTTATTCATAAATATATTTTATTGATTTTTTACAGAGAGGAAGGGAGAGAGATAGAGAGCTAGAAACATCGATGAGAGAGAAACATCTACCAGCTGCCTCTTGCACACCCCTTACAGGGGATGTGCCCGCAACCAATGTATACATGCCCTTGACCGGAATCGAACTCGGGACCCTTCAGTCCGCAGGCCGATGCTCTACCACTGAGCCAAACTGGTTTCGGCCATATCAAATATTTAAATGTACATTTAATTTACTAAGTTATATATCATACCTGTAGAAATGATCTCAATGCACTCTTAAAAATTATGAACCAAAAAGAATAAAGAATATGAGATTATGCATGATTGGTTTAATTTAAGAAGGTCTAAACGCAAAACCTTCCCCACAATCCTTCTTCAAATCTGAAAAGCCTAGTACTTCTGCTTTGCACAGATTTGAATTGTCCCTATTTATTATGTTATGGTCTCCAAGTCCAGTAGCTTTAAATAAATCAGTCATGAAGGGCAATAAGAGGTCAATACTTATGGAAAGTGGTGAAGGTTAGAGGAGTTTAGGTTTGTGATTGTATAAACAACAACAAACAGAGCAGAATGCTTCTCTCAAGAATAACCCAAAATAAATAACTAAATTAATGTGTCCCACAAAGTTTAGGATTGGGGTCCAATGAAGTATTATGTCCTGGACAAAGCAGTGTAGTTGAACTGACTAATTATACGATTTGCAAAAGTGGAAAATACTGGTAAAATATAAATATGTAATTGAAACTATAAAGCTTTCATTACAGAATATTTTGCAAAGATAGCCCATAAAAGAGTAATAACACTTATGTAAAGAGCATTATATATTGGACTATTATTATAGGATCTTGTAGCATCTGCAGAAAGGTTTCCAAGAAGGAGTCAAACTAAAATTAGTGAAGATGGACTGGGGATAAATTATTACACTTACAAAAGTAAATGAATACAACAGAAGGGAATAACTTCTTATAAACCAATTTCATGAGAACCTTGCATCAAGGCCCTCTTAAATATGACTATTATTGTGCATATACACCAATAACTTATTTCCCCAACAGTCATTGAAGTGTAATTGATTGACTGAAAAATGCTAACTAAAACCATCATTTCTTTAGGAAGAAGAACATAATTCCCACTGTTTCTATCATCATTTCTATAAAATGTACTCCACTGAATATATCTTTATATATATTAACCAAAAGTGTTTAATTTGAGATTATGGAAACTACAACAGCAGAATCTATGACATATAAAAGAATGTATGATAGAATATCTTCTCTGATGGAACTTAACAAAAGCATACTGCTGTTGAGTTTGTAATACATGTATTTCTAAATTAGTAATGGAATTGGTTTAGAGATGAGGAAAATGTATTGTATAAAATTATTTTCCAGTATCTGGTTAAAGGTCTCATCTGCTCCATTAGTGCAGAATAGTGAAACAGCAGGAAAAGTGAGGAAGGTTAAGAAGCATTTAAACGTGTTTGGCCCAGTAAGTCCCATGCTCTGATTCTCTCTAGCACTTCATTTCATCATAAACTTAATTAGAAACCTTTTCTTTTTAACGTTAAGAAAAAGCAGTTGATATTACTCTCTGTGTGATGTTCAATTCTGATTAAATGGCTGATTTACAGTTACACTAAATCGACTTTTTATTTTTAATACACCTGATAGGATGATGTTATAAAAGCTTTTAAGGAAGCCAATGAATCTTTTGAAGTAGACTCTATGATGTTTCAATCAGTCTGCAGTAAGTCATGATTGTCATAAGTACCAAATGAATTAATACAGTAAAATGTTGGGTGTTACATTAGGTGAAAGAATAGTTGGCTGATACATATTTATGATTAACCTACATAAAGAAATATACTTTTTATTTTTTACTAAAAATGATAGGAATTTTATGATGCAAACTATGATTCGATTGCATTTGTGGGATGATTTGTAGTTGCTAAAAGTTGTTAGGCATTCTAAAAGCTTAAGTATCGATATGAATGGGATTACAATCTACATAAAATGTACTGCATTCATAAAGGGCTAAAGCACTCAAGCTTTGAAATCATCTACTGCAAAGACTGTTTATTCTTCATATAAAATCTTACTGTATATTGTGTCCTCAAATATATAAAAGGGCTGCAACCGAGCAGACTGCTAAATATCTCAAATATTAATTTATTGGCTTCCAATGCTGTATTTGCAGAGAATACAGAGTAGCAGATTAGGAGTTGGTAAGAAAGAATAAGTGAGATTTGACAATTCTATTTTAATCTTCTGTGGTTTGAAATTGGAATATTTTAAGGCTGCATGAGCTGAAAAAGATATTTTGATCAAATAGCTTCATAAAGCAGGTTTAGTTTTAAAAGCTGGAGAGATTCCAAAAATTCATTTTATTCTTCAGAAATAATTAAAAATATGAAGCAGTTTATTGAAAATATCAGAAAACAAATAGTTCCAACTCCCCACGAGCGAGTATTTCACCCTGGTATAAGTCATAGCTCATCTGGTACAGGTGTTTCTGTATTCAAAAGGTACATTTAGCCCTGGCTGGTTTGGCTCAGTGGATAGTGTCAGCCTGTGGACTGAAGAGTCCCAAGTTTGATTCCAGTCAAGGGTACAAGCCTTGGTTGCAGGCTCAATCCCCAATTGGGGGCGTGCAGGAGACAGCCAATCAATGATTCTCTCTCATCATTGATGTTTCTATCTCTCTCTCCCTCTCCCTTTCTTTCTGAAATCAAATATATATACATATATTTTTAAAGGTACATTTATCCCCTAGCCTTGACATTTAATTATTTATTTCTAATAATCTTGGTGGTAAAAAGAGTCAGGTTTTGTAATTGTACAATAGCTTTTTAGAAGGCATAAAGAACAATGTCTTAGAAAAATTCACTTTTGGATAAGATATGTTTTGTAGTTCATGGATGTCTGACATGGGGAGTTAAATGAGGGAAATGATACAAAGAAGAGAGGGAGAAGCAGGAATTAGGTCCCTGCACAGCCTTGGTAACAGAGAAAGCCTATCAGAGTGCTGTATGGCAATCTATTTTCAAATATTATAATAATTTCAAAAGAAAAGAAAGAAGCTGCTCTACTGTTTTAATGGCAGGTTCAAAACCCTGGGGAGAAAAGGATATACCCAAACTCGGAGATTTATTAGTTTGCATTCACAAATGTCTGCTTCTATCTTGCTTTTGCATTTTCAGTATTTTCACTTCATTTTTTTTTAGTTTACCCATACAATAGTTCTCCCAATATTTAAATATAACGAGTAGCCAGATTATTATGATCTCTGAATGCATAATAATGTGGCCACTCAATATATATCCTGTATAATATAAGGCTAATATGCAAATTGTCTCCTTGATCAGGACCTTGATCAGCAGGCAGGTTGGCCAACTGCCTATATCCCCGCTCCCTGGCCAGGCTGGCAGGACGGTACCCATGCACAAATTCATGCATGGGACCTTTAATAGATAGATAGATAGATAGATAGATAGATAGATAGATAGATATAGATATAGATATAGATATAGATATAGATATAGATATAGATATAGATATAGATACACACACACACACTGAGAGGCCAGAATATTATGCATTCAGATATCATAATTTGGCCACTCATTGTATATTTTAAGGAACTTTATTTTTTTCCCTATTGTGGAGCCTGCAGAATTATTAAATGACGTCTTTCCCAATAGAGACCTCCTACCCAGAGCAGATCACACCACTTGAAAAAAAGGCATTGATTGCTCTAGAATCCCAGCTAGAGTGACATTGCCTTGACACAGCCACATATTGCCAACACTAAAGAGGCTGAAACTAAGAATGAGGATTCACCTGCTGACATGTAATTAACAAATTAGAACTAAATTCATTGTTCTTCTCTTGATGAAGGATATTTTATTAGGTTGTTTGCAGGTTTGATTCTGCCACTATCATTTTATTAGACTTCTACCCAGCCATCCTTTCTCACAATAACCTTTGTGGTAGGCCATTTGGGTCTGACTTTCCAGCTAGCTCAGTTACCTCATGACCATTCCCTGGAGCCACACAGACCCTTTACTTGTCTCTTTTGTAGTGCCCAAACCTTCATGTCTCACTGAAAACTGCATAACATTAAGCACATACTGTAGATATAAGTTCAAATTAGAGATACAACTAATCATCCATTGAGAATCCACTAAATCACTGAAGCAACAAAGCTGCAGATCGGAGTTAGCACCAATAAATTGCACTCTACAATGTACTTCTTCTGATGATCAAAATAAAGTATGTTTTACTTTTAAATGCTAATGATAACTCCTGAGCAATTGATGCTTTTCTTGGAGAATGAAAATTGCATAGCCCCAACAGCTACTGTCAACACATTGAAAAGCACAGGTAAAGTATAGATGTGAGCCCTTCAGTAAAGCCCAGCTATGAAAAGTTTTTGGAACCTGGCACTTCTATGGGATTCAAAAGTCAGCCTCTTTTTTATTTTATTGATATTTTTTACAGAGAGGAAGGGAGAGGGATAGAGAGTCAGAAACATAGACGAGAGAGAAACATCGATCAACTGCCTCCTGCACACCTCCTATTGGTGCCTGCAACCAAGGTACATGCCCTCAGTTGGAATTGAACATGGGACCCTTCAGTCTGCAGGCCAACACTCTTTCCACTGAGCCAAACCAGAAGTCAGCCTCTTGAACTCCCTGTTCCATGTACTGAACTTCTCACGTTGGACAGCATGTTGTCTTGCAAGCTTGAAGGATGTCTGAGAAATCATATGTCAGGACTTTGCTGACAAATATCAGGCTTTTGCCACCTCCAGTTCAGGGAATGTGGGCTGAGTTTATGTAATAAAACAGTAGCAGCAAGGCAATGTTAGATGGAATAATATATGAAAAATACTGTATTCCTGAAGTCTCAAAATCCCTTGCTGATGAAGAGATGTTACTTCAGCAATGAAAAAGAAACAAGTTTTAAAAAAGAAACAAACAACAAAAAAGGAAACCTCTCCTAAGTGGACTCTGATTGTATAAAAACAAATGCTGGATGGAGGCTTCTGCCTCTATTATGCACTGGGGTGGGTGTAGAAAACAGTGTAAATATAGAAAGTAAAGTTTATTGGCAAGTGGGGAGGGATGCACTAGAACAGAACTGGGCAATAAGCATATTCCTTGTTTATATTGAAGTAGAATACACAAATCCAAAATGTCTGTATTTGTGATCATTTCCTAGTTACTTTTCGATAAGGAAGAGTTATTTGCAGTTTCTCTAAATGAAAATCAGGCAGTTACTCTAAGTAACAACTGTCTTTTTTTCTCCCAAAACTCAGCTTATTTTTGTAGTTGTGCTGTCACTACATCTGTGAATGTTTGCAAATGTTTTCAGGTTTGGGAAATTTACTTTCCAACTTGAAGTGTCCTCTGTGATTCTAAACTAGGTACTTCCTTTTATAACACCCAATAGATCACTTTCCATTTGTATGTCCTTCAAGTAACTTTGTCAACTTTTAGTTTTATGTCTAATGGCAATCTGTGTTAGGGGTATAGAAAATGACTAGAATAAGTATGGGTCTTCAATTCAGGGAATTCACCCAAGTAAGCATCAGAAATAGCTTTTGTAATTTTTCTATGTAAATAAGAATTTATGAATCTATAAATTTCAAAAAAGAAAAGTTGAATCTTTAAATTATTGCTATGAACTATCCCAAACTAAAAACAAATTCTCTTACTGCTTTCACACACAGTGAGGGTACACATTGTTCCAGGCATCGGACTAGTAATATTTTTTTAGTAATGAATAAGAGGTCTTTATGGTTCTGTTACCTGCAAAATTATATGAATAGCTATATAAGTTATTCATATCACATGAGCTCTGCTCATTAGTTTATTCAATCATTCATTCATTCAATGTTTATGGAGTTACTCTTTCACGCTTTTATAACTATATTAGAGGCCTGGTGCATGAAATTCATGCATGGGGCTAGGGTGTGGGGTGTGGGTGGTGGTGTCCCTCAGCCCAGCCTGCACTGTCTCCAATCTGGGACCCCTCAGGGATTGGTCCTAAACCAGCAGCCTGACATCCCTATCACAATCCAGGACTGCTGGCTCCTAATCACCCACCTGCCTGTCTGCCTGCCTAATTGCCCCTAACTGCTTCTGCCTTCCAGCCTGATCACCCCCTAACCACCCCCTGCCAGCTTGGTTGCCCCCAACTTCTCTCCCCTGCTGGCCTGGTAATCCCTAAATGTCCTCCCTTGACGACCTGGTCATCCCATGCAGCCTGTTTTGTCATCTGTTTGGTTGCTGCAGCCATTTAGGCTTTTATATAGATAGATAACATAATATCTTTTTTTTGCTGTTTAGGTATCCATGAATGTGCAAGGAGACAATTAACTATAATGATGAAATAGGGATTTAGGAGGATATAGGCAGGCTTAGAAAATTTTTAGAATTGGGTGTCCATAGAAAAAGCACGAAAAAGCACAGGCAACGGAATGGGAGAAGTTATATTTCCATAAGACAACAAAACTGGGTGAAGGTAGATTTTTATAAGACAAGGGAAAGGCAATAGTGACATTTACATAAGAAAAGGGAACTGGGGGTAGCCAAAAGGTCTATATTTACAAAATAATGACAGAGGAAGAAAGCCCAGAGGGAACAGGAGGACAATGAGTGAGGAGGGCCTCCAGAGTTAATATAGTAACCAAATCAAAAGGGAATATTGACCAATCAGAAAGTATATCAGGACACAGGAACTGCAGTCTTTATAAACCATGGAAACAGGAAATAGGCAGGACTCTTCCCCTGCCCAACATGGGAATTCGTTCTGCAGGGAACTCTTTTCCACTCTCCACCTGGGAGTCTGTGCTGTGAGATTCTTTCCCCTTCCTCACATGGGAGTCTATACTTGTTCTTCAATAAATCTATACCTTTGCTATACCACCTTCTGTCTGTAGATTCATTCTTTGACTCTGATGGAGAAAGAATCCAGGGAACCATCCTGCCCAGTGGAACATGGCATATTCCAGTCCAAAAATCACATTTAATGATGTAATAGAAGTTTTAACATGAGAGTTTATAGAGTGTTTTGGGAATTGAAGTAGTTTGTTGTCCCTGGAGCTTAGGTAGCCTGGGATGGAAAGCATTGGTGAAACAAGAGAGGTAGCAGTTAGGACCAGACTGTATTAGAACTTATACGGCAGATTAAGGAGTTTAGAAGCTATCCTATGTGCAATAGAATGCTTTTAAAAACTATTATGTAAGAGAATCATATGACCAAACATGAATTTTAAAGTCAAATCTTGAAACTAGGTACAGAGTGGAAAGGAGAGAGATTAGAGTAAAAACAGAATAGAAAAGTTTATTAAGCTCTTAACATATCCCTGACAAACTATGAACAGGGGCTTAACCAAGGTAGGGGCAATGGGAATGGAGGAGTAGATCAAGGCTTGGGGCATATTTCAGAGATCAAACAAGATTTAAAAACATGTAGTAGCTCAGTGGTTTTGTGTGGATCTATGAACTAGAAGGTTATGGTTTGATTCCCAGTCAAGACATATGCCCTAGTGTGGGGTGTGCAGAAGGCAGCAGATCAATTATTCTCTCTTATCATTGATGTTTCTATCTATCGCTTCCTCTCTGAAATCAATAAAATATATTTTAAAAACAACCCAAACATGGCTGTATCATTTTGCAATGTTGCAAAGAGCTGTCTAGGAGAGGAAGGCACTGAAAAGGAACCTGGGACCTTATTCAGTGAGAAGGGCACATAAGAGGAGAACAAAAATGTGTAGGAAGCAGGAGATAAAGGATTTAGTTTTAAAGTTGTTGTCTTTACTGTGTCTGTGCAAGAATCCAGTAAAGATGTCAAAAAGCAGTTAGAAGTAAAAGTCCATCACTTGAGAAAGAAATGAAGTAAAAACCCTCTGGTATTAAGTTTCCATAAATCTATTTTTCACTGTACGATATAGTTCTTCACTGTTTTGTTTTTGTTTTTTGCTAAACATTTCCCAAGTTTCATCTGTTTCATTCTATATGCAGAGCTTCAGCAAATTAAAATAGAAAAAAAATGTAAAGTTTGCCTTCACCTTAGTCATTACCTCTTATCAGTCTTTATTTTGAAAACAATCTGACCACTGCCTTGGTCAGTACCTTTTAATCTTTTGTTCACTGATCAGAAGTTTTTGATACTGCAACCATAATTTCCAACCAAAGGGAGAATCTTTTCAGATTTTTATCTCATTCCTCAACTAATGACTTACGTCAATTATTTATTTTTTCCTTTTCTTTTTCTTTCTGTCTTTTTTTATTTTTTATTTTTTAAACTCAGCAACATATTGGGCAGATGTCTTTGGGAAATAGCTTCTGTTGACTCCGAGATTCTTTCTTGGGTTTCCTTTGAGTAAACTCGATATTTTGCTGAGGGCACTCCCTTCTGATAAGCCACATTTGCACTTTGCACACAATCGTGACTGTGCTAGGTATTCTTATGTCCTTTGAGCATTTAACTGCCCAAAAGAGCTGGAGAACATCAGCTGACTTGAAGACTTTATCATCCTACCTCAGGACTATTTTTAAAATATTAACAACCCTGGTCCCCACTGTTTATAAGTTTCTATTTTAAAAATGCCTGTTTGTTTCCTAAATTGAAGCCAATTCTCTATTCTGTGATGAAGATTGCTTGTTTGTTTCCTTATTCTTTTTTATTTGTGGACTTATTGCAATTTTATTCATTGTTTTTTGGATGTTGTGTAATTTCTTTGCTCCTTTCTGCTATGCCTGTTGTCTTCCTTTGTGATTTGATGGTTTTCCACAGAACTATACTTTTGTTTATTGTTTGTTTCACCTTGTCATTTTTTTTTAATCTTTGAACCTAAGTAAATCATACACTGCACTCCCTTTATCTGCATGCATATTTCCCACTGGAAGAATCACAATGGATCAGCCATGCTTGATTTCTCCTTGTACAAAGCTTATTGCTTTTTCTCCAATACTGTCCTTATTTAGGTGTTTGATAATAATACTAAAACACATTATTTCCAATGACATAAGGTAACTACAGCAATCTAATTGAATGCCAAATGTACAAATGGCAATTTATTTGTTTCATTGAAATTAATAAATATAATCATCAGAATATAGAAAAATCATTCTTAGATATGACCGTGTAACAACAATTCCACAATATGGAAATGGCGGTTGTACTTTTTGATGAATGTGAAGGATGAGGTAAGGAAATAAAACTGAAGTCCTGGAGCCCACAAAATACAACGAAAAAACAATCCCTGAAAAATAAATATATGGATTGATTAAAAAGTTGGTTCTTTTAGATTTGATATTTTTTGGGGAATGACTTTTGATAAGATGAAGTGAAATACCAGCTTTTAAAAGTGCCAGATTGTTCCTTTCTAAATAGATTTTTAAGTAATTTTTTTTTTCCTTCTCACTTAGGAGGGGGGGAAAAAACAACCTTTTTGAACATAGTACATATGGTTGCCACGGCAACAAGCACAATAACATCTACAGCATCCATGTGCACCTTAATTATAGATTTATATTAAACTGGCACATGTTAATTTTTAGCAAAACACTTGAATTCCTTATTATGGAGATAGTACATAGCTATTGATACAGGGTTTTTCTTATGAAAGTGCCTTTTAAAAAAAAATGAAAATTGCTTCATCACAAATAGCCAATAATCCAGCAGCTTCTCTGATAATATTTTAGGAATGAAAGCCAAGGCCAATGATATGCACATTCTGTTTATATTCTGTTTACTTTATCAATTATTAATTACATATCAATGATGTGCCTAGCTTTAATTATTATTATTTTTTAATATAAAACATTGTCTTTATTATAAATAAGCTTAAAAAGATATTAGGGAAACAAGACCATCATGTAAGAAAAGATCCAAGAATATCAATATTTAAATATGGTTGTATATCATTATCTAAATAAAGTAATGTAGTCAAGTCTTGATTTGAATCAAAGACCAGTCCATGGTATTGTTGCATAACAAAATGCCACAACTTCAATTGCTTAAAATAACACAAATTTATTAGCTCACAATCCTGCAAATCAGGTGGGCTCAGCTGGCTTTTCTGTTCCTGATATGACAAGGCCAAAATTAAGGTTTCAGTTGGCTTGGACTCTTATCTGAAGTCTCCAGGGAAGAATCTACTTCCAGTCTCATTTATGTTTTTTTCTGAATTCAGCTCCTTATGGTTATAGGACAGAGGTCCCTGTTTCCTTGCTGGCTGTCAACCGGAAACAGTTCTCAGTTGCTAGAGATTGTCAACATTATTTCTGTCTGGTCCTTTCCAACTTCAAGCCAACAATGATACACCAAATCCCTCTGTGCTTTGCATTTCTGATTTTGTCTTTTGTGACCAGCTGTAGATAATTCTCTGCTTTTAAAGGGCTTACCTGACTGGGTCAAGCCCACATAATTAATTTTTATATCTTAAGATCAATTGACTTAGAATTTAAATTACATCTGCAAAATACTTTCAGAAATTTATCTGGATTAATGATTATTTGAATAGCCAGGGGACAGGGATCTTGGGTATCCATATTTAGAGTACTGTCTACTACACTATGGGACATCAAGAAAGGATAGAAATTATTAGAAACTCTCCAAGGTGAAAATAACCATGGATTCATCTTTGAAAAATAGGTACAATGTGGACATAGGGAAAAGGACCAGGATGTCTTTGCAAACCGGAGACACAGCAGGAACCAAAGTAGAGAATATCAGGGAATGAGTAGATCCTATACAGGAGAACATTGGGTGGGCTGGTGGACTATTCAGAAACATCACAAACTAGTGAAAAGTAAACTTTATAGCTATGTGACTTGAGCAAGTTATAAGGTGAGCCTTAGTTTGCTCACCAATAAAACAATGACGAGAATCATTGATCATATGCCCTGACCCTGAATTGAACCTTGACCTCCCGGTTCACAGTTTGAGGCCCAGCCACAGAGCCACACAGGCTGGGCTGAAGGTGCATTATTAATTTATAGTCTTTTTATGGGATTATAAGATATCTGTTGGTTGTTTTCTTCTCCAATTATCCAGATACAATTCTATTGTATCTGGATAATTGGTGAAAGTACGAAAACCAAATAAAGAGACAGATACATGTAATTTTGTCATAGTATGAATTTTGTTACCATGATTTTACATAATAATTTTTTGTGGAAAGCAATGTAATTTTAAAGTAGTTGAATATACTTTTCATTGTTTAAATTTTGATGATCCCAAAGCAAATGGGAGTGAAATGAGTGGACATATAGATGAGTTCAGATGGCTATTGAAGTGTTTTGGGAGACTGGTTGATCAAAGTCATATTCTCTTTACTTTAGCATAAGTTTGATATCTCTAAGAAAAGGTTAAGATAACTTTTAAAAATATTATATGCAACAATGTAAATTTTTAAATGCTTAAAAGTTTGAATACACTCATGAAACTAACCATATTTACAGCTGAAGATATTTTTAAAAATATGTTTTTAGAGAGAGAGAGAGAGAGAGAGAGAGAGAGAGAGAGAGAGAGAGAAAGAGAGAAACATCAATCAGCTGCCTTCTGCACATCCTCTCACGCCAGAAACCCAGTATGTGCCCTGACAGGGAACCGAACTGATGTCCTTTCAGTGAATGGGAATTTATCAGTTCAACCAACTAAACCATACCGGCCAGGGCTACAGCTGATAATTTTTAAAAACACAATTATTAAATCTCATGAAGAAATAGAAGCTTTAATAATGACTAGAGAAATAATCAAATTTAAAGAGTTAGTAAAATGTTGAAATTTAGTATGATAATTTAGCTTAAGTTATTTGAAATGACTTTTGGAAATGAGCACATTTTAATCTCAATATCACAAAAGAATGAGAAAGAATTACTCTGTGGTATTATCTTAGTTCTATAGAAATCAAATCAATGTTTTATTTTTACTGAGGATATAGGAAACCAACATTTCCTGACTTCCTAATTCTGAGCAACTATCCACTTATTTCAAAATTTAGTTTTGCCCTAATATTTTATGTGAATAAACAGCTTCTCAGTTCAAAAGCATGTGTGAACTTATCTGATAGATATTTAAAAAACAAACAAACACACAACTCCTCGAATAAAACTATAAATAGAGACAAAGAGAAGTAGATAAATACATGTTCTCCATTTCGGTTTCAGGGTTTCTGAAGCTCAGGAAGGAAAATAGTGAAAGGCAGACAAAAGAAAGCAGAACTTGTTTCATATTTTTAACATTAAGCTTATTTTGAATAAAATGTCTATAGAAAACTGGTGGCACATTTTTAGAAAAAGTATTAAAGTATTATTATGGGGAACAAAGTTTAAATACTGCAGGTATATTCTTTTAGGTAATAGTGCCCATTATAAATCTCTAAATATTTTTGAATATGCTTTTATTGGTTTTAGAGAGAGAGAGAGGAAGAGAGACGGTTAGAGAGCTAGAAACATCAATGCGAGAGAAACATTAGTTGGCACGCTCCCTACTGGGGATTGAGCAGTAACCCAAGAACCTGCCCTGACCTGGAATCAAATCAGTGACGTCCTAGTTCATGGGTTGACACTCAACCACTGAGCCACACCAGCCAGGATGAATCTCTAAATATTTGAATGACATATATTTTACAATTTTTTTCAAAGATGCATGTGTACTCTTTATTGAAACGTAATATACACAATATTTTAATGCTTCTTTTTGTAGTGTTTTGTGTGTGTTTTTTAAGCAGAAAATATCACTTATCTTTTCTTTTTTAATTTAATATTATTGTTTAAAGTATTACATATAGTAGTACATGTATCTCAGTCTACATTCTAATCAGGAAGAGTAAAAGTTTAAGCAGATATATTGCATAAATGCAATTAAATATAACAAGATCAGTGTCTGGTAAATGTTTTCCTTATCTGAGTATGTCCCTCATTTCTTCCTTCCATCCCTCTTTCCAGTTTCTCTTTATCCCTCCTCTTCATTAACAGATATTTTGAAATCATACTGTATGCTGGCCACCATTCAGGCATTAGGGAAAAGCAAAGAACAATTCAGAGTTTTGTGCCCTTACAGATTTTCCAGTTTATTGGGAATGGTAGACAATTAAGCAGGATAAAGTATGAAAAGGTAATAGGGGAAATCCATTATACTATGAGAGCACAAAACAAGTGAACTTCCCCTTTTCCTTGTCATTAATCCTGTTTAGTGAGCCCAAAGGGAACCTCTTTGTCTTTAAATCTTACAATCTGCAACATATTTACATATGTCTTTTTAACAATAACTAGTGGCCCACAGCACGAAATTCATGTACGAAGGAAGGGGTATTCCTCAGCCTGGCCTGCACCCTCTCCAATCTGGGACCCTTCGAAGGATGTCCTGCTGCTGGTTTACAGGGATAGAGCTTAAACCAGCAGTCAGACTTCCCTCTTGCAACCGGGGACTGCTGGCTCCTAACTGCTCAACTGTCTATCTGCCTGCCTGATTGCCCCTAATCACTCTGTCTGCTGGCCTGCTCTCCCCCAACTGGCCCCCTGCTGGCCTGCTCACTCCAAACTGCCCCCTGTTATCCTGATCAGCTCCAACTAAACCCCACTGACAGTCTACTTACCCCCAACGGCCCTGCGCCCCACCAACCTGATCACCCACAACTGCACTCCCCTCTTGGCCTCTAACCGCCTCTACCTGGGCCCCACCATCATGGCTTCATCCAGAAGAATGTACTGAAGGCCTCCTGGAAGGTCTCCCAGTCTAATTACAATAGTATATTACCCTTTTATTAGTATAGATAGAGGCCTGGTGCACCAGTGGGGGCAGGTAGGAAGCTTGTCTTCTTCCATCGCTGGGGGCAACCCAAGCCTTCTGCTCACTCCAGCTCTGTGGTCGCCACCATCTTGGTTTGGGTTAATTTGTATATTTGCTCATGATTGGATGGTGGGTGTGGCTTGTGGGCATAGCAGAGGTATGGTCAATTTGCATGTTTCTTTTTTATTAGATAAGATAGCTCAAAATGTGCTTTTTACTTTCCCCTTCACATTAGGCACTGCCCCCCACATTATAGTCCAGTTCCCTGGTACTCAGCATAAAAATGTTCAATTTTCATTTGTTTCTCTATAAACTTAAGAGTAGCACCTATTCTTTTTAACCATCAGGAACACTAACACATAAGCAACATAATCTCTCTATAACCCTTGCTTAATTTCAAGTGGGTATTCTAAAAGAAGGTAGAGGATCTGTAGACTGTGTGCTTTTGATTTCTACCTGTTTTCTTCTATTTGGTATTCCTGAATACAGCTAATAAGTCATTTCTGACAGGTTCTGCTATGTCATAAGTTATGAAAATATATTTTCTCTCTCTCTCTGTCTCTCTCACTTTATTTTCTCTCCTCTCTCCTCTCTCATTTTCAATACTAACTTCACTCGAGTGATTCAAATCTATGTCTATGTTGAAACTTACATAAGAAAGCCTTTAGCAATTATTCTATATTATTTTTACATTCTGAGAGCCATAAAAGACATGGCATGCACATATGATAGCTCTCCAGTAAAAAGTTTTAAGTAATCTTCTAAATAGGTCACCTATACCCAATGTTGTGAATTATAAAGTTTATATGCCATTTCTACAAGAATCTCTATGGTTAAAACATGGAAACATTGTTAGTGAAGATTATTTACTTTAATTAAAAATATAAATAATATTAGAAAGCATGCTGAATCTCAGATCAAAGGACTTAGAAGCTAGTCTTGCTGCAGGCACTTACTACCAATTCACTTTAGTGTTCCCTGGGCTTTAGTTGCACTATCTGTTTAAAAACAAAAAACAAAAAACAAATAACAAATATACCTGCATTGCCTTCAAAGAATATACCCATGCTACCTATCTCACATATTTATTATGAGGCTCAGAAAATATAAAGAAGACTTTGTAATTGCTTTTAAAAGTGTTAAAATGCAATAAAATAAAATATGAATTTTTTGTTCTACTATTAAACTTATATATTTGACTTTCACCTTCAGAACAGCTTTTGCAAAACATTTTTGCTTTAAAATTTGACAAATCACTTATAAGATAGAGATTATAGTGGGTTCTAGGTTCCAAGCAAAACATCTTTCATTATTTATAGTGCTATTTCTATTCAAGTCAGGATAATTGGTATTATTCTCAATGTGAGCTCAAGAAGAGTCAGTGTATACTCCTTTGGGATGTCTTAGCTCCATCCTGTGATCTTGCACATTTCCATTTGAATTTAACACTTACATTTTAAATAAAACAAGCTTTAAGTGATATGTTTGATACCAGAGTTTCTAAAGAGCTTGGTAGAATTGTTCATTTAAATATTCTGCGTTGTGATTTGTACTATGGGAAACAACAAGTTAGTGAATTTAGCTTGCCAATAACTCTAGTTCTCAATCCAACTGAAGAGTATAAGAAAGACACCCTCTGGGTAAACAAAAGGATATGATAGTAGAGAATGGAATCACCAGCATACAG
This sequence comes from Pipistrellus kuhlii, assembly GCF_014108245.1. NCBI lineage: Eukaryota > Metazoa > Chordata > Mammalia > Chiroptera > Vespertilionidae > Pipistrellus > Pipistrellus kuhlii. The sequence continues at coordinate 33,146,324 of NW_023425471.1, forward strand.
TAAAAACAAAAACAAAAAACCCTTTATAGGTCTGCATGCTAGTATTTGTTCTGCCACTCATCAAGCTATGGGATTCCTAAGTACCTATTTCATAATATGAAAACTCAGGATTGTAGATTCAATGACCATATATCTGCAATATTTGTATCTACCCTTCTAGAAAGTAGTTTGCTGAAAGTAAACAGGCCCAGGGAAAAATTCAACTTTTGTTAAGAACAAATATGAATTTGCTACCTCCAGATATAATTTATATAGCCATTCCCCTAAAAAACATTTGTGTGTGTGTGTATGTGTGTGTGTGTTTGTGTGGCACTGTGAATGAGATATACTTGAGTAACAGTATTTCCAACCCAAAAATCCATGATCATAAATTTATTTCTACACAATGGTTTTACCTACTAATAGAGAAATATTCACTCTCTTATTCCCATTCAACTGGAGCCATCAACTGGAGCTTCCTGTTTAATAAATAATAAAACTTGCGTTGTGTCAGCAACTAACAACTGGTTTTGCTCTACAAATACTGTTCTGTTATGCCATCACTTCCCAATGATGTGACTGTTATGTACAAAAGAAAGGAAAGGGGGGAAAAAGAGAAGGGGGGGAACATATACACAGAGAGAAAATTCTAGAGATTAAAAGAAAGAAAGAAAAATATTAGGCATTGGTGTTTTCTAAATATCCTGACATAAGAAGGTCCCTTTATCTGGTTTGATCATCTTGGTGAGAAGCAAGATGCTAGACACACAAACAATGGCCTGAGATCCAGAAGACCAGAGTTCTACTCCATCTAACACTTTTGTATAAAAGCTTTTGTGTGAATATGCTCCTTTCTCTGGGCTCCAGTTTCCTCTCCTGTAAGATGATGAAGAGGGTGGCCTAAATGATCTCTAAACGTCTTTCCATTTTTAAAATCTTACAAACAGTTTAAGAAACAATACTATAAAGAAGAGTTTTGTGTACCTTCATGGATGACTCATTCTTCTGAGTTAGTATGAAAAGAGTGCTTCAAATTAGTATTTGTTAATGTTGGATCTTGTGGTTGTATAATTAAATATGTCACACAGTACTATGAGGATGAAATAAAAGAATTAAAATCTAAATATGCTCTCTTTAACATTGACTCATAAAAAGATGGATAGAAGCTTTGCTTTACCCAAACATTTAAACTTTTTTGAGGTGTTTTAGCTAAGGAATCCTCTTAAAGGTTTCCTGGCCTTTCACAATATTGCCAAGTAAATGCAGATTTTCCCCTGGATTCATTCTAGATCATTTCTCATTCCATACAGAATTTTAACCTAAGGTGTCCCATACAATATTTTATCTGATACACCTTGAACTATTCCTCATTTCTAGAGGCATATAGTGGTAGAATTTCATGCATTATACAACTGAAGAAAGTTACCTCCCCACCCCCCAATCAGACTACCATGATCTACTCTAAGCTATCCACACCTACTGAGATCATCCATCCTAGGCCTGATAGTAACGTTGATTAGTGAAGAGTCACTATCATCTCATAAGGTGGCATCAGGCAAGTCATTTCTGATCTCTGAGCCTCTGTTTTCTTCCTATGATAGTTGCATTAAGTGATTCTATCTAAACTTGCAAATTCATGATTTTATACCTTGTTTAAACATGGTTTGTAAATTTTAAAGCTATACTACAGCAGGAGTTGTATGATAAGTAAATAAGTAATGTTTGTGTATAGGATCCATGAATGGATATGCCTATGTAAATCCTAAAGGTGCAATTTTTTACATGTTTTAAGCTAGTTAGCCTCCAGGAGCCTGTGGATAGTGCTTATATCTCATTACTGCCGACAGAAAGAAAGCAATCCACTAATCCTTCTCATTGCTTCTCAGTTCAGTTGAGCTCTCCAAGATGCAAGTTCAGGGCAGATTTATAATCTGAGAGAGAGACACTCAATACTGAAAGTCTTGGTGGAGAAGTCCCCAAAGGCCTGCAATTATTCTTCTGCACACATTTTCATAAAGTTATTAGATATCTTTTTTGGAAAAGAATGTCTGACAAGGGACACAGTATGTGGTTCAGCTCCAGCCATGAAATTGATATAAGGTTTAAGGAATCTACAGCAAAGGGCAATAGGAGTCTACTTATCAGCTTTCTAGTTTTCCTATCTCCACTATACGCATATGGCTGATCTCTTGCTTATATGGAATTGCTTAACAGAATTACAGATGCCTTCTAAGAGAAACCTATGCTGTTATAGATAGGCTTTGGATATTTCATGTGTGTGGAGATAGTGCATTAAAAAGAGCACCACACTGCTGGGACTGGTTTGGCTCAGTGGATAGAGCTTCGGCGGACTGAAAGGTCCCGGGTTCTATTCCGGTCACGGGCATGTACCTTGGTTGAGGGCACATCCCCAGTAGGGGGTGTGCAAGAGGCAGCTGGTCGATGTTTCTCTCTCATTGACGTTTCTAACTCTCTGTCCCTCTCAATTCCTCTCTGTGAAAAATCAATAAAATATATTAAAAAATAAAAATAAAATAAATAAAATAAAAAGAGCACCACAATAAAGTGTATGCATAAAAGATAAAAAAAATATATAGATAAAAATCCAATATTTTAGGTGAAGTAATAACACTTCAGTGCTGCCTATCAATGACTATTTTTTTTCTGTTTTTTGTATTTTTAATTTAATAAATCTTTATTTTTCAGATTATTACAATTAGTTCTCTTTTTCCCCCCATAGCGGTTGTCTACCTGATCCCCACCTGACCCTCTGTCTTTACCTCCCCGCCACTGTCCTCATCCATAGGTATATGATATTTGTCTAGTCTCTTCCCGCACCCCACCACACCTCTTTCCTCCAAGAATTGTCAGTCCACTTCTTTTCTATGCCCCTGATTGTATTATATTCACCAGTATATTCTGTTCCTTAGATTTTTTTTTATTCACTTGATTTTTAGATTCACTTGTTGATAGATATGTATTTGTTGTTCATAATTTTTATCTTCACCTTTTTCTTCTTTTTCTTCTTTTTAAAGAATACCTTTCAGCATTTCATATAATATTGGTTTGGAGGTGATGAACTCTTTTAGCTTTTTCTTATCTGTGAAACTCTTTATCTGACCTTCAATTCTGAATGATAGCTTTGCTGGGTAGAGTAACCTTGGTTGTAGGTTCTTGTTATTCATCACTTTGAATATTTCTTGCCACTCCTTTCTGGCCTGCATAGTTTCTGTTTAGAAATCAGCTGACAGTCATATGGGTGCTCCCTTGTACGTAACTAACTGTTTTTCTCTTGCTGCTTTTAATATTCTCTGTCTTTTGCTCTTGGCATTTTAATTATGATGTGTTGGTGTGGTCCTCTTTGGATTCCTTTTGTTTGGGGTTCTTTGTGCTTCCTGGACTTGTAGTCTATTTCTTTCACCAGGTGAGGGAAGTTTTCAGTCATTATTTCTTAAAATATGTTTTCAGTATCTTGCTCTCTCTCTTCTTCTGGCACCCCCATAATTTGGATGTTGGTACACTTGAAGTTTTCCCAGTGGCTCCTTACACTATCTTCAAATTTTTGGATTCTTTGTTCTTTTTGCTTTTTTGGTTGAGTATTGCTTTTTTTTTGTTTGTTTATTTGTTTGTTTTCTTGCTTCTTTGTATTTCAAATATTTGACTTGATTCTTACAATCCTCTAGCCTGCTGTTGGATCTCTGTATAATATATATATATATATATATATTTTAGTCAGTATACGCTTAATTTCTAGTTGGTCCTTTTTCATATCCTTGTGGGTCTTGCTAAATTTATCAGCCTTTTCTAGAAAATTCTTGAAAAACCTTCTAACTGTGCTTTTGAACTCTATATCCAGTTGTTTGCTTTCCCCCATTTCTTTCATTTGTGATCTGTTTCTTTGTCTCCACATTTTGGCTGTTTCCCTGAGTTGATAGAATGGCTTTGTGTGCTAGGTTTCCTATAGGGCCCAGTGGCTCAGCCTCCCCAGGTACCTGAGGTGGACATCCTTGGTGAACCCCTTTGTGGGCTGTGTGCATTGTCTTGTTTAGTTAAGCCTTTATTGTTGTTGGTATTATTGGGAAGAATTGACCTCCAGGCCAATTAGTTTTGAGGATCAGCTGTGTCTTCGCTGGGAGAACTTATATGCTGGATACACCCTTATGAGGCAAGACTTGCAAAAACCTCTGTGCTCAGCTTGGATGGGGATGAGTCTCAAGGTGGAGCACATAGCATTGGTTTCCTATTATCCCTGCCCTAATAGGCCACTGTGTCTCAGTGCCTCGAGGTAATCTCTGCAAGCTTCTCTAAGAGAAAGCCATGCTCAAGTTCTGCCCGATGCCAGACAGTCCAGTTTCTCCCTGAATGAGTCTGGGTCTCTAGAGTCTCACCTGGAACTGGAGTTCAGGGCAGTCTAGAGCTTTTGTCTCCCTCCTGCTTCTGAAAGCCAGCTGTGTACTCAATTGCCAGTCTTCTCTGTGAGTGAGACTCAGTACCTATGCCTCCTGCAGCTCCTCTGAGTCTAAGTGTGCTTTTCTCTTTCCTTCTAGTTGGAGAATTTTCACTCAGCCATCCTTCCTGTGGTTCTGGGTGATGTCTATTTTGTCTTTTAGTTGTAGTTTTGAAATTGTTATGGGAGGCAGTGATTTAGGTGTTTACCTATGCTGACATCTTGGTTTTCTCTAATCTATGACTAATTGAAAATAATTAGAGATAGATAAATGAGGAAACTCAAATTTATGAAATGGAAATAATTAAGTATAACAGCATCTACAAAACTGAAAGAAAAGAAAAAAAAAACATTACAAACTCGAAAAAGTGCATGTAGACTAAATCCCAGACTAAGCTTACTCAATGCAAAAAGACCTCTGGACATCAATAAAGATTAACAGGCTATACAAAAATGGACAAAAGTTAGGAAAGCAGAATACAGCATAAAGGAAAATTAAATGGCTAATAAATATTTTTAAAAATTGGCAGAGCTGTCTGAAAGAAATTATACATAAAAAATAAATATTTTATTCAAATTAAAAAGCATTTTGAGAAATAATATACCTTCCTGTTAAACTGGGCATTGTTATTCATGATTTGTGGGAACCTAAGTAAATACAATGTTTCTTGAAGAAAATATGTCAATATGCATAAAGAGCTATATAACTTTGCATCCTTTTTTACTTAATATGTGGATGTATACTATGGAAATACTGTATATGCATCAAGTTATTACTGCAAGAATACTTTAAAGTGTTACTTATAACATTAAGAAATAGCAACACAATAATAGAATACTTATTATATTAAAATACTGCACATCCATACAGAAGAAACCCTAAGCTATCTTTAAATATGTAGTTGAAGAACATTTAATAATGTAAAAATATTCATGACAAATAATTCAGTAAAAATTTCATATAGGTGTGAACTCGTTTTGAAATATAAAATTGTGAGCATTACACACCTGTTCACATGCACAAAAGGTACAGAGGCCATGTATTTAAATATATTTGGTTAACATGGGTAGTAAAATTACTAACATTTTTATTCTTTAAATTTAGTTATATTTTCAATGTTTCCTAAAATGAACATTGTTGTAAAAATATTTTAAAATCTAAATATTCCCATTCCATGCTACATATTACATTTAAATGTATACATTTTAATAATATGTTAAAACCACCACACAATAGATCAAATAGATCAAATTTGAACAAAATATATAAAGTTACATTTAAGTTTGTAGTAAGGAACAGATTTATAGATATTAACTCAGAAAAGTATAAAGAAGAAATTAAAATATCAAAGCACTCAAAAATAACCACTGTTAATATTTTAAGATATATACTTTTCTACATAGAGAGATAAATTTATAGATATATAATCTTTTTTGAAATTCTTTTTGGTACATCTATATTTATAACCTGCATTTTCACTTAACAATATATCATAAACATTTCCCTTATATGTAATTAAAATTAATTTTAGCTCAAATTATTCTAGAACAAATGTATTATTATTAATTTAATCAATTCCTGTTATTGAACCTCTAAATTTTTGCAATTTAAAAAAAAATTTTATAGAAAACACTTGTGATGACCCTCCATATGGATTAATCTTGGACTGCCTTTTTTTTATTATTATTATTTTTTTTTTTTACTTTTCCTTAGGATAAATTCCTAAGTTTGGAGTTACTGCTTTAAAGTACCTAGTAATTTGCCCAATTGCCTGTGAGAAAAGATTCACTAATTAACACTTCTACTTTAATTGTATGGGACTTTCTATTTCTCCACACCCTTGTAAACATTGAAATTTACCATGCTTTACTTCCTTTGCCAGGTTATAGTAAGGTTCAACCATTTCCCCCATGTTTTTATTGCATAATATGCTAATTCATGCCATTTATCCTTTGAACTATTGGTGCAAACATTGTTTGTTTTTATTGATAGAAAAACTCATTTTATATGGACTCCACATCAAAAGCCAAAGGGAGCAAATTGATTCAGAGGGGAACATTGAAATATTCATTGGGTGAAATGCTTCCAATGGTCCCAAAAAGAAAGATAGGTTCATCAGATAAAGATTATGAGAACCAACTGCTCCAAATAATAGGTCAAGGTTGCTATGCAAAGCCATTTCTCTTATCTTTCATGTCTTTTTATAAAGGGATGATAGTGAGTTACAACTGAATAGGATATCATACATAATGAAATGTTCATATAAAATTTGTGCAAGTATGAAACTTTGAGTTAAACTAAGACATTGCATTTGTTACTTCCATCTTGTTGATTAAGAAATAACCTAATGAAAGGTACTAAAATTTTGCAAGTTGGAAACTGGGTCTTCCTGAAGTTATATCAACATATTTAAGAAGGCTATGACCATTATAGGAAGTTTGAGTACTGGTTCTCATTTGTTTGCAAACTTCCAGTGACTTCCACTATGGGACCAGGAAAAATATGGTTGTTTCTTTAGGTAAGAATCAGAAAGAATCACTTGAGAATGCATTTACAGGTAAAATTTAGATAGGGTAAGAAATCAGATCTGTAATCTAAATAAGGGTGTTACTTTGTTACTTATCCTTTTATAAATAACAAGACAACTCTATTTACCTTCTGATCTTAATGACCAAATGACTGTGAAGAAGAAGGTGTTAAAAAAAAAACCTGTTACCTGATAAGGACCTTTATTTACCATAGAAGGAACTAGTAGAGGACCTCTGTAGACTAGGGCTGTTAGCAACAATTTAGAGGAGTTATGCAAAGCCAATCACTGTAAAACTCTATCAGGAGCAAAAGCAAACATATTACTAAGTGAATATGCTTTCTAAAAGGTTAATCTGTAGCTGGAATAATAACACTATTCTGGAAAAAATTCAGCTTGCAGGAATTGGAAAAAAAAATATTGTGACAGGAAAATGATGCACGCTGAAATACTAAATAAAATACTTTTAGACTCTTTAGTTCCCATTTTGGACTTTATTAGAAACCTGCAGATTGCATGATTCTTCAATTTGCTTATCAGTCATAAATGTGAAACTTGCTCATGCTTCACAATTGGGCATGATCAGAAAAGATAATGGAAATGGGGTAAAGAAAAAAAAAGTGAAAAGAAAAGAAAATACATACTCAAAATAATTTCAGCACCAAATGGTTTTCACTTTTAAAATATTTTTGTCAACAAATTAGAAACCAAGTTTTTAAAGAATATTGATCTTTTCTTTCAAATTTCTGAAAAAGTAAATACATAATTTTCTTTTGGGGACAGCCTTACAGGTGAGCAGAATCTGCAGCTATCTAGAGTATATCAAAGGTGGAAAAGATCTTCCTCCAGGAGTTTATCATCCTGTTTTCCTTCCTGTTCTGAAATTGACACTTTAAAGTCAGCTTTTTAAAAGGGAAAATTTAGAAACCGCAGTAATGTTAACCTAATAATTCACCAACTTCCTCATTTCCCAAATGGAGGAATGAAAGTCCAAAGAGTGAGAGTGAATTACCCAAAGTCCCTCCAAATGGACATGTTACTTGTGAAGAAGAATAGCATAGGCTAGAGAAAGTTCTAGCCTCTTTCAAGAACACAACAAAAATCAATAATAGAATAGTTCCCATAAGTTCATCTGATTAGCTAGTTTTTACCTGGGAAGAAAAAAAACATTCTTAAAGGAGAAAAGGCAAACAAACAAGAGAAAATAAGACAGCCAAGTTTTGAGGAAATTGTTTAGAAAGTGAACTCAGAGATATAAAGTCTAGTCTCAGGAGTAGAGTATGGAGAAAAAGGGAATAAGATAAAAGGCACCAATCAGGGAGAAAAAGATAATGGAAACAATTATGGTCTGGTTGACAATGTTGTCTTATCTCCCCATTCACAAATAGAGGACCAGGAGCTAAATGCAAAATTATTTTCCTCAGGAAGAAAAACAATCTTGCTTTGAATTTAAAGATGCAAAGAAAAAACAGGGCAATATGTATAGGGAGTACAGTAATTTTTCTATTTTCAAATCATAGTTCATTCATTCTCTTCCATTAGCCCTTTATTTTTGGCCACCTTCATCTGGTAGCTAAGTTCAGACTTTAATTTTTCACATTTGCATATCATCTAAAATATGAAAACCACAAGAAAAAAACCTTTTTTTTTAAAGGCTTAGAAGGGGTAAGTTAAGGTCAATGATTTCAGCATTAACTCTGAATGTCCTTGTTTTTTATGAAGTTGTCAGACCCTTAATATACAATTTAAATGCAGCTTTGACTGGACTAGAAAATGTTATTTTAAATCCCCAGAAGACATAGACCAAAGGACAGTAAAAATGCATCCCATATTTGATTTAATAATGCTTTGAATTAAAGTAAAAGGAACATATGTCAAAACCTTGATCTACTGATTATTCAAGTTCAGTTTAAGGCTAACCTGTTGAACCTCTTTACATGAATCTAAAGTCTAATATATAATACATAACAGAAATTACCTGTTTGCAAGACAGGTATATACCTTCAAAGACATTTTAGGTTGCTAAGCCTTAGTTGGTGTGTTGTGTTTATACCTTTAATGGTGTCCTTTTCTTCTCTTGGAGAAATCTATATTTTGACTTCTGGGGATATTTTAAAAGGGCCCTATACTATTGTTGCTCTATCTAGTAACAACTAGAATTTCTGCTTCAGTTTTTTTTTTTCTTTTCTCTCACAACTGCCTCAGTTCATTTTTCCTACTCCCACCTCCATTCACACAAGTCTAGAAGACTGCTAATTTCCCTCTCATTGAACAGTCATGTGCCATATAACAATGTTTCATTCAACAACAGACCACATATAGGACAGTGGCTCCATCCTATCTAATAAAAGAGTAATATGCAGATTGACTATCACTCCAACACACAAGATGGTTGCTCCCATGTGGACAAAAGATGACTGCCACAAGATGGCTAGCAGGGGAGGGAAGTTGGAAGGGACCAGGCATGCAAAGGAGGGCAGTTTTGGGCAATCAGGCCAGCAGGGGAGGGCAGTGGGGAGGGATCAGGCCTGCAAGGGAGGGCAGTTGGGTGTGGTTAAGCCTGCAGTGGCAGGTAGTTAGGGGTGACCAAGCCAGCAAAGGAAGGAAGTTAGGGGTGGCCCAGGCCTGTAGGAAAGGGCAGTTGGGAGAGACCCAGGCCTGTAGGGGAGAGCTGTTGGGGGGAGCAGACCTGCAGGAGAGGGCAGTTAGGGGCAAACTGGCTGGCAGGGGAACAGTTAGGCATCAATCTGTCTGGCAGTGAGTGGTTACGGGGTGATCAGACTGACAGGCAAAAGTGATTAGGGGCAATCAGGAAGGCAGGCAGGAAAGCAGTTGGGAGCCAGCAGTACTAGATTGTGAGAGGGATGTCCCAGATTGGAGAGGGTGCAGGCTATGATGAGGGACACCCCTCCCCCCTCTGTATAAATTTCGTGCACCAGGCCTCTAGTAAGATTATAATGGAGCTGAGCAATTCCTATAGCCTAGTGATGTCCAAGCCTTCATAACTTCATAGTGCAATGCATTCCTCATGTGTTTGTGGTGGTGCTGGGCAAATAAACCTCTCAGTTGTATAAAAATATACGATATACAGTTATGTACAATGCATAATACATGATAATGATAATAAATGGTTCTGTTACCACTTTATGTATTTACTATACCACACTTTTATTATTTTAGCATGTACTTTTTCCACTTATAAAAAATAAAGTTTGCTGTAAAACACTATATTTTGTTATACCAGCAATGAGAGCACACATATTATATATACTGAGTCTCTTGATTGCATCATTTTCTCTAGTGCTTGATTTAATCTCGTGTTTTTTGTGCAATAACATGCTGCATAGGCTTGTAGCTTGGTAGCAATGGGCTAAACCATATGGCCTAGGTGTGTAGTAGGTCATATCATCTATATCTATGTTAGTGTACTCTATGATGCTCACAGAAGGATGAAATCACCCAATACATTTCTCAGAAGGTATCTCCCTGAGCATAACTGTATATAACATTGTCATGTATTTTACCCAATCCAGGGACTTCTGCTATCACCTTTTTCCAGTCAACTCTTAAATATGTGACCTTGAACTATAAACTATAGATCCATGTTTCCTAATGTGGGATTCACATCTCCTACTGGATATCCCAGTTGGATATTCAACATATATCCTCCTTAGAGTATAGTCCCCGACTTTCATTTCTCTATTAATAGTACAACCTCTCTCCCAGTCACTGGGGCTGAGCACTTTAGGCACCCTAGACTCCTTTCTCTCCTAGACTCCTTCACACACAATCAATTTCCAAGTGCTCTTGATTCCACTTTCTCGATATTTCTTGCATCTGCCCCCTCCTATCTACTTCCATTTATAACAATCTGGTTGATACTTTCATTACTTTTAATCCTGGGCTACTCTAATAGCCTCTTAATTGGTCTCACAGTACTCATCCCTCTTTAGTCCATTGCATGGTACGCACATACTGTCAGAGAGATATTCCTTGAGGCAACTCTAATCAAAATGCTACCATCCTCAAAAACTTTCAACACCTTCCTATTGCCACCTAACAAAATATTAATCATGGACCCTGGCATTTAAAGTTGTCTATATGGTACCAAACTTCATCTGCTATGATTCTTTTGCATTCAACCTATGTTCCAATGAAATTAGACTGCTGACTTTTTGAAAATGACCTATGTTACCCTATCACTTGCCTTTGATCATGCTGTGCTTTCTTCCTAGCCTATCTTTCTCTCCCTGCTGCCAAATAAAAATAATAGTTATCATCCACAGTCCAGTTCAAATTGACATCTTCTCTGATGTATTTTGTTCCTGCCTATTTATGCCATTTCTAAGTACTAAAATTATAATTCTGAACAGATAATTTTATAGGCAGCATAGAAAAAGGTGGATCAACACTATAAAATTGACATTAGCCATACTGAAGCTCAGGAGAAATAATTTTTGGGTACCACATAGAAAAATACTGAATCTGAAAAAAAATAAAGAAAAATACTGTATCTGAATAACCATTCAGACACAAAATATATGACCAACCAGACGGAGCTACGTCAGGTACAACGAAGAACTGGCAGGATTTTTGCCAATCTCTTTTTTGTACTAGTGTAGATATGGAAGACATAAGACAGTAGTTTTCTCTTGTGACTTTAGTCTGGGGCATAATTAATTCTAGACCATTTACTAGAGAAACATTGAATCAAGTAGCTATCTCTGAGCTGGGTATTTCCTAATCCCTGCTTACCTATTTACCTTTGAACTTCAACTGCATTCAAGCCTTAGATATGTTATGGAACATTTTCTCTACTTTGCACTATGTATCATTTGTGTATTTCTCTTATGTTCCCCTACTGAGCTATATAACATCTTTGAGAAAAAAGACTGTCTCAGGCATCATAGACCTAGAATTTTATATAAGAGGAAATTTAGGTGGCAATCTTGTCAGAATTTGGAGATGGAGAAGAGACTGAAGGCTATGAGATGAATCTGCATATCATGTATACTATTTTACTCAGACTATGTATATTTGTGGTGGCTTGGTGGGTGCTGGTGGAAGTCCTGACCAAGCACTAAAGCCTTCTCACACCTCCCTTAGTCATTTGAACTATATCTTACTTCTTATATTGTTTTATCTATTGCAGATATATCAGTAACTACAGCTCTGTATGTAGACCTACCTAAATACTATTACCTCCACAATATTCCCATGTGGGAGCCTCTAGCCTTCCTTTCCTCTTTTATTTATTTCCTTTCTTCATTTATTTCTATTTCCTTTGTTTCCTCTTTATTTTCTGCTGTTCCTTCTTTTCTTTCCTGTCAAAAATAAAATGTTTTTTTTTTTTTGGAGTTTGGATAGCAACTGTACTTTAGAGATCAGAAAATCTGAGTTAGGATCCCAGCTCTGTCACTAGCTGAATGCCTTTACACAAATACCTTGACCTCTCTGCTCACCAGTGTTTTTAACTAAAGATTTGTAATAGTATTTTTGCTTGAAAATATAGAGTGGAGGAGTGATGGTATGCCCCACAAATAAGGCACACAATTAAAAATAATGCTTCTGTTTTCATTTTGGGTATGTGGATCCCTTCAATAGTTATTTGAATTTACACATGTAGATGATATTGGTTAAACCAGGAATATATTCAGGATAGGAATAGTTTCTATATCTTTGGTATAGTTTTGCAACATACTTTTTTTTAATTTCCAAAATATAATTGTTACTGTGTTTTTTAGTAAATTAAGAATCCTTGTGAAATGAAATATTACTTAGGTTAATATTTCCAGAAATCCTCAGAAAGATGTTTATGATTCTGGTGATGTAGATGATAGTGGTCTGTTATCATTGCATCAGTTGTGAAACTACAAAATTTTGCCATCCTAATGGGCTTTAGCTCAATAAAGACTTAAGGAAATAATTTTGCTGTCATTGGACATCCTATTATTATCTAATCAAAATTTGGTACTAGAATATGTTTTATTTTTATTCATGTACTTTTAGAAAAAAAATATGAAATCTAGAGTAAGTTTTATAGTAAACTGGTGTTTGGTTAATTTTTGGCAGATTGTCTACATCTGACCTGCTGCTAAGAGTTAATTCAAGTAACTAGTTACTATCTATAAAATGTTAAATGATGAAAATACTTTTCAGTAAAGTGTAGGTTTCCATTTGTATGGGCATACATTTGTTGAGCAATGAAAGAAGTAAATTGTTCAAATAACTAGAAATCCAGAGACAGAGCAAGCTTCGGGGTTGATGTAATCCTGAATCTTTGGCTCCACTTTCCTGTGATTCCCTATTAACTGGTCTCATCTGGGCATTGACTGAATTCTCAGGATGATGTTGAAGTAGCTACAGCAGTTCTGAGCCTCCTATCCAATCAAGACAATATTCAGAAAGAAAGTGATATATCTAACTTTTTGTTTTGTTTTGTTTTGTTTATTTTTAAGAGATACAAGGTAACAAAGATATCTGGTGACCTGAGTCAAAAGTAGCAAGCAAGTTTTGGTAAACAATCTTTTATAAATGGAGGACTTTGCCATTTCTGACCCACTTTTGTATCCTGATTAATATATTTAAAAGTAAGTAATTTCTTCTTTATAGCTAAACACTATCTTCATGCCTTTTAAGACCACATTTTTCTCATTTGCACTTTGACAAAGTATCAGTGTACTTGTAATAATTCATTCTGCAGTATTCTCAAAGAAAACATTATTGTGTATATGTATTGCTGAGCAATTAATTAAAATGGCAAGAAAACAATAGATATTGTGTGTCTGATGCCATGTAAAGAGATGATTTTCAACATTCATGTATTTATTTTCTTGTGATTCTTTTAAATTTCTTCAAAAGATACCTCCATTTATCCAGACAGCTTGCTTTTGTATAGAACAAAGAGCCAGATATAAAAGTTAGAATCTTCATGCTACCAGTATGACATTGAATAAATCACTTAAATGATCTGAGTCTCTGTTTCCTCACCTGAAAAAATTGACATAATAATCCTTAGCATATAGCTTTGTTGTCATTCATTAACTGCTTATTTCCTTCCCTTCAATCTTCACATTTTTCTTTAGCCTTTCCACTTTTTTTTCAACTAAGCTTTAAAAAATAATATTAGTAATTAAATTAATATCTGTCAGTGATATAAGTAATCAAGAAAGTACGTCACCAACCTTTCAAAGGTTTCTTAAACCATTCTGTTTTCTATTTCTGTTTGAGTTCTCAATCTACCCACCAGGTTCTTTAAATAATAAACAGGCAATTTTCTCATTTTATTTTCATACTAGAGGCCTGGTACAGGATTCATGAACTGGTGGGGTCCCTTGGCCTGGCTGCCAGAAGCCAGTTCCAGCATATCAGCAGGGATGAATCATTTGGAGACAGCAGAGGGCATTTCCCCAAACCTGAAAGGGATACATAGGTGATTGCTTGTTTCCAGATAGTTAAGGGCATTTCAATCTACATGTTATTGCCTTCTACTGGACAAACACCTGAACAGCTGTAAGCAATTTTCCAATCTGACAATGTAGACCAGTGTTTCTCAAACTTTTGACATATGTAATTTTCGTAATGCTGAGTACCCCTCGTACTCATGAACATAGAAGTAGGCACAACTAAGCACGGTGCAGTGCATATCCCCACCAAACTCTGGTGCAACGTGTACCCTCACCAAACTCTTCCCATACCCCCAGGGGTACTCGTTCTAGACTAACCCTGGCCTTTGAAGTGTATATATACTTTGCCTCAGGACAATCCTATATAATAAGAGGCTAATATGCAAATAGACCAAACAGCAGAAAGACTGGAACAACTGGAACAACAAAACAACATGTGCTGACCACCAGGGGACATGGGCAGAACATGGAGGGCATTGGCCATGGCGGGATAGTGGAGCAGGTGAGTGAGGGTACCAGACCAAGGCAGGGTGCCAGTCACTGTCATCAGGGCGAGCCTCTGGTGGTTACTAAACATTCTTTGCTCCCATGTACCACGTTCCCACATGGTGCTCACACCTGCTGCTGGTGCTGGCTCTGCTCACATCCACTGCCAGTGCTGGAGCTACCAGTTGCACCCACTGCCAGCACCTGACACTGGCCCAGATTACTCAGCACCATCAGTGGGTGTGAACAGTGGCTGCCAGCTCCAATAATCCCTGAGGGTTTATCCACCTCCCCCTGCTCCTGAGGGGTGATTGTGGCAGCAGCCACCACTCACACCCACTGACAGAGCCAGCCCCACTCACACCTGCTGTTGTCACCAGCCCCAATTGCTCCGTGCCAACAGTGTCAGCAAGTACAAGCTGGGCTGGCCTGTCACTGCGTGGAAAAAGCAGAGGTGACAGTGTGGCTGCAGGCAAACAAGGGCTGAGGAGGGCGGGGTGGCAGCTGGAGGGGCCAAGTAGGGACACAGTGGATGGGCCAATACCTGCCTCTGTGCCCACCACAGCCTCATGGCCCACAGTTACTTTCAAGGTGCACAAATTTGTGCACTGAGTTCCTAGTTTGTGTTAATAAAGAGGAAGGGGTCCTGAGAAAAAGAAGAACTTAATTTCTTTAGCCAAGCTCCTCTGGCCCTCAAAATGCCTTCCAAAATTATGTTTTGTGTCTGGACTCTTGTTTAATTTACACACAGCACTTCTGCAGATTCCTGAACCATTCTACATGCTGGATTAAGAGCACCTGCACGTTACGAAGGCATAGGCTACCAAGGAGACATAACTGAACCTCACATCACCCTGCTTGGCCCTGAAGAATGTCTGTTTAGCCAGAGAAGGGTAAGATTCCTCAGGGAAGGAACAATCTAACACAGGCACAGTTGCAGAGGAGCATCAGGAGAGAACTTGAGGGTCAACAGAGGTGGGTCACAGACCCTCACCAACCCCCCCCAACTTTGCAGGAGCCTGAACCCTCACCCTTTCTAAGGAAGGTCTCCTGGCCCCATGGCTGCTTCACTTCCCATGCACAGCTCAAATCGGGGCCCAGGTAATAGAGACTTATCCAACAGCAGCTGCCCTCTCACTGCAACAAGACTTGTTTGAGTTGTTTTGTACCCAAGTGTGGGGAAGTGGCTTTTTGATATCTAAATCCAGCCTAGCACCAGAAATGCTCAGGGCCTACTCAAGAAGGCAAATAATCCTTTCCACTAATATATACAGGGAAAAATAAGGTTGTTGTTAGAGTATTAAATTTGACAGTAAAATACTAGTCAAGTTTTCAGACTAATTTAAATTGGCTAATTG
The DNA here is from genome assembly GCF_014108245.1 of Pipistrellus kuhlii. Taxonomy (NCBI): domain Eukaryota; kingdom Metazoa; phylum Chordata; class Mammalia; order Chiroptera; family Vespertilionidae; genus Pipistrellus; species Pipistrellus kuhlii. The sequence continues at coordinate 33,162,528 of NW_023425471.1, forward strand.
AAATAAGTGAATATTCTAGAAAAATTGATTGTACTGGACAAAAAGCTGCTCCTAAAGTCTTACCAAAACTTTCTATTGGTAGTTCATCTCATGGTAAAATTGTGTAACATGTAATGAACCTAAAGCAGTTATATTTTAGTGCAAAAATTAAAATTTTAAAGCTAAGACTACATTATAAAATTTCCAAAAGCCTCCTAATATTTAAATAAAAAGGGGGTAGTAGAAGGATATCATGTAAAAAAAATATCCTGTAAATAAATTACATCTAGAAAAAGTTTACTTTAGAAAATTAACTTTCATTGGTAATGCTAACAGCAAGACGCCCATAAAAATGCACATAATGTCAAAACAAACCAAGGAAAAATTGTTTGGGCAAAAAATAAAAAAAGATCCTAAGTAAAATTTATAGAAAACATTCCTTTATTAACTTTTGGTCGAGAATATGTTTGTATATTTTCAGAAAACAATTCCAAGACCATATAGATTCCTGCAACAGAGACGAATTGACAGGACTGCTCCAGCCATGAAGACAGAAGTCCAGAGATGGAAAATGCTGATGATGCCTTGCCATACTAGCAGACAGCAGCTATGTACTGCAAGTTGTCCAGGACTAAACCAGAGAGGGTCTGACCTGCATCACCACCATTTGTCCACCAACTGAGATATCATTGCTGACATGTACAATTGAAATTGGAACTCAAAAGAACTGTTGGTCCAGAAAGAAATTCTTTTTTTTTTTTAATCAATCTTTATTGTTCATATTGTTACAAAGGTTCCTCATTTCTTCCCCCCTCCACCAGGTTCCCACCCCACCCTCTGCCCCCTCCCCATCCCCCATTGTCCTCATCCATAGGTGCAGTTTATGTTCAGTCTCTTCCTCCCTCCCTTTCCCCAATAGTAAATCCCTTTTCAGATAGTAAATCAGTTACTTAGCATTTTCTCATATCAATAATACCACCACATGCCCAATGATACATTTCACACAAAAGACATTTCCAAACAGGTCAACCAGCCTCATCCAGGCCCCACCCAAGGCACTCACAGATCAACACCCCAGCCCTATACTAACTCAACACATCCAGATCTAAGCCTTCATCACTTGATTCAGCAGACCCTCAAGTTCCCACAAAAGTTTCCAGCCATGTCTGAGAGGCAGCCGTGGGGCAGGGGCAGGCGAAGAGCGAGCTGTTCTGGGCCTGGCCTCTGTTGCTCTGGTTCGTTCCACAACCAGCTGCTCCGGGTCTGGTCACTGCTGCTCCCGACCTAGTTGCTCTGGACCTGGCAGCCGCTGCTTCGGGCCTGGCCGCACCCGACCCGGCTGCTCCAGGCCTGGCCGCTCCCACTACATATTGATTCATTTGCCTCTCAGCATAAGCATTATTGCTTGTATCAATTTTTGGTTCTTATAAGTTTATTTATTGTATCATATGATCCTACTCATCTAGGGAAAATAATGAAAAACATAAACTGATGAACAAAAACAGACCCGGAGTCAGGGAAGCATTGATAAGACTGTCAAACCTCAGAGGGAAGGTTGGGGAGGATGGTGGAAAGAGGGAGAGATCAACCAAAGGACTTGTGTGCATGCTTATAAGATTGATGTTAGAGTATTAAATTTGACAGTAAAATACAAATTTTAATTTTTGCACTAAAATATAACTGCTTTAGGTTCATTACATGTTACACAATTTTAGCATGAGTGGTCACGGACAACAGGGGAGTGGGAGCATGTTGGGGAGGGGTTTGGGATGGGAATGGGGAGGTGATACCTTAATCAATAAAGAAATAATAATAAAAAAAAGAGCACTGGCACCTTGCCTGTGGGGATTGGGCCAAAACAAGCTCTCCAATATCCCCAGAGGGGTTCTGGATTGTGAGAGGGTACAAGTCAGGCCAAGGGACCCCACCAGTACACGAATCCATGCACTGGGTCTCTAGTATGCATATAAGACCTTTGGTTAATATCTTTCTACCATTCCCTGTCCCCCCTTCCCTCTGAGTTTCATCAGTCAGTTCCATGTTTCCATGCCTGTGGTTTCAGCTTCTGCATTGAGCATCTGCTCCGTGGTGGTTAGCGTGCATTATAGCTACCATTTGTATGGTCAAACGGTTAGTCTATTGGACAGTTGCTTGGAGATATATATATATATATATATATATATATATATATATATATATAAAATATGCTTTATACACTTGAAATTATACCCTTCTTACTCTTTATTATTTGACTAATACAAATTATGCCTCCTTATCAATTTATATTTCCAGGCTCACCTCAACACAATTTGATTTTTTAATGTACTCCATAATAACTGGGCCAATTTTTACTTTTACAAGATGCCAAATTAACTTTTGCTTTTCACAGTGGAGACAAATTCCTGCTGATAAACTGTACTGATACTTGTATTAAGTTTCATGCTAGGATAAGCCAGACAGACAATCAATAGATTACATTTCTTTAAAAAAATATTTTATTGATTATTTTTTGTATTATTTATTTATTTATTTATTTATTTATTTATTTATTTATTTATTTATTACAGAGAGGAAGGGAGAGGGACAGAGAGCTAGAAACATCAATGAGAGAGATTCATCGATCAGCTGCCTCTTGCACACCCCCTACTGGGGATGTGCCTGCAACCAAGGTACATGCCCTTGACCAGAATCGAACCTGGGACATTTCAGTTTGCAGGCCGATGCTCTATCCACTGAGCCAAACCGGTTTCGGCAATAGATTATATTTCTATATAATATAACATGCCCCCCCCCTTTTTTTTTTTTAGAACTGATTCAATAGAAAGTTTTTTTTTTATTTTATTAATTTCAGCAAGTAAAGAGTCTTGAGATGTCTAGTGTTACAATTGTCAGGGTAACTCTAATGTTTAGGAATACATATTTTAATGACTAGAGGTAGTAGGTTACAGATCATTTCAGGAATACTGCAATGAAGCTTTACTGTATTTACTTAGAAGAGTGCTATTAGCACAGCAATTTTGTAAGATTAATATTCTGCCAAATTGTCTAAAAGGTTTCAGATAGCTCTTCTAATTTTTGGGGAAATTGTTATCAAAAGCACATCTCTTATGAAAAACACATATTAATACATCAGACAAGATAAATACATTTTAATAAATAAGCATTATGTTACAAAGCAGTTATATCTCATTTGAACCTGATATAATGAGTAATGGAGCATTTCAACTTCATACAATGAGTAATGAAACCTTTCAACAACACTGATGATTCACTATGTCATTAAAATATACTGAAATTTTAAAAGAGAGATTAAAATCATCACAGAAATCCACTCGGAGTCTACAAGAATAAAGCCTGAATTATTTTTCATGCTCTGGCAGAGCGGGAGACAGAAGCTGCTTGCACAAGTTGTTCAGTAGAATCCTAAAAGGAGCAGAGTGTCTGAATAATTTATTTCCCCTGTTGTTGCCCAATACTGTACTACAAAATGGTATACCTGATGAAACTAACCCATTGTAATTTGACATCTTAATGGTCTAGTGTTAATTTTGACTAGATTTTGTAGCATCATTTATTTTTCATTATCTCTGTAGAATTGCACTGACTTTGTAAGATTGTTAACAACTGAATATAAAATTAGAGTTATAAATCAAGAATGAAAATGGGAAAAGTAACTTTACTATCAAATAACAGTGTATCTTTTCCGTTTCAATAATAGGGTGAACTAAAATGAAATTCTTTGTTTGCTATAATCATTTAAACATTTTTATGACATTGTTCTTAACTTTCAGAAATTATTTCTATTCTCTCTGCTTTTTTTAGTAGAGGTTTTAAAGTGTTGTTGTTGTTTTTTTCCTTAACATATATGTGATATCCAATTCAAATATTGCTAATGGCTGTGTGTTTGCAGTTGATTATGTTAGATTCTAATATCATCCAATTTCTTTCTGAATCAGTTAAAGAAAGATTCTGAGTCAGTTAAAGAAAATATATAATCCCCTCCAGGTTAGTGGGTTCAGGGAAAGTAAAAACATATGTCTAAAAATGGCAAAGATTAATTGCCTAGGTCTTCTTTTTTACCTTCCTTAAGACTCAGATAAAGGATACTTGAGCTTTCAGAATTTTAGCTGCAAAAGCTCTTTATAAGAAACTGTTCCAAATATAAGTTAGTTCTCAAAAACTAACTGCTTTGGCACTGCAAAGAACTTCAGCTCTATCTAGCAGTTTCATCTCCGGAATTTCACAACCAATCTAATTGTGTCCATTTTGCAGTTATCAATTCAACTCAGTGATTTCATCTGTCACTTGGAATCTGTCAGACTACTATACACATAACATTCAACACCCAATCTGGAGGTCACTAAGTTGTGCAGATGTAAACCAATATGACTTTAACAGCACTGATGCAAATGCAGCAGGTGTCACACACACACACACACACACACAACACACACACACACACACACACACACACATACACACAAATAAATGAGTTTCTAATGAGATTAAAAATAAGGATGCAACATTAGAAAACATGATCTTCAATTAAGATACTGAAAGATAGTTGTCTTGGGGCACATTTAAGGGAATAGTTGTTATTGTTGTTGTTTTTTACTGATAGCTTTTTTTTTTTCTCTGTCTCACCTTTTCCTATTTTCCTAATGTTACTATTCATATTTTGGTTCTATTATATAATGGCTTCTTCATACTTAATAATTATCACGTAATACTCTCAAAAATATTTTTAAATTTTGGGAGAACCAAGATGGCAGCATAGGTAAACACCTGTTCTTGCTTCCTCTTACAACCACATCAAAACTAAAACTAAGAGACAAAACAGCTATCATTCAGAACCACAAGAAAACTGGTTGAGTAGAAGTTTTACAACTAGGAGGAAAGAAAAAAGCACATTGAAACTGGTAGGAGGTGTGGAGGTACAGAGGTACTAAGGCATGTGCAAAACAGGCTGGCAACTGGGTGCACTGTTGTTGTTTTTTTCAATATAGAAGGAGATAAAAGCTCCCAATTTCTCTGAACCCTAGTTCCTATGAGGACACAGACTCATAGGGAGAAATTGGATTATCTGTCACTGGGCCAAAACATGAGGGCGGCTTTCTCTTAGAGGTGCTCATAGTGATCATTGTTCCTGTGTGGGGGCGCAGAACATGGAGACGCAGAGACTCAGAGAAACAGAGACTCAGAAACATGAATACTGGGAGACATGGAGACAGCTGACTGGCAGCCATTGCTGTTTGCTCCACCCTGGTGATTCCATGAGACCCTGCCCCACCCAATTTACAACCCACACAAGCTGTGTGCATCAGCTTTTGCATATGAATGGCCTGGCCTTTTGCAGACTAACCTAACAAACTACAACTAGGTCAGAGAGCTCAAAAGCTTCTAAAAGAAAGCCCAAGGCTCTTGGCAGCCATAGCCTGCCTTGCTTCACAGCTGGGCCTCATCCCAGAACTTTTAAACCCCAAACAAACAGAAGGAATCTGCAGAAGTCTCTGTAGCTCCTGCTGGTTGGTCTTAGGAAGTGCCTAACTTTGCACCTCCTTGGAGATCCAAGAGGCAGTATACCCAGTGGTCAGTGTGAGACCATTCAAGATTACAACTCTTCACATCCATAAGCAATACACTCAAGGGGAAGACTCAGGGAGCACCAAAGTCCCCTGAAGCAAGTCTTGCCCAATAAGGGTGTCTCCAGCACAGCAGCTCTTCCATTGTAGACACAGCTGGTCGTCACAGTCAATTGGTCTGGAAGTCAATTCCTCCCACTGATACCAAGAGCAATCAAAGCTTAACAATAACAAGACTTTGGACACGGTCCACAAAGGGGTAAATCACGAAAGCATCTTAGGTGATTAGGGAGGCTGAGACAATGGGCCCTATAGGACATCTAGTACACAAGACCACTCTATTAACACAGGGAAGCAGCCAAACTGTGGAAACAAATAAACAGGTCACAAATGAAAGAAATGGAGGAAAGCAAAGTACTGGATATAGAGTTCAAAACCACAGTTATAAGGTTAATCAAGAATCTTCTAGAAACCTCTGAGGAATTTAGTGAGAGGTTCAAGGATATTAGTGAGAATGCCAAAAAAATTGGAAAAGGACCAACTGGGAATTAGCATACACTGATTGAAATAAAGAATAATGTACATAAATTCAACAGTAGACTAGAAGATCCCAAGAATCAAGTCAGAAATTTAAAATAGGAAGCAAAAAACAAAACAAAACAAAACAAGCACACACACACACACACACACACACACACAAAAAAAAAAAAAAAAAATCCAGTAAAGCAAAAAAAAAAAAAAAAAATCCAAAAATATGAAAATAGTTTAAGGAGCCTCTGATACAACTTCAAACATACCGACATCTAAATTATGGGGTGCCAGAAAGAGAGAGAGAGCAAGATATTAAAAACTTATTTGAAGAAATGACAGAAAAATTTCCCTACCTGATGAAAAAAAAAACAAAAAAAAACACCTTAAAAGTCTAGGAAGCACAGAGAACCCCAAACAAGAGGAATCAAAAGAGGACCACACCAAGACACATCATAATTAAAATTCCAAGAGCAAAAGACAAAGAGAGAATATTAAAAGCAGCAAGAGAAAAACAGTTAACTACAAGGGAGTATCCATACAATCGTCAGCTGATTTCTCAATAGAAACTATGCAGGCCAGAAGCAAGTGGCAAGAAATATTCAAAGTGATGAATAGCAAGAACTTACAACCAAGATTACTCTACCCAGTAAAGCTATCATTTATAATTGAAGGTCATAATTCACAGACAAGAAAAAGCTAAAGGAGTTCATCACCACCAAACCAGAATTATATAAAATGCTGAAAGGTATCTTTAAGAAGAGGAAGAAGAAGGAAAAGGTAAAGATAAAAATTATGTACAACAAATACATATCTATCAACAAATGAATCTGAAATCAAGTGAATAAAAAATCTGATGAACAGAATAAATTGGTGTATATAATAGAATCAGTGGCATAGAAAGGGAATGGACTGACAGTTCTGGGGGGGGGGGTGGTATGAGGGGTGCAGGAAGAGATTGGATAAAAATCTTATACCTATGAAGGAAGATGGTGGTTGGGGGTAATGGCATGGGATGGGATGGGAACTGGTTGAGGGGAGCTATGGGGGGGGGGGGAAAGGAACATCTGTAATAATCTGAACAGTAAGTATTTAAGAATATGTTTTTAAATTTGGTTTTCACTATTATTTTGGACACCAAAGTGCTTTACTCAAATTTCTCAGTGTAAAACTAATCAGTAATTACCAGTTGTTATATTGACTAGGCTTTAGTGTGGTTCAATAATTCTTCCAAAAGCCAATACATCTCACTAGTTTGAACCTAATACTGCTATCAATGCTGTCCTTTCATGAATAGACTTGTCACAACCATACTAATAAGAATTTAAAATTCTTAATTTTTAGATAAATAGAGCTTATCTATTATATGAATCCTAGAGGCCTGTTAGTGCATGGGGGGGGTGGTCCCCTCAGCCCAGCCAGTACCCTCTTCAATCTAGACCAGCAATCAGACATCATTCTCACAATCCTGGACTGCTGGCCTAATTGCTCACCTGCTTGTCTGCCTGGTCACTCCTAACTGCCCCCCTGCTGTCCTGATTGCTCCTCACTGCCTCTGCATGCCAGCCTGATTGCCCCTAACTGCCCCCTCCTTTTCAGCCTGGTTGCTCCTAACGCCCCCCTCCCAACTGGCCTGGTCACCCCCAACTGCCACCCTTGCCAGCCTAGTTACCCTTCAGTGCCCCCCTGCTAGCCTAATTGCCCCAGCCACCCCCCTTGCCAGCCTGGCCACTACTCATAGTACCCTACTGGCCTGGTCACCCCATGCATCATGCTGTTCAGTCATTTGGTTATCCCTCACTAAACCCCCTGCCAGCCTGGTCACCCCACACAGCCTACTGTTCAGTCATTTGGTCATCCCTCACTAACCCTCCTGTGGCCTTGTCACCCCGCACAGCTTGCTTGTTCAGTCATTTGGTTATCCCTTGGACTGGCCCTGGGAGGCTGGGGCAGCTGCTTTCTGTGGCTTGCCTGCACCTCAGGCCTGCACCTCAGGCCAGTCCTAGGCGGCTGGGGGGCTGACAGGACTGGAAACTCTGGAGCAGCTGTGCCGGCCTGGGGATGGGCCCGGCTCTGCAGTGTGCCTGCCACCCCCGTGGGGCTGAGGGGACTGAGCTCCGCCATCTTGTGGCTGTGGGCACCTCCATATTTGAGGAAATAAGAGTCAATTAGCATAGTCCCTCTTTATTGGCTCTGGGTACCACCATCTTTGTGATGGTGGGATGGTCAATTAGCATTTTCCCTCTTCATTAGATAGGATCACCCTTTACAAAATTTGTTCAACTTCAAGTAATATTGTTTTTAGCATGTTTAAATAAACCTGGTTTATGGATTCCTTTCAAATATGAATTAGACATTCAAAAAACTATGTTTTGAAAATAAGGCTGTCTTGCATGTGTTTCAGTGTCAATGCAGCATCAACTAGGACAACTCTAGTAAAAGACAAAGAGAAAATTTAGTTTTCATATTAACCCATTTGAACAATGTCCTTAATAATTCTTACCATCTTGTCCAATTGTTCCATTCTAAATCTAAGGAAAATTTTCTCTCCAGTGCCAAAATACTTGACTCAACTCCCCCTATGCTTGTTTAAGCAACAAACAGGAACAGTGTCTCTCTATTTAATGTAAATTCTTTTTTTTTTCCACTGTGAGTTTTATTGTTTTCTCTTTTTTGTCTGAGGAAGATTTATCAGCACCTATATTGATTAAACCAATATCAGCACTATCCAAGGATATTTAGTGGGCACTACTTTGCAACCACATGGAGGCCAGGAAACATGATCATAACCCTTAGAATACAATGCAAACCATATTGGACTTTATTAAAAAATTATACATCTGAGCTATGAATTTTTACCAAAGCCCTAAACATTCAAATGGTCACTAAACACGCTAAAAATAATATTACTCAACTTTAAGGAAGCTAAAGGCTGAATAATCTCCCGATGCCTTCTCCAGCTTTTACTTAATCCCTCTGTTATTTTGTGCTAGATGATTCACAACTAAGGGCCTAAATATGAGGCTCTAACCAGTCAAATATTACTAGGAATGTTCCACTTTAAGTCAGCAATTGGATGAAGAAAAACCAAGGTTTAAATGATACCTTGACATAGAATTTAGAATTGATTATTTGTATCTAACTAAAGTAGTCAAATGTCAATTATCCAAATATAATTCTTTTGAATGAATTGATATATGAGAGGGAAAATAAATTTTAACATCTTATGAAATGATCTGGTTAGGAGTAAAGAAAACTGACTGAGTCAAGTTCAGCTGCAGATTTCAGTTAAAATAAGAAAACATTTTAATGGCATTTGCATCATGTGTTCCAGGAATTTCCTTCTGCAATAAATTGAGATTATTATATACTCTTTAGAGACATGTGTGGACTAATATCATCTCATCTGCTATTGCACTTTAAGACAAGTATCAAAAATGTTACATAGAAAAGGATACTTGTGAGGAAAATATCCAATGTCACTGTAAGACAAGCAGTTCTATACACATTTCATGGCAATAAATTTTAATTTTTCAATAAGGAGTCAACTATTTAAACTGATGTTGAAGCATATTGATAGACCTAATTATATATAAATTCTGGTGACTAAAGTCACCAAGAGTACATAATCTCATGCCCTATGTAACACATTTGGTGTTTTTATTATTATTGTATGATAATTCCCCAGTTTTTCTGTAAGGAACTCTCTTTGAGCCAAGTAATTGGTAGTTTCTCATGCATGTTTTAATAGTCTTCAGAAAGAAAGATTTCTGAACAAATGCCATCTATTATGAAATACTATTTGAGCTGCATTTATTTCTACAGCAGATTCCCCTAGTTGGCCAATTAATTACACAGTATAAAGGTCTTTTTAAAGTCACTTGAAAAAAAAAAAACAGTTATGGTTCATTGTTCCCATCTTGAGCTGACTCTCATAATGCAGGCAGTACTAATATATATCATAAATACCTTTTCAATATTGTTAGAAGAAAATTTAAATATATATGTGTGCATATCCTTCAATATTGTCATTAAAAACACAGTGTGAATTTTGATTTTATTTTATATCAGTTTTTTGCTTGAAGAAAAAAATCCAAACTCATGTTTTAACCATTGTTTAAGAGGATATTAAAACCTATATAGCATTATTAATGTTTATGTTTATCATTACTGAAATATTTATTTTTTAAATATATACTTTTATTTATTTCAGAAAGGGGGGAGAAGGATAGAGAGATAGAAACATCAATAACAGAGAGAATCATTGATTGGCTGCTTTTTGCACACTCCCTACAGGGGATGGAGGCTGCAACCCAGGCATACACCCTGCTGGAGAATCAAACCATGACCTCCTGGTTTATAGGTATATGCTCAGCCACTGAACAATAATGGCAGGGTCATTACTAAAATATTTAGATTTGTATAATTAAATAATAGGATCATAATATAGTAGATATTGGACTAATTTCCCCTTTTTGTGTATCTGTTCTTAGAACCAGATAGCCAAATATTTATAACAATTTTTGGGACATAGGTTTTGACATACTAAATATACATTTAAGGTAAATATTAAAAATGATGAACATATTTACTAATCATTTAGCCTCTATTAAACTGATCGCAGACAAGATATTCATTTTCTCTTAAATGAAATTAATTTCAAATGTATCATCATGGCAGGACCTAGGATATCCTGGAATAAGGACATTCCAGAATCCTATTAATTTGATCATCTGTATTCAGAGTCAGAATATATCTATAATGAAACTAAGAAATCTCCAGGGTAACAGCAGAAGCAAGGTCATTTTCTGGACTTTATATTATTACACATTTTCAATATCAAAGAACCAATGTAGAGTGCATGGATAGTAGTAGGCACTGGAGAAACATTTCACAAGCAAACAAAGAGACAAACTACACAAGTTTTAATCACAATCACATATTTAGAACACAGAATAAATGATTCATGAAAGTTTAGCCTTTTGTAAAAGTAGGTAATGTATATTGTGGATTCACATGTAAATCACTGGTTATGAGAAATATGACTATATTTTAGGTTGATATTTGCTTTCCAGCTAGTCTTTTGACTTTCAAGATATATTAGTTTGCATGTTTACTTATCAGAAAAGCACTTTTTAAATTTTAGAAATGATTCTAACCCCCTGAGTAGTGGTTGATATTTGTAAAAAGCCTCCATAGGGATCCAACTGATATTTGCCCTGGCCAGGAGGGTTGGGCCTTTTTCCTTTGGGCTTGCTGCTGATAATACTGCTATGGACCTCTCACTACATTAGCTTTGATAAGATCATTATTTCCCCACTGTTTGTAAGAAACTAGACTTTCGAGGTTCTAGAGTAGAGTAGGAAACTTCTGCCCTTATCACAAAAAGAAGAGTGAAATTTTACTCCCATGCATTCTTATCACATTGGAAACCAAATTAACTACAAATAAATATTGTGAAGAAACTCAGTCCTGCATCTTTAAAAATAGGTTTGAATGGTTCGGAGTATTGCTGAAATACCAGATTTAAAACATCTATAAAAAGTAGTTGCAAGAAAACAGGACTATGTAGAAGATGATGAGGCTGGAAAATAGTGCACTTGGTATGATAAATGATACATGGCCCAGAGGCAATTCATTATAGTAACAATAAGTCTTATTGCTACTATTACTAATAAGCTGGTTTTTATAAAACACTTACTATGAACCAGACCCTGGTTGTTGGTACTTTATATATCTTAACTATTATAATTTAATCTTCACAATAATGTATTAAGTTGTTACTATCATTAACCTCATATTACAGATAAGGAAACCAAGGTTCTAAAAGGTTGAATAATTACTCTTTGATCAAATAGCTAGGAAGTAACAGAGCCAGTATTTGAACTTAGAGGCACAGGGATTTTAAGAGTCTACTTGGTTTAAGGGAGGCCCACATTAGCTGCCTTGTATTTGTACCCTTAGGTGCCACTTATGTCCCTAAGCATATCAGGCGTCTTCAAACTACGGCCCGCGGGCCACATGCGGCCCGCAGAGGAGTCTGATCCGGCCCGCCAGGTTTTTTGGGCAGTGAGCGCAGCCGAGGTGTTACAGTAGGAATTAGTAGTTCATATAGTCCGGACCTCCAGATCTCTGAGGGACCGTGATCTGGCCCCCACTTTAAAAAGTTTGAGGACCCCTGAAACTCTCTGACCCTCAGTTTCCTCTTCAATTAAATGGGGCTAACAATTCCTGCCACACAGGGTATTCATGGGTTAATAATTATCCTATATAATAAAAGTCTGATATGCTAATTATCTGACCGTCCATTTGACCATTCAGCCAATCAAAATGTAATATGCTAATGACATGCTAAGGCTACTCAACTGCTTGCTATGATGTGCTCTGACCACCAGGAGGCAGATGCTCCAACCTGTAGGTTAGCTTACTGCTGGGGTCAGGCCAATTGGGACTGAGCAAGATGGGCCCATCCATAGTCCCTCCCTGACTGGTCAACTGCCTGTATCCCTCCCCAACCCCGATTGTGCACCAGTGGGCTCCCTCTTTCAATCTGGGACCCCTTGGGGGATGTCAGAGAGCCGTTTTTGGCCTGACTGTGGAACGACTGGTTGCTATGACGCACTCTGACCACCAGGAGACAGAAACTCAACACAGAGGCTGCCCCCTGGTGGTCAGTGTGCTCCCACAGGGGAAGCACCACTCAGTGAGAAGCCAGACTCATAGCTGGTGAGCACAGCAGTGGTGATAGAAGCTCTCCTGCCTCTGTGGCAGAGCTAAGGATGTCCGACTGATAGCTAAGGCCTGCACCCCGCAGCTTGGGCCCTAAGCGGGGAGAGGGTCTAAGCTAGGGGTGTCGAACTCAATCAGAGAAGGGGCCAAAATCTAAAATCCAGCCTAAATCGCGGGCCGAATGGTTTACTGAACAGTCATAAACTGTCATTGTGATGGAAACGCAGCAGAGTGCATTGATGACAGCGTGGTGCGGGCCACATTGCAAGGCCTGGCGGGACGGATTTGGCCCGCGGGCCTTGTGTTTGACACATGTGGTCTAAGCCATCAGTTGGACATCCCCCAAGGACTCCCAGATTGTGAGAGGGAGAAGGCCAAGCTGAGAGACCACCCCACCACCCGAGTGGATGAATTTCATACACTGGGCCACTATAGGTTATAATGATGGTATGTATTCACTGAGCATGTGGTTTATGATCTTTACTCTTACAAAGGTGATTAAGAGGATTTTGTAGTCAGGCTCCATTATAAACTTAGGTGATGTTGGAAAAGTATTTTACATCTTTAGACCTCAGTTTCCTCATCCAAAATGGGAAACACATTTCCACATCTTTAAAATAAAGATGGTAATAACTATTTACTAGGTTTGTCATGAATATCAAGAAGCAAAATGATGTATAAAAAGTATTTAGCATAATTCCTGACATATAATAAGCACTCAATAAATAACAATAGTAATCTATACTAATAAAACGATAATATGCTAATTTAACCAGGTGACCAGGCCAGCGAGGGGTAGTTGGTGGGTGACCAGGCTGGCAAGGGGGCAGTTGGGGGTGGCCATTCCAGCAGGAGGGCAGTTGTGGGGCAACCAGGCCAGCAGGAGGGCAGTTGTTGGGCAGCCAGGCCAGCAGGGGGGCAGGTGGTGGGTGATCAGGCAGGTAGGTGAGCTGTTAGGAGCCAGTGGTCCTGGATTGTGAAATGATGTTCAACTGCCAGTTTAGGCTTGATCCCTGCAGACCTCTAGTAATAACAATAAACAGATATAAGTTTACTCAGCAAGAAACTTAGAGAACTGCGGCTAAAACAGACACAAAAATAGGGCAGTCAATATTATTGCCTCACTAGAGGCCCGGTGCATAAAATTCTTTCACAGATGCAGGGGGTCCCTTAGCCCAGCCTGAACCTCTCTAATCTGGGACCCATTTGGGGATGTTCAACTGCTGGACATCCCTCTCACAATCTGGGACCGCTGGCTCCTAATTGTTCACCTGCCTGCTGGCCTGATTGTTCCTAACTGCCCTCCCCTGCTGGCCTGATCGGGCCTGACTGCTCTCCCCTGCCCCCACCACTGTGGCTTTGTCCAGAAGGATGTCCAGAGATGTCAAGTCTAAGTAGAACATTACAATTTTATTAATATAGATTCCTGATTCTCATTGACTGAGAAGGCAAAAGAACACTGAATAGTAACTACACATTACATGCATTTGCGTAAGGGAGAGGCCCCAAAAAGGGCATGTATTCCATGTTATTGTGGCATGGAGAGCTCTGCTTACATACTAAGTAGTCGAGTATCATCACTGTTGAACACTCTGCTGCCCAAGTTGCTCAACTTCAAATGTATTAGGCATTATAGCAATAAAGAGAACAAAAAAACAATAGCCAGGGGACCAGTGGAACAGTTGCACTATAAGGCTCAATGCAGTTTGAGAAGACATTAAATGTTGAACTAGATGTATACAAGTCCTATTTTACACAATAGCCAATGGAAGAAAGTATGATTAAGGGTTATAAAGCATATTGACCTTATTGGGGTGGATGAACATATTATAAAACCAATTTATTTATATGACTGTACTACTTGATAAAGTTCCTAAAAATCATTACAATGTATATCTGAAATGGGTGGATTTATGATATTCAAATCTACCCAATAAAATTAAAAGAAATATTTAAAGTAAGCTATTGGAATTAATGCCTATTTCTTTTATTATCCTACTAGAAGCCTGATGCACAAAATTTAAGCAAGGGGCTCAGCCCTCACAACCTCTGTGGCTTGCTACAGTGGCTTGCCTCAACCCTCACAGCCCCATCTTTGTCCAAAATGTTGTCTGGAAGGATGTCCAGAAGGTCGTTCGGTTGTCTCATCTAATTAGCATATTATGCTTTTATTATTATTTATACTAATAAAAGGCCAGGTGGTCCTCATGCCCTCATGCTACGCTCTCACATTGTTATAAGATGGCTACCACAAGATCCCTGGCAGGGAAGGGCAGTCGTAGACTATCAGGTTAGCAGGGTAGGGCAGTTGGGGGCCATCAGGCAGGCAAAGGAGCAGTTAGGCATCAATCAGGCAGTCAGGGGAGCAGTTAGGGGGTGATCATTCTGGCAGGCAGAAGTGATTAGGGGAAATCAGGCAAGCAGTCAGGTAAGTGGTTGGAAGCCAGTGGTCTCAGATTGTGAGAGGGACGTCCAACTGCTGGTTTAGGCCTGATCCAAGTCGGACAGCCTCCTAGGGTCCTAGATTAGAGAGGGTGCAGACCAGGCTGAGGGACCCCCGCCCATGCATGGATTTTGTGCACTGGGCCACCAGTATAGTATAATTAGATGACCAAAATTCTGAGTAAATGTAAATTTTGTTTAATATCAGAGTTGTCTTTAAAATCTGACAATTTTATAGGGAGTATTTTGACATAAAGCTTCTAAGACTATGAGACATTGAGTAACAAATATCTGGTAATGTCTGATGAAGCACTGATATAAGTGTTGTAGTCTTATCATTATGTAAAAATTTTAGAGGACAGATAAATCAATTTAAGTTAGAGCATTGGGTAAAGTTTTGTGAAGAAGAGCCAGATAAGAAGACAATTCTACCTGAAATACACTGTAAGGACAATTGCATTGAAATTCAAGTTGCTATGATATGGTCTAACTACCAGATCATTAGTGTGAACATATCCCATCTGAAATTACTACACAAAATCATTTTAGAAAACAAAGTACTTTGACTTTCACTTCTACTCTTTGTTTCCACTTATCAGTCTGTATTCACTTTAGTATAGCTGATTTTTCCTCTTGGTTGTTTTTCCTTAATAATTTGTTTTAAAATATTTTGTTATGAATATTTCCAAAGAAGAGGCCCAGTGTATAAAATTTGTGCACTGGGGGAAGGGGGTGTCCCTCAGCCCAGCCTGTACCCTCTCTAATCTGGGACTGCTGGCTCCTAACCACGCCCCTGCCTGCCTGCCTGATTGCCCTTAACTGCTTCTGCCTGCCAGCCTGATCACCCCCTATCTGCTCTGCTGCTGGCCTGATTAACAGCTAACTGAACCCCTGCCTGTCTGCTCACCCCCAACTGCCCTCTCTTCCCAGCTTGATCTCAGCTGGACTGCTGGGGTCTGGCTGATTGGGATTGAACGAGATAGGCCAGACATGCCATCGAGCCCTACTGTGGTCCCTCCCCATCTGGCCAACATTCCATGCACTCCCTAGCCTCAATCGTGCACCCATGGGGTCCCTTGGTCTGGCCTGCACCCTCTTGAAATCCAGGCTGAGGGACCCTCTTCCCCTGCCTCCGCCAAGTGCACAAATTTCATGCACAAGGCCTCTAGTATTGAATAAATTAATAAACAAATCTATTATTTAAGCCACTGTATTTTGGAGGATCCTTGTTACAGCAATTTAACCTGTATCCTAATTCTTACACTAATAGAACATGCTGCAGTATAGAGAAAATAATATCTTTGCAGATCAGTCAAATCTAGAAATTCTAGTTCTATCACATATTTTGATATTAGTGTTATTTAACGTATATGAACTCATTTTCTCATCTGCAAAATTGTGGTGCTGATATCTACTCCTGGTGTTGCTATGAGAATTCCATGAGACAATAGATGCATATCATCTTGCATGTTCCTTAAATACAGTGCAGTGCTTAGAAAGTGTTCTTTCATGACCTTTTGTTGCATTCATTAAAGAATTTTCTGCTTTATCCATTGAGCTGAATTTTTATTCAATATTTTCACTAACAACATCAACCACTTTAATTAATCCAATCAACATTCAGTGTTACACATCCTTTTCTTTCTTTTTTTTTTTTGCTTTCAAAATAGAATTTAAGATATACAGAGCCATTATAAATGTTAGACCATCAGCAAGAGAAAATCATTTTAACATACTTTTTGATTTTTTTTGCAGATTTACATGTCATAGCTATGATGGCTCAGTGAACAAACAAATATGTTTCTGTCTTCTGGGATGAAATGACTGGTAAGAGAGGCCTCTGTATTAATACAAGGTTGAACCACAAATCCTTATAACATCCTGGTATTAAAACGGAAAATGTGGTTAATCCCTGAAGTCTTTGCAGGATTTCATCATGTGGTTTACTATGTAAACTCAAATGATACAAATGAAACAGGAACAAAATGATGCCTTAAAAATCACATAGCTTATTGAAATGGTGAAAGAAGAGGGATTAGTTCCAGGCTGGTGTGTGTCAGTGGTTGTGTGTTGACCCATGCACCAAGATATCATTGGTTGGATTCCTGGTTGGTCAGGACACATGCCCAGATTGTGGGCTCAGTCCCCAGAGGTGGGTGTGCAGGAGGCAGCGGATCAATGATTCTGTCTCACCACTGATGTTTCTATCTCTCTCCTCTTCCTTTCTCTCTGAAATTAATAAAAATATATTTTAAAAAAACACACAAAAAAGAGGAATTGGAACTATAGTTATTAGATTCCATGAAGAATACTTTATTCAGTAGTCAGTCTATGAATAAGGAACAAAATCATTATTATTCCATTATTTTCAAAGGATAAGTACCTGTGAAGTGATAGCACAGAGAAATTGGTTAAAATTATAACCGTGAAATTGGTAGTCTAACCAGGAACATACCTCAAAAATATACATTACATTTGAGATTTCCTTTGTGGGTTTTAAAATCAATAATTCGGGGCTCCTCAAGCTCAGGTGAGTCACATAATCTTATGTTGGTGATAAAATGCACCCTTGGACAATATATAGTGCACAGATATATATTTTGAAAAGGACACATGGGTTAATGATACACATATTATTTGCTGCTAATAAAAATGTGAAAGATTAATATTTCTGGTGCTTGAAACCCCTTTCTGATCAACCTAGCAAACAGAGTAACGAGATGGAGGACAATTGTTTCCTATATCTTGTAATCAATAATGCTCACAATCTGTAAGGAATTTTCCTCCCCAGATACTAAAAGAAATTGCACCATGAGTTATTTTCTATCAAATGGGATTAACTTTGTTCTGTATGGAACATTCTTGATTTTCTCTGCCAAGGAGTGCAGCAGTCTTGTGTGTTATGCAATACTGCTCACTACAGACCGTCAAACTCATTCCATTTGTGACAAGAGCTGGAATTAAATCTTGTTCTCCAGAGATGTGATGCCCGTGCATTAATCTGATCTGTGTTTCCTTCCAAGTTACCTTGTATAACACTTCTCTTTCTGATGCAAAATCTACCTTCTTTATATTTTTTGAAAGTAAGGGAAAAATCATTTCTGTGTTTGCCCTATCTATATAGAAAAAAAGTTTTGTTGGTTCTGTTTGGCATGGGATTAGCCTTCTCCTGAGCTCCAGCAGGCACAGGCAGGCCATGTCACCATATCTCTCTTATTTATTACCTGCTGTTCTGGCTCTGACTTCTTTACCTCTGATTTAAAGCCACCTCTAATGCTGCAAAATAAGATGAAGCCCCAATATTCAGGAAGCTTCAAACTGTCTTACCTGTGTCAAAAGATTGCCATTTTTATATCTCATCTGAGACTGCAAATCATTGGCTTCATACTCTGTCTCAAGATGACCAGAGACACCAAATCATGAGTCCTGGGTAAGGGGGTTGCATGGGTGATTCTTGATCACTGATAATAAGTGATGAGGGATAAATGGCTGAGTTCTACTTTTAAACTTATATACATTTGAACTAGCATGAACATATGAGTTGTCTTTTTCCTCTAGGAGAGCCTATCTTTTAAATATTAGTAAGTAACAAAAATACACTTTTAAATCTGCTCAGATAGCATTTCCCAACTGAAAAGACCAAGGTAATTTATAATTAATTGTTTTAATTGATTTTGAAATTGGGTGAACACAAAGATTAAAATAAGATACAAATGTGTCATTTGCTATCATAATTTAATAAAATGTAATGCATGGCCTCTGGGAATGTGTATAAGTTTAAATTCTGGTCAATAATTAAAAGCAATGACTACTTATTTGAATTATACAATTTTGAAGAAGACTGAATACTATCATTTTAGAAAGTGATTTTTCATGTAAGAAATATAAGTGGACTTAATCGGTATTAATGGTCACATTGTGGTGTCCCTAACATTTTAAAACACTTTATGCTAATAGGAATGTCAGTTCATGGCGCCTCTTCAGTACTAAATGACTCTAGATTGGTTATTGGGAAATCATTTTTTTTCTCTTGGCATAATGCTTCAGCATGAAAGTTTGTGGAATGTATACTTGTTGAAAGGAATTTCAGGTATATGGTGGGATATTCATCAGCCTTTTTGTTAAGTTTGACTTAATTTAAAAACTCCATGTCAAATCTCTGTGCCTTTAGATTCTCTCTCTATGGAGCCTGGGGCCTACAGTCCTTAGGGAACTATTAATACAAATGTATTTTAATTTTTCCTCTTGAAGCAAGTTAATTCTGTACCTATCAAGGACAATGACTTTATTGGGCCAGTTGCAAGATTACAGTTCAATTAATATAATTGAAAATATTCTAGCAATAAGAGAAGTGTTTTTGATAAGTTATTATCCTCAGACTATTTGAACATACATTGAAATTGCATTCTAATAACACGCTTGATTTACATAGCAACTTTTTAAAGACTTTATGATTTCAGAGTATGAAGCAGAATATATTTCTCCCATTTCCCCACAAAGATGGGAATTAAGGGTTAACAGATAAAGTTTCTTGAAGGTTATAGTGCCAGAGAGAGAATGTAACTGATTCTGGAGAGTGGACATGGTTTTTACTTTGTCCTACAATTGTTTGTCCAGGCCATATGATAACTATCATTCTTCCTTCATATCTAAAAAATAAGAAGGCTTCATGGGTCTTCACTTATTCACAGAAGACCATAGGCAGACCTAGGAAGCTGGCTCCTTCACCGCAAAGGATTACTGAATCTTAGCTTGATGAACTACAAATGAGGAATGAAACTATAATATGTATGCATTTCTACACATCATAATTTTTTACTCCCCTATGGAAGAGAAAGCCACACTGTATCTGAAAGAGAAAATGAAACAATAATAGCCACTGTTGACAATGGTAAGAGACAGTGGTTACTTTCACTGCTGTGAGAACATACATTGATTAAAATTTTTTTCAGATGTCAATTGGCAATATGGAGCAAAACTTAAAGGCACATGTCTTTTATTTTCCCTTATACTTTCTATTTTAAAGAATCTATCAGGCATTACTGTTTGTGGCAATATGCTAATTAAATAATCTGAAGCAGTATTTTTAATGCAGAAAAAACACACAACTAGATCCTGCAAGTATAGTATTTGTTGTATTGCTTGGAAATCATATAAGGAAAATCCCCAAAATTGTCTAGTAGCAAATACTGAAAACTACAATATAGGTTAAAAAAAATAACCTATTAGAATCCAAAAATCCTGGGTAAAGTGGAGGCCCCTGGATGGATGATAAAAATGAAAAAGTTCCAGGTCAGTAATACCCCATGTCTCTCAGAAAAAGCAAATACAATTCTTCTTCGAATGAAAGCATTCAGGATACAAAACACTAAAGAAAGAAAAAACTCTAAAGCTCACAAAGGAGTGAAATGAGCCATCAAGAGTTAGAATCAGCAGGAATAAATAACAACAACAAAAGCACAACATATTTAGACCCACAGGGATTCCATAATTTTAAATTATCAAATACAAAATATATGAAACTACAGAATACAATGAAATGGAAAATCACAATGAATAAAGAATGAAGGTATAAAATAAGTAGTCAACAAGAAACTACAAAATGTGAGCAGACAGGTTTGAAAAAGAACTAATCTATAATAATAAAATCATAATATGCTAATTAGTCTAGACATTCTTCCAGAAGTCCTTCTGGATGACTTTCCAGATGAAGCCTAGGCTGCAAGGGAAGCCTGGGGCCAGGGTGCCAGAAGGAAGCCAGTGCTCGCAGCCAAGGGAAGGAATGCCTAGTTTTGCACAGATTTTGTGCATCAGGCCTCTAGTTAAAACAATAAAATGAAAAATGTCATTCTTTAAATATATGATAAAATTAATGGATAAGTTAAGCAGTGAACAGATAAAGTAATAGAAAGAGAGCTCAGAAAAAGATCTATGTTATATATTTGGATTTAATATATAATCAAATTAGCTATGGAGACTTTATTTTGCTCTCTCTTTGAACAGAGGGACAGCAGACTCTGTCCAGTGGGCCAAATCCAGGCAACCATGTGCATTTGATTATGTCCTATCTGTGGTTGTTTTTGCTCTATAAAGGCAGAGTTTAGTAGCTGCAATAAAGACTGGATAGCCCTTAAACTTTGAAACATTTACTACCTGGACCTTTACAGAAAAGTGATTCTAACCCCTGTTTTTGAAATACTATTTTTTTCTAGGTTTAAAATCATAAAAATATTCACTATTTCTAAATTGTACAATATAATATAGTCATTGCAATTAAAGTCTTAACATATCATTATGAAGTAATTTACAAGTGATTCCAAAATTTATATGGAAGAACAAGTACCTAAGAATAAATCAAGAGAAACCTGAAGAAAAAGAAAAAAAAACCTACTCTCATGAATACCATTAATTATTATAATAATATGGAGATTATGAAAATATGCTACTGGCTCAGATATAATAATATTAGTCATTATTATTAGAAATAGTAATACCAATATTAATAGTTAACACATATGGCACTTACCATGTGTTAGGCACTGATAAAATCAACCCATTTAATCTTTGCATCAACCTATGAGGCTAGTATTCCTTATCTCCATTCCACAAATTAAAAAATATATAATAAAAATGACCAATTAACAAATAGAGTATTCAGAAGATGACTTGGTATTCTATCTATTTAATGTTCTATAACAAGTCATCCCAAAACATAGTGGTTTGAATTAACAACAATCATTTATTATCTATCACACTTTCTGTGATAGAAGAATTTGGGAGTGCTCAGCTGGGAACTTCTAGCTCAAGTCTCATTAGGTTGTAGTCATATGATGGCAAAGATCTTTTCAAAGGCTTTGGTGCCTTGACTGGGAAAACTCAAAACAACTGGGGGTTAGACTATTTTGTCCTTGGCTATTTCTCTTTATTTTCTTATGATTTTTTTTTTTTTCTGAGTGGTGTCTTCAGGATAGCCCGAATTCTTCTATGGTCTCTTAAGGCTACACAGAAAGAAAACTGCATCATCTTTTATGCTCTACCCGAGAAATTAACCGAAGTTACTTCTACTGTAGTCATTGACATGACCAGATTCAAGGGGAGAAAACACAGATTCTACTTCTCTATGAATAATACCAATGGTTCAATGTAATAAGACCATGTTAAGTAGGCTATATTAATGCAACCATCTTTGGAATATAGACTTGGCCAACCTCTGGCATATCTGGAAACAATATATGTTTGAGGTGCCATGGCAGATCAATGAAGAAAGGATAGACTATTTTGTAAGTTGTGCTGAGATAACTGGTTATATTTAAAAGAGAAAGTGATTTTGCCCTTAACTCACTAACATCCAATTAATTAAGGGCTGAATATGAAAGACAAAATCTGGAATCATAGATTGGCTGTCTCCTGCGTGTCCCACACTGGGAATCAAGCCTGCAACCCAGGCATGTTTCAAAACCAGGAATCAAACCATCACTTCCTAGTTCATAGATCAAAGCTCAACCACTGTGCCATGCAGAGTGGGCAAACTAAAGGATATTTTGACACACAAAGCACTAACCATAAAATATAAAATTATTAAATTCATTACATTAAAGAAGAATGTCTATTCGTGAAGAAACACAATAAAAAAAAATGAGAAGACAAACTAAAAACTTGAAAAAGATATTTAAAACGCATGAAACAGAAAATTTAGTAACTAGAATATATAAAAAGTTCTCACAAATCATTAAGAAGACAATTAGCTTAATAGAAAACCAGGCAAAAGCATGAATAACCATTTCACAGAATCAGAAAAACAAAAAGATCAGGAACATACTAAAAAATATTTAACCTCATTAAGAATTAGAGAGATTTAAGAAAAATAACCTTAACTGGTTTGGCTCAGTGGATAAAGCATTGGCCTGGGGACTGAAGGGTCCCAGATTTGATTCCAGTCAAGGGCATGTACCTTTTTGTGGGCACATACCCAATAGGAGGTGTGCAGGAGGCAGCTGATCAATGTTTCTCTCTCATCAATGTTTCTAACTCTCTATTCCTCTCCTTTCCGATCTGTAATAAATCAATAAAAATATTTTTTTAAAAATAATTTTAGAGATTTAAATGACTAGCAAACTAAAAAAAAACAAAAACACAAACAAAACAAAACAAAACAAAAAACCCAAAAACTAGCACAGATGTAAAAATCTGTTAGAATTGAAAAGTGTGATAATGCCAAGATACAGAGCAACCATAATATTGTACAGTGGTGCCTCGCATAAAGAACGCCTCGCACAGCGAACGCTGCACACAACGAACTTCATTTCATGATTCATACAACGAACTTCGTTTCACACAACGAAGTCGCCCGAGCTTCCACGACCGCTTTGCCCGAGCTTCCACGACTGCTTCGCCCGAGCTTCCACGATCGCTGCCGATGTATTGCATCCTTCCGCGCAGGCACTGCAGGCAGTCGTAAGTCACTGCGCTTAACTTAAGCACATATCGCGGCAATCGTTCTTCATTACGAATTAAATCACGCACGTATCACGGCAGTTGTCCTTTTAAGTTAAACTCAATATTTTTTTATATCATGGCTTCTAAAAAAAGCAGGAAGGTGATTTCTGTTGAAATGAAACAGGAAATAATTAGAAGGAGTGAATGTGGGGTAAAACAGTGTGACCTCGTCAAAGAGTTTGGCCTCAGCAAGACCACCATTTTCACCATTTTGACAAATAAGGATGCAATCAAATCAGCCAAAGTAGCCAAAGGAGTATCAAAACTATTTCATGAAAAACAGAGGTCTTCAATCCACGAGGAAATGGAGAGGCTATTAGCGATTTGGATTAAGGACAGGCAGGTGAAAGGTGACGTAACAACCCAAGATATTATCTGTCACAAAGCCAAGAGAATTTATGACGATCTAAAGAAAAACGTCCCTGGAAGTAGCAGCAATCAAGATAATGAAGAAGAATTCAAAGCCAGCAGGGGATGGTTTTTTAGATTTCAGAAAAGGTGTGGAATCCACAGCGTTACTATGCATGGTGAGGCTGGCAGTGCTGACAAGAAAGAAGCAGAAAAGTTCTCTATTAACTTTCAAAAATGTATTAAGGATGAAGGATACTGCCCACAACAAGTGTTCAATGCCGATGAAACGGGTCTTTTCTGGAAAAGAATGCCGAGCAGAACCTTCATTACAAAAGAGGAGAAGAAATTGCCAGGACACAAAGCCATGAAGGACAGACTTACCCTTATGTTTTCGTCTAATGCCAGCGGAGACCTCAAGATCAAACCTCTATTGGTTTATTACTCTGAAAATCCAAGAATTTTCAAGAAAAATAACGTTATTAAGTCCAAACTGCCCGTCCATTGGAAGTCCAATCAAAAAGCCTGGGTGACCCAAGTTAGTATCTTCAACGAATGGATTCTGGAAACCTTTGCTCCTGCCGTGAAGAAATTCTTGCTGGAAAAAGAACTGCCGCTCAAAGCCCTTCTGATACTTGACAATGCCCCTTCTCACCCAAAAGACCTAGAGGAAATATTGCAGGAAAATTATCCTTTTATCAAGGTGCAGTATTTGCCACCAAACACCACATCCATTCTCCAGCCAATGGATCAGCAAGTTATTGTGAACTTTAAAAAACTCTACACTAGAGCCCTCTTTAATAAGGTGTTTGAAGAATGCGAGTTTGGTGGAGACAATATGACTGTCCGAAAGTTTTGGAAGGAGAAATTTGATGTCCTTATGGCAATACGACTTATACAGAAGGCCTGGGAAGAAGTGTCACAAAGGACCCTCATTTCTGCTTGGAAGATACTTGTGCCTTCGTGGACCCAGGAAGAAGCAGTAGTTGATGACACAGAAGTGGTGAAGGACATCATCACAGTGGCCCAAAGGTTGGAATTAGAGGTAGAGGAAGAGGATGTAGAGGAGCTTATTGAGGAACACGAAGAAGAGCTGACAACTGAAGAGCTCCAAGCACTTCTGGTCCAGCAACAGGACAATGCTCAAAGGGAAGCGTCATCTGATAATGAGGAGCAACAATCAAACAATCAACCAATCCCAACTGCTGACATCAAGAACATCCTGGTCAAATGGAAAGCAGTTCAGGAGTTTACCAATGCCCACTATCCGGATTCAGCTGAAGCAAACAGGATCAACGATCTTTACTCCGATACTCTTGTCCGTTATTTCCAGCAGATGTTGGAGAAAAGAGAAAAACAAACGACTTTGGACAGGTTTTTCATGAAACCATCGGCCAAAAAGCAGAAAATGGATGAAGATGTGCAAGATTCGGTAGACTCTACTTAGTCTGTCTTAAAATTAAAAAAAAGTGTGTGTTTTTTTTAAAAAATTATGTTTTTAGATGTATCTAAATAAAAATAATAACAAAAAATTTATCTTTTTTTTATGTCATCTTAGCATATTTTATGCTACAGAACGAATTATTTTTTTTAACATGTATTGTTATGGGAAAACGCGTTTCACATAACGAACTTTTCGCATAACACACTTGCTCCTGGAACGAATTAAGTTCGTTGTGTGAGGCACCACTGTACTTAGATTCTGATATCTGCTTATGAAAGCTTAAAATCTTGCAATCATTTTGGAAAACAATCTTGTACTGTCTTGAACATGCACATGTTGTATGATTCAGCAATGCAACAAATGGATTAATAAATTGTAAGACAGTTTTAAATCAGAATCTTTAAAAATGAAAATGAATAAACCATAGCTCCACACAACAATGTGGATTAAATTCTAATGTGATATTGATGAAGAATAAAGGTTTCAGAATATACACAATAAAATTATGTGTTCATAAAAATAAAAAAGTATGGAAATCAAGTACATTACGTATGCATTCATGAATAAGAGAAAATTCTTTAAAAAACAAAATACAAATATTCAGGAAATTCTAAGTGTGTTGTAGGCAGAGGAACCAGGAGAATGAGACAGGGATATGGAAGGAGCACACAGGGATAGAAAATATTTTTATATATGATGTGCAAGTTTACATACATGTAGATATACGTGTATGTACATAGAAAAGTGCTAAAGGATACAAATTAAAATGACATTGGTGCTTATTGCTAAAAAGTATAAATTAGGTAAAATATAAAATTTAATTTTAACACTATATTTCTCTATTTGATTGTTTTTCAAAAATCATGTACTATTTTGTAAAATTATATTTTAATGAAAATTAAACACAAATATCAGTCTTTTTTATCCAACTTTTATTTTATTTTAATCATAACTATCCTAATGGATGTGCAGGGGTACTCATTATGTTTTTTTTTTAAATTTAAAATCTTTATTGTTTAAAGTATTACATAAGTCTCCCTTTTCCCCCATTGACCTCACCCTTAGCACTCCCACTCCTCAGCACATGCCCTCACCCCCCCATCTTTGTCCATTGGTTTTGCTCATATGTATGCATGCAAGTTCTTTGGTTGATCTCTTAACCCTTCACCTCCCTGCCTTCCTCGTTAGTTGGACAGTGTGTTTGATGTTTCCATGACCCTGGTTCTATTTTGGTTCCTCAGTTTATGTTTTTCATTATATTCCACAAATGAGTGAGATCATGTGATATTTATCTTTCTCTGACTGGCTTATTTCACTTAGCAGAATGCTCTCCATGTCCATCCATGCTGCTGCAAATGGTAAGAATTCCTTCTTTTTTACCACAGTGTAATATTCCATTGTGTAGATGTACCATAGTTTTCTAATCCACTAATCTGCTGATGGGCACTTAGGCTGTTTGCAAATCTTAGCTATTGTAAATTGTGCTGCAATGAACTACACCACCCTGAATGAGCCCGATCTCTTCTCCTCTCTTTCTGACCCTCAGCACCAAAAAGGCCTGCCAAAAGCCAATACATTTCTATATGATTTTTTTCAAAAGGAGTTCAGTCACTATACCTGCTATTCTAAGACAGATTTTTGCTATGACTTGGCTGGTGATGGACTATGGCTATGATTTGGTAAGGAGGAAGGCTATCAGAGTTTTTTTGTATGTAGAGGTCACTATAAACTAATCTGTTCTAACTCATGGGTTGCCAGAATATCAGAAATAAATGAAATTGCATTTTTCTCTTCCTGAGCAAAGTTTTTCTTTTCTTTTCTTTCTCACTTGCTAATGGCATTTTTATTGCTGTTGTCCTGTACTTTTCCATCCAATTAAATCCCCTGTGAATGTAGTCTTGCCAATGATTCAAAAGCAGTTATAAG
Source organism: Pipistrellus kuhlii (assembly GCF_014108245.1). NCBI lineage: Eukaryota > Metazoa > Chordata > Mammalia > Chiroptera > Vespertilionidae > Pipistrellus > Pipistrellus kuhlii. The sequence continues at coordinate 33,190,002 of NW_023425471.1, forward strand.
TTTTGAATATCTGCTTATGCTCTTGTTTCCCATAACAGCTTTCCCTCCTTCCTCAGAGTCTTTCTACTAGGCCTTGTATCAACAAGTTCGTAGAATATAAGCATATAAGCCTAGAAACAATATTGAAATAATTATTAAGTATATGTATGTGTGTTTCTCATCATTTAATCTAATGACATTTCCTTCTAAAAGACCTTGTCACAAAAATTGGCATTTTTTCCTCGATGGTGGTATTGTCCATTTCATACACTAAAAGAAGGTAGAATCAAGGCAGCACCATGCTGATTTTTCTGACTGCTATACTTCTTGTCCATTTTAACCCCAAAGCTTTCTTTCTCAGGCCTTTCTTCTTTCCCACTCCCATCAGCCCTTCAAAAGGGCCTGCTGCCTGGTAAAGTATAAAGGATTAAGAAAAACATTCTTGCTGTGAATCAAAGCCCCAAACTGCTCACTTTCATTTTTAAAAAACAGCATTATTATAAAGTTGGAAAAAATCACCACAATAGCAGTATATATTGAAGAGTATAAAACATCTTGAACTAAGAACATAGCAAAGGTTTGCTCTTAGAAAACTGAAACACACACACACACACAAATCCAAATTCTCCAAGTTGTGAATTTCAAAACAGAAGAAATAGTCTGTGATTTAGAGACAAAAATGTCAAATACAATACAGAGTTTATATGATGGAATACAAAATTAATAATATATAAGCATCACAAGAAACTTTAGCATGAGTTGATCAGACATTCTGCAGTAGGGAAGACTATATCTGTAGCATAGGCTTCTTCTGCTATATTTCTTAAAATGCACCTCACTGACAAGTTTTAATCATCTTTTGGCTCCTTTTCTATCTCTTCCCCCTCCTCTCTTCATCACCACCCTTTCTGTTCACTGAATACTTTACACCACAAAAATTCTTTCTCTATTACTGTTTGCCAAAATAATTCCAATGTTGGTTCTGCCAGGTTACCTGATAGGTATAGGCCCTGACTTTCCTCTGGCTCTCATCACCTTTCTCAGGCTGGATGCTCTTCTTATGTTGATGGCTACAGAGTAGTCTGAAAAATGAATAGTCCTATAGTTGAAACTCAATCATTGACTTATAATAATGGAGCTGTCCTTGGAGAAAAAAAACACACACAAAAAAACTGGTAGCAACATGTTTGGATGCTAAGCTTTAGCTAAATGAGGACCAGAGGGCAGGCCATCTGCCTATGCAAACTACTGCTAATAGGAGTTTTACAAAATATTTTGGCTGCCATCCTACAGTAGCACCAGCCAGTGTTATCTTTCGTGCCAGGCACCTGTGATTAGGATCATGGGAGGCTGTCACTTTGATGTACATGCAGAACAAAGCATAAGATTTTTTAAATTGATATCTAAGAAGTATATTTTTTTAGTATAATTTTCCATTGTGAGGAAACACATTTCCATTAGACTTCCTATTATCAAGATAAATGCAAAAATAAAATCTTAGAAAATAGTTTAAAATTTAAATGGCCATTGGCCAAAATATTTTTATTTTCTGAGAAATCTGATTCTTACAGGCTAAAGTGCCAAATTATTCTATGGTTACTTGAGAATTGCCTTTGGAAGGCATTAAACCCCCTAGAGTTTTTGACTAATGGGAAAAACTGTTTTATGATGGTTGGTTGCTATGGTCATTTAATCCCCCCCCCCCCCCCATTTTGTCACTTGGCCATTTGCAAAGTAAAAATTCCAAGGGTGCCCTAACCGGTTTGGCTCAGTGTCTAGAGCGCCGGCCTGTGGACAGAAAGGTCCTAGGTTCAATTCTGGTCAAGAACATGTACCTTGGTTGTGGGCACATCCCCAGTAGGAGGCATCTGATCAATGTTTCTCTCTCATCAGATGTCCAACTCTCTATCCTTCTCCCTTCCTCTCTGTAAAAAATCAATAAAATATATATATATATATTTTAAAAGAATCCAAGGGTACATAAATATGAGAATCATTGTTAGGAAGAGTAGTAACTCTTATAATTCCCAAAGTTAGAACCATGCCACCTAATAGAGAATGGCAGTTGTTTTTTTGGAAAAATAAGGCTTAGGTTCTTAAGCCAATCTGCTTCTGTTACAAAGGAGTAATATTGCAAATGGGCAAGCAAACCAATGAGGTATTTGATCTATAAGAGAATTCTAATCTCAGCAGGACAGTGTAAATCTATACTCTGTGGAGTCTTTCAGTCTGGGAAACCAGCTGTGCCAGATTAAAATTTATAAACTCGGCCTCAATGAACTTGGTTCCCTGTAACTGAAGAAAGAAAAAACATGATCTTTCTTAGGATGGATTTGACTCAGGCATGTCTGCATGATTTCAAAACCATAGGTTAGGTTAGTCAGCTCAATCAAACATTTACTAGTCTCAGTGGTTAAAAAAAATCTCAAGAAATAATACTTTTTTATTTTTTGCCCCCAATCCATTGGACAGTTTTTTTTTCTTTTTTATTTTTGCCAATTGAATTTCCATTGTATAAAGAGAGCCTAAGGCCATGATTCCTAATCCTTTTTAACGACTCAAGTTGTCTCCAAGAATGTCAGGAGCTGTCAAAAAAAATTCAAAATAAAATTACTTTTAATTCATTTCATATTGCAAAAATATGTCACATAGTAAGTTATTGAAAGTCATGAACTCAAATACAGTTTCACAATTTCAAAGCATACCAAGAATAAATGATCCAGCCCAACACTATTACAGAGTTTTTTTCCCCTCTCTTTAAATGTTCAGTAGAGAGGTTTTTTAAATGATCTTTTCAGAAGTGGTGGTGAAACATGCTGGTTTTCAGTGGGCTGATTTTTAAAAAAATATATTTTATTGATTTTTTACAGAGAGGAAGGGAGAGTGATAGAGAGCCAGAAACGTCGATGAGAAAGAAACATCGACCAGCCGCCTCCTGCACATCCCCTAGCACATGCCCCTGACCAGAATCAAACCTGAGACCTTTCAGTCCACAGGCAGACTCTCTATTCACTAAGCCAGACTGGCTTCTGCTTGAAGCTTTTTGACCCATAAAATTAAAATATTCAAAAATATCTGGTTACAAGCAGGTCTAAATCCAGGAGTTTAAACATATTCCTACCTCTCTTAGCTCAGCTTTTACCTGTACTTGTTTGATGCACTTTTCTCATATAGGCTGTTCTATATCCAGGGGGATTCTCCCTAAGTCAAGGCATTAATCCTAAGGCTACTTATACAAACTAGCCACCCTGACATAAAGAAGTGACCCAACAAAAATCCTAAAGTTCACTCTTATTTGCTCTGGTCATGTCCATGTAGACAAACAAATATGTGTGATGTTGATCAAGTCTGGGTCATGGTACTATTTCTGAGATCAAGAATTCTTCTCAAACCCAGTGGACCAGAGAGTGATTTGTTCTGCATAGCAAAAGGAGAATAAAATAAAATAATCTCCCCACTCTCCAGCCCATAGTCTTTCAAGGCGCGTCTTCCCAGATGTGTTTGGGCACTACCCACAGGAATCCTTCACTCCTTCAGTCACACACAAACACACAGACACACACACCACACACCTCTACCTCGGCCAGCCAGGCTTTCCGAATTTGGGGTCCCCCAGGGTCTTGGGAATCCCAGAGAATCCCAGGAAATCCCAGGCAACACCCCAAATGTTGTACCGAGATTCCGTGACCCCCTTTTAGCATCCTAAAAGAAAAATACATAAATAATGATGTTGGGTTGTCAAAAAAAGTTTACTTCCACATTACACCATGGGTATTCTTCTGTATACAAAAGTGTATATATGTAAAATAGAATCATTTTAAATACTTATCAAACAACTAAAATATGCCAGGCACTGTGCTTGTTCATCTCATCTTCCTCTCCAAAAACTTTGAAAGATAGGAGAAGGAGCTTGGGTTGTGTTAAACTGGAGCTTTCTTGAAACTGAAGATCCTGGATGCTAGTAAACTGTGTGGATGTCAGAATCAGTGAAGGTTTCTCTGAGAAAGGCACACAAATGGAGCAGAGAAAGACATGTTCTTGACCCCAAGACAGATCAGGAAAATTTAGACAGTTATACATGTTGTCTGTAATCTTCATAACAAGCTAAACTAAGTTATATTAGCTGCATTTTTCAGAAGAAGAAACTAAGGCTCAGAGAGGTTAAATTATTTTTGTAGAAACCTCTAAAAGTTAGAAAGTGTCTAAGCAGAGATCTGAACTCAAATATATATAGTACAAAAACTTGTACTCTTTCCACTACATTGTACAGCACTCATGATTTATATTGCCATTGCCTATATACAATTTTATATAAATGGATAAAATGTTATACTTTGACAATAAGGACTGAAGATGGCTTGAATGCAATCTAGATAGGAAGGACTGACACATGAAATCTGACAATAGTAAAAACAATATTCTATGTTTGAAGCAGAGAAAAGTGGATTCCCTCTCTCATTTGACAAGACTGCTGACAGCACTAACCACCTTAACATCCCAGAACATCCTTGATCTCATCATTCCACCCTTTTGATTTCAAGATAACTATATCTTGGAAATTAAATATTGCAGTCATCATTGATGCTGCCTATAATGTAAGTAGAAAGCATTACATTAGCTTTGAAAACTATTTTCAGTAATGTTCTTTACCATACAAGTGAATGCTTAAGAATATCTCATGGCAGAACATATCACAATTAAACACAGAAATATTGAACAGGCTGATTGCAACCAGTTAACTCCATCATGCAGAAAATCATACATTATTTCAAAAATAAAATGAGAGTTATTCCAGAGAACATACCAAAAACTAGAGAGAAGGCTTTTCAAATATTTTAATCTTGTAATGGTTTCCCTAACACATTAACAATTTAATTATTAACAGCATGTATATTGCATGCAATAGTATTATTTGAGTATCAATAGAATCTTTCATTATAGTGATTTATATTATAAAATCAGCCTTCCAGTACTAGAAGGTTTACATTTTAGTAGATGGCATTGGGCAGCTTTATGTGGTTAAACTTTGTCAGCATTTTCATTATCAGCATTTATTGTTTGTCTCTGAACTATTTCACAACCATTCTAAATTGTATCTGGCTAAAACTTAGCATCTAAATTGTCAGCATAGATAGAATTCTGTCACAAAGAAAATCCCAGAGTCAGTCTAATGAGCTGAATTGTATATATAGCACAGTCATTTTTTAGGTAGCACTAATTTCTATTTTTAATCCTATAATAACTAAAACAGTGAGATAATTATGATACACAAGACATTTTTTTAATGACAAAACTATTAATATATTCATTTCTTAAGTAGTTTTCTCAAGTAAGGCTAGGAATCTTGGAATCTTTGCTTTCATCCTAAGAATTAATTTCAGCCAAGTTGTGGTGAAGGTATTTTTGCTTTAGTTATTTGGCATAATTCACCGACTTGAGTGTTTTCTAAAATGTTACAGTTTATGTTAAAACTTTTTGTTTGAAGATTGACTCAGACTGTCTTCCCATAGTTAGAGTGGGACAGAATTGATGCATTGCAGGCTCCTCTGCTGCTTTGTGTGATCAACACTGTCTAACAAGTTGGGAAAAATCCATTTTGATGCTACTTCCCCAATTAGACCTGTTAAATGTTCTTTGAATGACTACATTTGGTTTTAGTTTTACACCCAGATACATTGCTAAGCTAATGTTTTAAAGTAGAGTAAACTACATTACCACTTACATTAATTTCTAAGAGGTGCCTTTTTTTTTAAACAAATTTCTAAATATAACCAAATGAAATTGTAATTGTTTTGTTGAGATTCAGTGTAACTTGATTACCCTCTAACTACTCAGTAATTTTTGGAAATTCTGTTCATTTGGTGTAAACAGTTGCAGATGACTTGTATGTGTATAAGAAAACTGTGTCATTAGCATACTTTCTGAGAACCCCTTTGAATATGTGCACATATTTGGAAGCTCTGTGAGGGAAATGGTGCATTCATTACAAAACTATCTACTGAAACAGTTACTATGTGCAAGAGGTAAGTTCTCTGGGGGATATAAAGTTATAAGATGGCTCACCCTTAAAGAAAATTACTATCTACCATGAGAAATAAGATCTACATAAAAATATTACTTTTTTGTAAAGGCAATATTGGATAAAGGTCAGATAGAAAGTGACTGAAATCCCTGAACAAAGCTCAGCTCTTTAATTTTTGTTTTCCTAAAATAGATGAGGCACATATACTTATCCTTTGATTACAATAAAACAAACTCTTTTTAATACTGTTTGATGAAACTTGTTAAATCAGGTTGCTGTATTATGACACATAATTTATTGGGTCAAACAAAACTTCTTCACAAACTTGGCAATTTTCATTTCTTCTGTATGCTTGGTCAGTAAATTCTTATAGCATTGTAATTTTTAAATAGCTGGGTTAAACCAAGGCTATCTTTAGGCTATTGCAACTGTGACTTTGTTGTTAAAATCTGTATGTCCAAAATTATATTTAAAACTTAACTAGTTCTTGTTTCATACCTGAACATTTATGAATGTTATTCTGTGTAAGTATAGGTAATAGACTTGGGGGGAAGGGAGAGAGAGAGAGAGAGAGAGAGAGAGAGAGAGAGAGAGAGAGAGAGAGAGGGAGAGAGAGAGAGAGAGAGAAATCTGCTTGGTTGAAAAAAGTGAAGTACTAACCAGAACAGCTCTAAGTCTTTCAATCAAACAACATAAAATGATGTCACTTGAAAATTTGTTGTTGTTGTTAATCCTCACCTGAGGATATTTTTCCATTGATTTTAAGAGAGAGTGGAAGAGAGATGGGAAGGCAGAGAGAAACATCAATGTAACAGAAACAAATCAACTGGTTGACTCCTGCATAAGCTCTGACCAGGGTCTAGGCCAGAGAGGAGCCTGCAACCAAGGTGTATGCCACCCTTGATGGGAATCAAACCTGGGACCCTTTTTTCCATAGGCTGATGTTCTATTCATTTAGTCAAACCATCTAGGGTGAAATATATATATATATATATATATATATATATATATATATATATATATATATATATATATAATTTTAAGTCTAGACTCTCCCAGTGGAAAAGTTAATGTTTTCAAATGAAGATCCCTCTAGAAGTAATTGTATACAATATTTAATGTCACCTACTGCTATTACTTATTCACTAACAATTAGTAAGCTACCAAATAATTTCTGAGATAGGGACATTCTTCAATGGCTACCTATAATAAAGTAAATGTGGTGACACTATTTATTGCAGCCCAATAAATATTATGAAATTTTAATTGATGTATTTAAAGAATTTTGTGATTCAGGAGAAGTAAAGAATCAAAACATAAAGGTTTACAATCTTGACTACTTATGAAAATTATTTGAAGATGAAAAGCAAATTAAACACATCTGCTCTATTTAAATTTTCTTGGGCAGGTTAAAATGAAGACAGTCTTTGCTTTTTCAGGTTGTCTTCCTGTACAACACTCATAGTTATGTTCTAACACCTCACTTTAATAACTAATAAATATATTGCACTACTTCATAGTTATTGATTTTTTCCCATTTTTATTAAGTTATTATATGTGTACATATCTTACCACTACCACCCCATACTACTCCCCAATGTTTTGCACCCATTGGTTATGCTTATATGCATGCATACAAGTCCTTTGGTTAATTTCTAATCTCCCCCACATCTCCCTAACCTTCCTGCTGTAATTTGACAGTCTTTACTGCCTCTGTATTAATCTTTTTATTCATCAGGTTATAATGTTCTTTATTTTCCAAAAATGAGTGACATCATGTGATATTTATCTTTCTCTGACTGGCTTATTTCACTTAACACAATGCTCTCCAGGTCCATCAATGCTGCTGCAAATGGTAAGAATTCCTTCTTTTTTACCACAGTGTAATATTCCATTGTGTAGATGTACCACAGTTTTCTAATCCACTCATCTGCTGGTGGGCATTTAGGCTGTTTCCAATCATAGCTATGGTGAATTGTGCTGCTATGAACATAGGGATGCATATATGCTTTCTGATTGGTGTTTCTAGTTTCTTGGGATATATTCCTAGAAGTGGGATTACTGGGTCAAATGACAGTTCCATTTTTAGTTTTTTGAGGAAACTCCATACTGTTCTCCACACTAGCTGCACCAGTCAGCATTCCCACCAGCAGTGCAAGAAGATTGCTTTTTCTCTGCATCCTTGCCATTGCTTGTTGATCTGTTGATGATAGCCATTCTGACAGGTGTGAGATGGTACCACATTGTATTTTGATTTGGTTTCTCAGATAATTAGCGACTTTGAGGGTGTTTTCATGTGTCTCTTGGCCTTCCTTCTGTCTTCTTTCAAAACGATTCTATTTAGGTCTGTTGCCCAACTTTTTATTGGATAATTTATCTTCCTTTTATTAAGTTGTATAAGTTGCCTGTAGATGTTGGAGTTTAAACCTCTATCAGTGATAACATTTGCAAATATGTTCTCCCATACAGTGGGATTTTTTGTTGTTTTGTTGATGGTTTATTTTGCTGTGAAAAGTTTTTTTTATTTATTTTTATTTTTTATTTTGATGTAGTCCTATTTATTTTCTCTTTAGCTTCCATTGCCCTAGGGGCAGTATCAGTGAAGAAGTTCTTTTGGCATATGGCTGAGATTTTTCTGACTGTGGATTCTTCTAGTATTTTTATGGTTTCTCACCTTATGTTTAAGTCCTGTATCCATTTTGAGTTTATTTTTGTATGTGGTGTAAATTAGTGGTCTGCTGTCATTTTTTTTTGCATTTATCTTCCAATTTTTCCAACATCATTTGTTAATGAGACTGTCTTGACTCCATTGTATGTTCATGCCTCCTTTGTCAAATATTAATTGAGCATAGTGGTTTGGGTCGATATCTGGATTCTCTATTCTATTACATTGGTCATATGTCTATTCTTGTGCTAGTACCAGGCTGTTTTGAGAACAGTGTCTTTGTAATCTGGTATTGAGATCCCACCTACTTTTTTCTTCTTTCTCAGGATTGCTGGGGTTATTTGGAGTCTTTTTTTTATTCCAGAGGAATTTTTGGAGAGTTCTTTCAAGGTCTGTGAAATATGACATTGGTATTTTATTGGGGAGTGCATTGAATCTATAGGTTGCTTTGGGTAGTATGGACATTTTAATGAAGTTGATTCTACCAATCCATGAACATGGTATGTCTTCCATCTATTTACATCTTCCTATATTTCTTTTTTTCAGTGTCCTAAAGTTTTCTGCATATAGGTCTTCTATAATACCTCCTTAGTTAAGTTTAATCCTAGGTATCTTAATTTTTTTTTTTTGGTGTGATGGTAAATGGGATTGCTTCTTTAGTCTCTCTTTCTGTAAGTTTACTATTGGTGTATAGAAATGCCATACATTTCTTGACATTAATTTTGTATCCTGCTACATTAACAAATTTATTTATTTATGTCTATTAGTTTTTTGATGGAGTCTTTCAGGGTTGTTGTTTTTTTTATATACAATATCATGTCACCTGCAAACAAGGACAGCTTTACTTCCTCTTTTCCAATTTGAATGCCTTTTTATTTCTTCTTTTTGTCTAATTGCAATGGCTGATACTTCCAGTACTATGTCGAACAGAAGTGGTGAGAGTGGGCATCCCAGTCTTATTCCTGTTCTTAGGGAAAATGATTTTAGTTTTTGCCCATTGTGTATGATGTTAGTTGTGGGTTTATCATATATATCTTTTATTATGTTGACATATGATCTTTCTATTTTTGAGAGTTTTTATCAAAAAAAGGTGTTGGATTTTGTCAAATGCTTTTTCTGCATCATTTGATATGACTGTGTGTTTTTTATCTCAATTTGTTTATGTGATATATCATGTTTATTGATTTATGGATATTGTACAATCCTTGCATTCCTGGGATAAATCCTATTTGGTCTTGGTGTATAATATTTTTGATGTACTACTGGATCTGATTTGCTAGAATTTTGTTGAGAATTTTGGCATGTACGTTCATGAGTGATATTGGCCTGTAATTCTCTTTCATTGTGTTGTCTTTATCTGGTTTTGATATTAGGGTGATGCTGGCTTCATAGAAGGAGTTTGGAAGTGTTCCTTCTTGCATGTTTTGGAATTGTCTGAAGAGGATAGGTTTTAGTTCTTCCTTGAATGTTTGATAAAACTCCCCTGTGAAGCCATCTGGCCCCAGGCTTTTGTTTGCCAGAAGCTTTTTGATGACTGCTTCAATTTTTTCCATAGGTATTGGCCTATTGAGATGTTTAGATTCTTCCTGATTGAGTTTTGGAAGGTTATGTTTTCCTAGAAATATGTTCATTTCCTCCAGGTTGTCCAGTTTGTTGGAATAGAGTTGTTCATACTATTTTTTTTTTAAACAATCCTTTGTATTTCCATGGGGTCTGTTGTTATTTCACCTTTTTCATTTCTGATTTTGTTTATTTTGGTCCTATCTCTTTGGTTATTGTTGAGCCTGGCTAGAGTTTCATCAATCTTGTTTATCCTTTCAAAAAACCTTCTCTTGGTTTTGTTGACCTTTTATATTGTTTCTTTGATCTCTATGTCATTTATCTCTGCTCTGATCTTTATTATTTCCTTCCTTCTGTTTACACTGAGCTTTTCTTGTTGCTCTCTTACTAACTCTTTGAATTTTAGGGTTAGGTAATTTATTACCATTCTTTCTTATTTTTTGCAGTAGGCTTGTAGAGCTATAAACTTCCCTCTCAAGACTGTTTTTGCTGTGTCCCATAGATTTTTGCATTGTTGTGTTTTCATTGTCATTTGTTGCCATGATGCTTTTTATTTTTCCCTTGATCTTCAGTCATTGTTTAATAGCATGCTATTTAGTCTCCATGTGTTTGACTTTTTTGGATTGTTTTTAGTTTTATGCCACTGTCATCTGAGAAGTTGCTTGATATGATTTCTATCTTTTTGAATGTGAAGAGACTTTGTCTATGACCCAACATATGGTTTATCTTTGAAAATGACCCATGTGCACTTCAGAAGAATGTATATTCTGTGGGTTTAGGGTGAAATGTCCTGAAAATGTCAATTAATTCCATCTGGTTTAGTGAGTCATTTAGGATTGATCGTTTTTATTTTGCTAATTTTCTGTTTAGAGGATTTGCCCAATGGTGATAGTGAGGTATTAAAGTCTCCTACTATGATTGTATTCCTGTCAATCTCTCCCTTGATTTTCTCCAGGAGTTGTTTTTTGTTTGTTGTTGTTGTTGTTTTTTTTTGTATTTGGGTGTTCCTGTATTGGATGTGTATATGTTTACCAGAGTTATTTCTTCTTGTTGGATTGCTTCCTTTAGTATTATGAAGTGGCCTTCCTTATCTCTCTTTATGTCCTTCTCCTTGAGATCTAAATTTTCAGATATAAGTATTGCTACCCCAGCTTTTTATTTCATTTCCATTCACCTGAAAAAAACTTTTTTCAACCCTTCACCCTCAGTCTGTGTGTCTTTTATTCTGAGGTGGGTTTCTTGTATACAGCAGATATATGGATCTTGTTTTCTTATCCAATGTATTACCCTCTGTCTTTTTATTGGGTTATTTAATCCATTTACATTTAAAGTTATTATTGATAGGTACTTATTTGTAGCCATTTGTATTCTTTACCCCTGTGTTCTTTCTTCACTTCCTATTCCTTCCCCCCCCCCCCCGCCCCCCAGTACAGTAGACCTTTTAGCATTTCTTACATTGCTGGTTCGGTGGTAGTAATAAATTTCCTTATTCATTATTTTTTGTGAAGCTTCTGATTTCACCTTCAATTTTAATTGATAGCCTTGCAGGGTACAGTATTCTTGGATTCAGACCCTTCTTTTGCATGACTTTATACAATATATTTCATTCCATTCCCTTCTGGAGTGATGAGTTTCTGTTGAGAAATCAGTCACTACTCTGGTAGGGATTCCTTTGTAACTTTCTGTCTCTCAGGCTGCTTTTAAGATTCTAACTTCGATGTTGGTGTTTGCCAATTTAATTATAATGTGCATTAGCATTGGTCTTTTGGGGTTCATTTTGCTTGGGACTCTGTGAGCTTCTTGGATTTGTGTGGGTTTTTTCTTCCCTATATCAGGGAAGTTTTGTGTCATTATTTCTTCAAACAGGTTTTCTATTCCTTGCTCAGTTTCTTGTCTTTCTGGTACCACTATTATGTGGATGTTGTTTTGTTTCGTGTTGTTCCAAAGTTCCATTAGGCTTTCCACCTGCTTTTTATTTTTATTTTTTTTTCTAGAAGCTGTTCTACGTAGGTATTCTTTCACACCTTGTCTTCTAGCTCACTGATATGATCCTCAAATTTGTCTTCCATTCTCTTCAGCCACCTTATGATTTTTTAGGTAAAGCAAGACTTAAAAGCAATCCCTACCCTAAAACAGCTTCCAACCCACCCTGTTCTTACCCTCCCCTTGCTGCATGTATCATCTTCTGCTGCTTTTTATAAGAATACTTTGATATAAACAGTGTATGAAGCAATGACAAAATTATAACTTGGGGGACAAAAAAATAACCTCAGTTCATAACATGACCCCAATTTTCTGATATGTTCAGCCCCAGAATAGCTTTTTTCCTATTTAAAATATCTAAATGTGGTCACTATGTAGACTTGGATTAATGAACATGACATCAGTTGTGGAAGTTGTTTGCAGCAGGTTCATGAAAAGGAAGCCTATTCTATTTACAGGAGGCCATGAAAAAGTATGGTGTCCCTGATTCCTCTTCACTTGTACAAGGTGACCAAGTAGGAAGTTAAAAGAACTGGAGAAAGAAGCAGGGGACAACTTCTGGTTGAATAAGATTCATAGAGCAGTTTGCTTCTAAGTTGTCAAAATTACAAAATTAATATAAGTATTGACTGGACTTGCTTGTTTTCTTTAACCAGCTCCAGGATAAAAAACATTTCAAATTTAACCCTGTGACTAAAGAGGCATAAATTATCTCAGGTAATTGTTAGAGACCCTACACATGAAGTATCCTCATGTACATTTTACAGATAAAGACAAATTCTTAAGTAACTTTATCATAATCAAACCCTACTTTCCTTTCTTTCTTTTCTCATTATTGTTTGTGAATATTTCCTGAGTTGTCATTTACAGGCCATTCCACTTATCCACTTGGCAGTTGAGGAATTTGAGCCAAGAGGTGATTTTCGGGCTCCTTGATTCAAACACAAGAACTTTAAAAAAATATTGATTTTAGAGAGAGAAGAAGGAGAGAAAGAGAAGCATCACATTGTTCTTCCACTTCTTTATACATTCATTCGTTGACATATAAGAATACAAAAGAACTTTTTATTCATTATCCCACGAGGGACTAAATCACTTTACTCTCCATTGAAAAGTTAGGAATTTAAATTCATTACCTACTAGGTCCTGGAATGAAACCATCAATTTAGTTAGGTGTTAATCTAAATGTTTTAATTATTTTGGGGGAATGTCACAAAAGATAAATGTTGCACCTAGAAAAGTTACAATAGTGTAATTATGATTTAAATATTACAGCTATTCGTTTTCTACATGACTTTTTTTTTCACTGCACACCTACCTGGTGAGAACAATGAAAGTGTGGTTCCTACTCTTAATATAGAGGTTTCCAGATTTTCAAAAGGAATGTTTGCAGCATTTAAGAAAGGATTTAATGGATTTATGTCAGAACTGCAGTAAAATTTCTGTTGAAACATGAATTTTGTTAAATAAGAGACTAGTTTATTCTTTTTCCGCAGTAACTATTTTTCAGAAGGTTAATTGTTCTCCAGTATTCCAATTTATTTTTCTTTTTGTTATACAAATGTTTTACATCATTTTATAATGTCATAAAAATCAAATGGTGCTAAAAATTAGCATCCTTCTTTGTTGATGCATTGCTGTTGAATACTTTATGTTCAGAAGAGCTCTCTTTATGCTGGAAGAACATGTCAGGGCAGTAGATAGAAAATGATTGCATGTACCAGGGATCTTACAATAGTATGAATTGAAATAACACCTTACAATATAAAAGAAATCAATGATGCAATGTTGGAATGTAAACAAGAGTGGGATCTTATAATGTCCAGTGGCCTGGACACTTGCTAGCTGCTCCTCAAACATAGTTTGATAAAATGCATTGTAAGAGCATTTGGAAGGCATTCTACTTTCTTATAATTACATTTGTTTTTAAGTTTACTCAGGAAAACATAATCACCTAAACATAAAAGACCTATGAAAACAATTCTCAATAAAATAAATTGATTTCAGCTAAGCTAAAGTTTAGAAAAATATTATTTTGTTTAACTTTTGAAAAACTGGGCTATTAAATTGGTAAATAATATTTATAGTGGAACAGGAAAATAGTTGGAAACACATGACCTAATAAATTCATGTTTTAAGCCAAAATTTTGTTACCATTTATTGATTTTTTTAATGTGTTAATTATTTATAAACAAATAAAAAGTTAAAAATGCCCATAATCTCACCCTTTGAGAAAAAATTACCCATTAATTTTTTAAAAAATCTTTATTATTGAAAGTATTACATATGTCCCCTTTTGTCCCATTGACCTCTCCCAGCCTGCCCTCCAACCCCCATTCCAGGCTTTCACCCCCCCCATTGTCTGTGCCTATGGGTTATACATATATGCATACCAGTTTATTTGTTGATCTCTTCCCACCCACCCTCACTTGCCACCCCTCTGAGGTCTGACAGTCCGTTCGATGCTTCTATGTCTCTAGATCTATATTTGTTCATCAGTTTATGTTGTTCATTAAATGATACATATGAGTGAGATCATGTGACATTTATATTTCTCTGGTTGGCTTATCTCACTTAGCATTCAGGGTTTGTTGTTGGTGGTGGTGGTGTCTTTGTTTGTTTTTTACACAAATGAGCTCACATTTTTCATATTGTTTTATCTTAATTTTTTACTTCACTAGAAGTCATAAATACCTTGTCATTAAATGTTTTCTATTCAATTGCCTTTTATAACTGCATAGTATTTCATTCCATTTTTTCTATGTCCTCAAATGTAGCTAACCAAATCCTGGTTTGGAACACTAAATATAATCCTAAATTTTCACTGTTATAAACAATACTTTGATGAATACCCTAGTGTGTATATATATATATATATATATATACACATATATATATTTGTGTATTTATCTTTTAATTTTTTTAAATATAGTTCTGTAAGTAGATGTTCTGAGTCAAAGAATCTGAGTATTCTTAAGACTTGTGATATATATATATATATATATATATATATATATATATATTTCCAGATTCATCACTAGAAATGCTATATGGAATAAAATTCTTACCAGCAATGTGTAAGAGCATCTATTTCATTCTTTGCTCCCCAAGACTGGAATACCATTTTAAATGGCATTAGTAATTTTTAAATATTAATTTATTAGTGGCTAGGGAGCTGAAAACAACAAATCATTATTCAGGTGAATATGTGAAATGAAGTGAAAAGCTACATGAGAGCAGCATGTTGAAAATTGTAAGAACTAGTTCAGATTGCTACCCTTAAATCAATCAAATTTATTCAGTTAGTGAGTAAAAATAGAAACCACTTCCAAAAGCCTGGTTCCCATTGCATTATTTACTGGGTGGTCCAGCGCTACCCATACAGAAATTTCCTATTCCAGAATGCATATACTGCAGCAGATGCTTAGAGCTAAGGATTTTTATCTTTGCATTGTTTGTGAAGTTTTTACTGCAGAACACCAAATATATTGTCAAATATCCTTGAGAGACCATTTGATTTACACCTTTTTAAATACCTTTTGTCTGACAACATTCCAATAAGTCTAATTTCACAGGAAATTAAAGGTTCCAAAGGCTTAATAGAAGGATCTATTCTATACTTGATTATGAATTTTTTTTAAAGTTGTGATAAATCCTAATGAATAATTTAATTTCATACAAATATTCAAGTAAGAGATTGTTATCTTTTTATATACCTAACTTTAGTGTAATGGGTTGAATAGTCTCCCACTCAAAAGAATTTTGTTTTTAAGTCTATCCAGAATTTCATATCTTGAACTTATTTGGAAATAGTCTTTGCAAATATAATTTGTTAATTTCTAATGAAATCATTTAGGACTTAGATTGGACCCTAAATCCAATGATTGGTGGCCTTATAAGAACCAAAGAGGACACTGAGGTACAAAGGAAAATACAATGTGAAGACGGAGGCAGACATTAGAATGATATGTCTTACAAGCTAAGGAATGCCAAGACTTATCAGCAACCACCAGCAGCTGAGAGGCATGTGATAGTTTCTCTCTCAAGCCTCAAAAATGAACTGCTCCTGCCAGCACCTTAATTTTGGACATATGGACCCCCGAACTATGAAAGAATAATTTTTTAAGCCACAAGTTTGTGGTTCTTTGTTACAGAAGCCTTTGGAGATTAATATACTTAGAAAGAGCCTTAATTCGATACTTTCAATAATTAATTTGGATAAATTTCCCTTGTCTATATCTACAAGATTTTCATTTTCTCCACTCGTTTATCACTTGAAAATACTTTACACTAACTAGCAGTAGTCAACTTACTACTCTCTGAAACCAATGGATATTTGGGGCTGTGTGGATTAGAAGTGTCTCAGTTTTTACACTGGCAAAAAAAAAAAAAAAAAAAAATCCCCTGCAAATCAAACCATAATTTGTTGTAATTCTGAAGTGCCTTCTTTCTTTCTTTTTAATATATTTTATTGATTTTTTTTTTACAGAGAGTAAAAGAGAGGGCTAGAGAGTTAGAAACATCGATGAGAGAGAGTCATTGATCAGCTGCCTCTTGCACATCCCCTACTGGGATGTGCCCGCAAGCAAGGTACATGCCCTTGACTGGCATCGAACCTGAGACCTTTCAGTCTGCAGTCCAACACTCTATCCACTGAGCCAAACCTGTTTCGGCAAGTGCCTTCTTTAGTAAAGTATGTGCCACAAAATTAAAACAAACAAACAAACAATGACATTCTTACAGCTAAATTATAGAAGCTATTTCCTTCCCCATTTTAGTACCTGAACTGACCCTTTTTTGTTGCTCTTCTTTTCAATTTCAGTAAGTTTTGTGTAAGATAATGGAAGGATGAAAGTATCCCCAATGTTTACTTAGGTCCAGGCATGAAACTGAGCTCTAGTTTGATTAACTAGATGCAATGGTAGTATTTAATGTAGAGAAGTATTTTGCAATAGAAAATATGAAGGACAATTTTGTTTTAATGCCCTGGTCAAACAAGTTCTATTTCCTCTCTACTTTTCCACTTACATTGTTGCAAATAATTATTAGGTCTAGTAATAATTAATGTCGTTTTCTAATACTTTTTTTAAAATCGAATTTATTTAAACAATACAACAAAATTTAATCAACAATATAGTTGCCGTTGTTTTCTACTACTTGTGCCCAACGCTCAGGAAGCATTTTAATCCCTCTGTTGTAAAACTCTTGTGATTTTGATGCAAAAAATTCTGTCAATGCATTTTTGAGGCATTCTTCATGATTAAATTTTTTTCCAAGAAGAAAGTTTTGCAAAGAACGAAACAAATGGTAATCGGAAGGGACAATATCAGGAGAATATGCAGGTTGAGGGAGAACTTCCCATTCCAACTGGCGCAGTTTTTCAGCAGTGATTCTTGCAGTATGCGGTCGTGCGTTATCGTGGTGAAGAATTACGCCCTTCTGATTAATCAGCGCGGGTTCTTTTTCTCTTAAAGCTTGGGCTAACCTTTCCAATTGGGCACTATACACTGCACTTGTAATGGTTTGGGTAGATGGTAAAAGTTCATAATGAAGAATTCCTTTAAAATTCCACCAAACACACAACATCACTTTTTTCGCATGCAAGTCAGGTTTTGGCGTGGGCTGCGGAGCTTCATTTTTGTCCAACCATTGAGGCCGCCTTTTCAAATTAACATACTGCACCCATTCTTCATCTCCGGTAACAATTTGCTCTAAAAACAGCAAACGGTTTTGACGAGAGAGGAGCGAACTGCAAATTGTGACTCTTTGATTACGGTTGTTGTCGGTCAGCTCATGAGGAACCCATTTTCCAAACTTTTGGACTTTGCCAAGTGCACGCAATTGATTGGAAATTGTTTTTTGTGAACAATTTAAAGTTGTCGCAAGCTCTTGTTGGGTAATTTGAGGATTTTGCACCAAAAGAGCTTGAAGAGCTTCTTGATCAAAATTGGACACACGGCCTCGACCACTCTTGTCATCTAACAAAAAATTTCCCTAGCGAAATTTCTCAAACCAACGCTGGCATTTTCTGGCGCTAACTGCATCTTGACCAAGAGCACTACAGATGTTTTTTGCAGCCTCACTTGCTTTTCTTCCTAATTGGAACTCGTAAAGCATGCAGTGCCGAATATGCTCTTCATCCGCCATCTTCTTAGCCCTAGTTTTGCAACAAAAACCAAACCAAACACAAACTTTTTCAAGCAAAACTTGTTAATTGCACTTCACATGTTCTGTAGATACCACGTGTTTGAAGGTTATGTCAATACAAGTCAACGCCAAGCAAGATTTTAAACGAATGTTAAAAAACGAAATTAATTATTACTAGACCCGATATATTTATATTTTCAGTTTGAACCTCTCTGTGACGCAAGCCTCACATTAAATCTCAGATCTTTTTAATGTTATGAAGTGACTGGAATGCAACTTTTTTTTGTTAATTCTCACCTTAAGATATTTTTCCATTGATTTTTGGAGCAATTGGAAGAAAACATCAATGTGAGAGAGACACATAAAATGGTTGCCTCCCACAGACACCTGACTGGGGCCGGGGATCAAGCCTGCAACCAAGGTATGTGCCCTTGACCAGAATTAAACTTGAGACCCTTCAGTCCAAGAGCCAACACTCTAACCACTTAATCAAACCAGCTAAGCCACAGAGTGCAACTTTTTAAAAAGAGTTAACCTCTTTCAAGGTTTTTATTCCTAAACTACTTCTTAAGTCCACAATGGAGTTCTTTATTTAAAGCATTGTTTTATCACTTTTCATCTATACTGCAAATAAGAAGATCCTTAGTCACAATAAACAGAAAAATCATAAACAATGCTACTATATTATATTATTAGTCTATTGCAGTCTAGCAAACAGCCCCAATATGTAAGAGACTTAATACAACAAACATTTATTATCTTACAATTTCTGTGGGACAGGAATCCAAGTGTCATCTGGGTGTCTCTGACTCAAGGTCTCTCACAGGACTGTAGTTACATTATTAGCAATGGCTGCAATCATCTCAAGGTTCTACTAGGGAAAGATCTAATTCCAAACATACTCCCATAGCTATCGAAAGGCTTTAGGTTGTCAAGGGCTGTAAGATGGAGATATCGGTTCCTTACCATGTGTGACTCTCCAAAGGCAGTTCAAAGCATCGTAGTTGTACTCCCTCAAAGTGAGTGAACAATACAGCAAAAGATCAAGAGAGGACACCCAAGGACGCAATCTCTTGGTACCCTATTCACATAAGTGGCATCCTGCCTCTTTTGCTGTACTATGTCATTTATAAGGGATTCTTGAATTCTGGCCCACAGTCAAGGGACAATGATGACACAAGGAGACATGAATACCAAAAGGCAGGAGCCATTGGGAACCATCTTAGAGGCTGCTTACCACATATGTCTAAAATATTATTACTGGATGAAAGGTCCCCAAAGATCCCCTCCAAAGCCATTAGATTGCCATATATAAATTTGTGACTATTTTAATAGCTTTGTATTATAATCATTAAAAACATCATTTGGTAAACTTTGGTATTCTAATAAAATGTGTGCATATTTCTAAATTTTGTTTGTTCTCCTAGAACAAGACATTTTAAATTATATTTTTGAGATTTTTTTAAATAAATAAAGTCTGAGTTTTCAAGTGTTACTGATTGCCAGATATTCTTACATATTGGGGGGGAGGGAAGAAAATTCCTCAATATTTTATGCATGCCACATCCCAGAGAGATCTTTTAAGCTTATGGGATACCAATTAGGTAATGAGGTCAATCAAAGCAACAAGAAAATCATCCTGAGTTACATTTTTAATTAGTTTAAAAAAAAAGCAAAAACACCCAATATTCAATATGGCCCAAACCTTAAGTTTCATGGCAAGAAATCATGAAAATAGTCTCCGGAGTTTTGATAATTTTATGTATCGTTTTTGGCCAGAAGCTCATACAATGTGACACATCACAAAATTGCCACACAGTTTTTAAAATGCGATTGACATTATTCATTTTATGCAAAGTTGGTAGAACATGCATGGCTTTTTCTTAACTCCCAATATAGTGACATCAGCCCTGAACATGCAATTCATATAAATCACCCTGGACTACAAATGAGGCTGACTTTATATACTACAGTGCCTGCTGATGCTAAAGACAATCAGCCTCATCACTCTTGCATAGCTAATATCTTATATAGCATTTCAAATGAATAATTTCAAGCCCAGTTGCATGGATATAATTTCTTAGCAATTTTTACTTATCTCTTAATGCTAGTCCTAAGTTTAATTGAGTGTCTAATAATTGCTCAATTTTGCTTTGTGGAAAGGTAGGCTGTGCTCATCTATTTGCATTGATGCCTAAAGTATTTTGTTTTTGTGATTCAGTCAAGTCCTTTTGGCTACTGATTAAACACATTACTAATATTTCCACTGACATGTTTTCCTGGGTACGTGTGTTAGTTTGGTGAATATTTATGAGTTCATCTGAACCATGTTCATAATATTTAAAGATTGTTAAGAAAAATTATGCTGGCTGACAGTGTTGTGACAAATGTGAACATCAGTGGTAGAAAGAGAAAAACCCCCACAACATTTACTTTGAAATGAGAAACCTTGTTATATATAAAAATCAGATGTGGTGATAAGGTTTATGAAGAAAAAAAAAGACTTCTAGGGGAAATAAAGGACAGCAAATTCACCTACAGCACAAAGCTTAAAGCTTAAGTTGCTAGATCAGTAATAAGCAAGGCACATAGAAAAATAACCTACTGCATGAGAATTGATCAAGATTGATGAAGAAACTCACCAAGTGATTAAGGAAAATTGTCACTGTATTAGAATTAAAATGTTACCCAGAAAATAGAATGAAATGTGAGAAATTGGTTTATTAAAGCGAAAAGGGGAAATTAAAGAAATTCAAATCATGGTAAATAAAGATGTATTGGTAAGAATTAATTGGAACCAAGGTATAGTAGATGGAAATAAGCTATGATTGATAAAAGTTGTTTAATCTCATAAAATAGTATTTAGCTAGAAGCTTAGCATGACAATATAAAAGAACAAAAGAAAGTGCTAGTGAAATATGAAGTTAATATTGCACACAGCTCCTTCACATTATCTTCACCACAGTTTACAAGAGATAAAAGTCATATTTCAGAGATTCCTGCAGATGAACATGAAATATTAAAACAAAAGAAAATGCTAAAACAGGTAACAACACAATTAGAATTATTAAATGCTGGTAATGTCTAAGACTTAAAAAACCTAAATTCTAACTTAATGAAGCTATTGTACAATGAGTCCAAAATGGCCAGCTCTTAATGAAGAAACCGCCCTGTAACGATGGCATGCATTGGTCATGGTTAGAGCATTAAATGTTGGTAGCAAATTAAGTATTCTATATTCTATGAATAAGCAGAGCTTCACTTTTGACTATCAAATCAGGCCTCTTAAAATATATTTATTAAATTTTAAAAGTCAAATTACAATTGTATTTCAGGTTTGTATGATGACTGCTGAAGTTTTCCAATTATGACTCAAGATATTTAGAAACTTGAGAGGAGAAATATAGTTTGTGGCTAAGAGTATAATTTCTAGCTTCAGTCAAAATAACCTGTCTCTGTGACAAAAGTTGAATAACCTTGTGAAAGGTATTTAACCTCTCAGAATAACCTTGTGTCTTGACCTGAAAATGAGGGTTACAATTGTAGCCAGATATTAGTTTGGTTGGAAGGATAAATGAGGGAATAAAAGTAAAACACTTAGCAAATGTCTGCCACACAATAATGTGACTAAACTGAGGTGTTTCTTGAAATAATTACAACTGTAATGCAAATGAAGCATTTATCACAGTATTTAGTTCAATGCATAATTCTCTAATATGTTATGTATAAAAAATAAGATTAGCTTTATTGAATTTTTACAAAAAGGAAGTATAGAGATGAGGAAAATAGCTGTACAAAAAAATTTCTGAAAATATAAAGTTAAATTTTTTGATGATATAAATAATGAATTAATAAATAAAAGTGTCAAATATATAAAATTAAGTAAATATTATATGACATTAAGCCACATTACCCAAAACCCCCAAAGAGCCAATGCAATCTTGATAAAGAAAAACAAAGCTGGATTCCAAATTTTATTACAAAACTATAGTAATTAAAACAGTATTGTGTTCACATAAAAATGAACACATAGACAAATGGGATAGAATAGAGAGCCAGAAAATAAACCACACATATGTGGTCAATTAATTTATGACCTAAAAAACCCCAAGAATATACAATGGGGAAAGGACAGTCTCTTTAATAAATGGTGTTAGGAAAACTAGACCACCAGATACAAAAGAATAAAATTCAGCGGAGGAATTTGTTGAATGAAAAGAACAAAATAAAGAACAAACAAAATTGAAACAGACTCATAGATACAGAGAACAGACTTATGTTTGCCAGAGGGTAGGGACTTTGGAGGAGTAGGCAAAAAAGGTGATTAAGAAGTACAAATTGGTAGTTACAAAAATAGCCATGGGGTTGCAAAGTAGAGCATCCTATCTAATAAAAGAGTAATATGCAAATTGACCATACCTCCTCTACACCACCAAAGCCACACCCACCAGCCAATCAGGAGTGAGTATGCAAATTAACCAAACTATGATGGCTGTGGCCACAGAGAGAGCAGGAGGCTTGGGTTTCCCTGGCAATGAAGGAAGCCAAGCTTTCTGCCTGCCCTGGCCTGCTGTGGCCTCTGCTGAAGCCTACAAAGTTTCAATTATAGAAGATAAATAAATCCCAACAAAAATGGCAGCAGAGGAGGAAAGTTGGGGGTGACCAGGCCTGCAGGGAAGGGTAGTTGGTAGATACCCAGACCTGCAGGGGAGACCAGTTGGGGTGGACCAGGCCTGCGGAGGAGGCAGTTAGGAGTAACCAGACCTGCAAGGGAGGCCAATTTGGGGTGACCAGTCCATGGAGCTGGAGAGAGCAGGAGGCTTGAGTTTCCCCTGGTGATGGAAGAAGCCAAGTTTCAGCAGCCCTGGCCTGCCTTGGCTTCTACTCAAGGCTACAAAATTTCAATTATAAAAGATACATAAATCCTGACAAAAATGGCTGTGGCCAAACTGGGAGCAGGAGGCTTGGCTCTGCTCAAGGCTACAAAATTTAAATTATAGAAGACAAATAAATCCCTAATACTAGAGCCTCCACTTGGGTCACCCACCGGGGGGCGTGGCAAGCTTGCAAACCACCACAGGCTCCTCACCCAGGCCATCCCATGCCCCAAGGGAACCCCCATCTTGCTCTGGGACACTCTTCAAGGCAAACCAGCCAGCACCACCCATGAACCAGGCCTCTATCCTATCTAATAAAAAGAGTAATATGCAAATTGACCATCACTCTAACACACAAGACAACTGTCCCCATGTGGACACAAGATGGTTGCCACAAGATGGCCAGCAGGGGAGGGCAGTTGGGAGCAACCAGGTCTGCAAGGGAGGGCAGTTGGGTGACCAGGCCAGCAGAGGAGGGAAGTTGGGGGTGACTGGGCCTGCAGGGAAGGGCAGTTGGTGGGGACCCAGACCTGCAGGGGAGCCTAGTTGGGGTGGACCTGGCCTGTAGGGGAGGCAGTTAAGGGTGACCAAACCTATAGGGAAGGAGAATTAGGGGTGACTAGGCATTCAGGGTAGGACAGTTCAGGGTAAACAGGCTGGCAGGGGAATGGTTAGGGGGTTATCAGGCTGGCAGGCAGAAATGGTATGGGGCAATCAGAAAGGCAGGCAGGTGAGCAGTTGGAAGCCAACAATCCTGGATTGTGAGAGGACAGTTGGACATCCTTCGAGGAGTCCCAGATTGGAGAGAGTGCAGGCTGGCCTGAGGGACACACTCCCCCATGCATGAATTATGTTGACTGGGCCTCCAGTAGGGAATATAGTAAAAAAAAAATATTGTAACAACCATATACAGTGCCAGGTACTGGAAATATCAGGGAAAACATTTTGTAAAGCATATGATTGTCTAACCTAGGGTGTCAAACTCAATCAGAGAAGGGGCCAAAATCTAAAATCCAGCCTAAATCGCGGGCCGAATGGTTTACTGAACAGTCATAAACTGTCATTGTGATGGAAACGCAGCGGAGTGCAGTGATGACAGCGCTGTGCGGGCCACATTGCAAGGCCTGGCGGGACGGATTTGGCCCACGGGCCTTGTGTTTGACACATGTGGGACTCTAACCACTATACTACACACCTGAAACATATAATATTGAATGTGCACTATAATTGAATAATCAAATTAACCCTAGCCAGTTTGGCTCAGTGAATAGAGTGTTCCCAGGTTCAATTCCAGCCAAGGGTACATGCCCAGGTTGTGGGCTCCCCCCCCCCCCCAGTAGGGGATGTGCAGGAGGCATCTATTCAATCATTCTCTCTCACTGATGTTTCTATCTCTCTAGCTCTCTCCATTCCTCTCTGAAATCAATAAAAATATATTTTAAAATAATATAGCCAAGACCTGTTAAAAAAAAAATCACATTAAAAGATAATGAAACGTGACCAATATCTTGTACTATACAGAAAAATTAACTCAAAATGGACTACAAACTTGAATGTAATACCTGAAACCATAAAATTCCAGCAAAAACTTGGATTGTACACTTCTTGATGTACATCTTGGCAGTGATTTTTTTAAAAATCTGACATGAAAAGTGAAAACATCAAAAGCAAAAATATACAAGTGGGACTATAGCAAACTCAAAAGCTTCTGCATAGTAAAGGAAACCATCAATAGAATGAAAAGGCACCCTATTAAATGGGAGAAAATATTTGGAAATCTTATCTACGTACATAAAAGCCTAATATGCAAATTGTCTCCACGGCAGTTCAACCAGGAGACTGGGAGTTCCATCACTTGCTATGACCAGGGGGGCGCCATGGGAGCAGGGGACAACTGGGGAAGGGAGGCCCTGGCTGGCAGCCAGAAGGCTCCAGAAGGCTCTGATCAGCCCTGATTGCTAACAAGGCCTAAGATCTCTAACCATGCATGAATTTTGTGCATCGAGCCTCTAGTTTCTTTATAATGGGCTAATAAACAATATATGTAAAGAATTCATACAACTCAGGAGTGGAAAACAACAACAACAATGCAATTATTAAAAAGTAATAAAATCTGAATAGACATTTTTCCAAAGAAGATATACAGATGTCCAACTGGTACATAAAAAATGCTCAGCATAATTAATCATCAGGGAAATGTAAATCAAAACAATGAGATATCATTTCACACCTCCTAGAATGCCTATTATGAAACAGACTAGAAATAACAAGTTTTGATAAGGATGTGGAGAATAGGAAACCCTTGTGCACTGTTGGTAGGGATGCAAACTGGTGCAGCCACTATGGAAAACAGTTTGGAGGCTACTCAAAAATTAAAAATAGAATTACCATATGATCCAGTAATTACACTTATAATTTTTATTCAAAGGAAACAAGAACACTAACTTGAAAAGTATGTGCTTCCTCATGTTTATTGCAAAAATGTTTTACAATAGATAAGACATGGAAACAACATAACTCTATATCAATAGATGAATGGATAAAAAATATGGTATACTGTATATGTACAATAGAATATTATTCAGGCATTAAAAATAATGAAATCTTGCCACTTGCAACAGCATGAGTGGACCTCAAGGGCATTATGTTAAGTGAAATAAGCCAGATAAAAAAAGACAAATACCACGTAATCTCTCATATATGGAATAAAAAAATAAAGTAAAAACAAGCACAAATACAGAGAATAGGTGGTGGCCAGAGGTGGGGTGTGATGGGTGGGAGAAATTGGTAAAGGGGGTCAGAAAGTAAAAAGAAAAAATTTTGAATAAAAATTAAAAAGTGAATATCATACCAAAATTTGCACAGATATATTTACTACTCTGATCTAAAAACCATTTAAAATAATGTATGTAAAGTCCATAAAAATAAATATTTGTGTCAATCAAATGGAATTAAATTTTTTAAAGTATAAGTGGGATATTGAATTTAAAAAGAAACAAAAAAATGAGAATGATCTTTATGTTATTCAGTCTTTACATCTAAAAGATTAGACCACAGTATTCTTTTTTTAAATTTTATTGATTATGGCAGTGTTTCCCAAACTTCTCTCATGATGAGAATCACCTGGTGGAGTTGTTAAACTACAGATTCCAGAATCCCAACTAAGAAGTGCTAAACTAGAATTTTTGGGAACATATAGGTAAAATTGTATACTTAACTAGTGCTCTAATACAATTTTACCTATATATTCCCAAAAATTCTATTTTAGCACGGGATTCAGGAATCTGTATTTAACAACTCCACCAGGTGATTGTCATCATGAGAGAAGTTTGGGAAACACTGGATTATGGTACCACATAATTGTCCTCATCCCCCCATTCCCATCTCAAACCCCTCCCCACATATGCCCTCACCCCCCTGTTGTCCATGGCCACTGGCAAGGCTCATATGCATGCACACAAGTCCTTTGGTTGATCTCTCCCCCTTTCTCCCACCCTTCCCTGCTTTCCCTCTGAGGCTTGAAGGTCTGATCGCTGCTTCTCTTTCTCTGGATCTGTTTTTGTTCATCAGTTTATGTTGTTCATTATTTCCTATAGATGTGTGAGATTAACGTGATCCAAGAAATACCCTTGTAAGAACCAAAACTGAGACAAGCCATAATGGTTATGCTGAGAGGCAAATGAATCAGTCTGTATTGAGTTCCTTTCTGGGCCAACAGTTCTTTTGAGTCCCAATTTCAATGTCAAACATTTTCTTATGTGTACATGTCAGCCATGATATTTCAGATCTCTTTAGTGGACATATGGTGGTAATGCAGGTCCGACCATCTCTGGTTTGGTCCTGGGCATCCTTCATTACTATTTTAAGCACATTTTTATAACATTTTCATATGATCTTGTATATATCTTTTAAATATCATTTATTGATATTGACTTTGTTGCAATTTTTAATATGGACATTATACTTTATTTTTCAATTGGTTAATTTGGTATATAAAAATATCAGAAATGTTTTATATATTGTATCAAATCTAATTTCCGAATAGTTGCAGACGCTTTACTGGATTTTTAATTGCTTTTCTTGTTTTTTTTTTTTTTTTTTTTTTTTTTTTTTCCCCCCATGTTAACAAACATATGGTCTGTTAGGAATTACAGTTTTGATCCTTCATTTTTGTGATAAATATCATGAGTTGTTCAACATCCATTTGAACCCTCTTTTAGCTGTAGAAAATGAAAGCTGTAAACTGTATTTCCCAAAGTGTCTGACAGCTCAGATTCTGGATATGTCCAGCTGGTCTCATTCAGTCCCAATCAGCTGGACCCCAAAAGAAAGCTAAGCTGCTGGTCAGAGTGTCTGCCCCCTGGTGGTCAGTGCATGTCATCACAACTTGTAGACTGCTCTGACCTGTGGTAATCAGTGCACATCGAGTGAGCAATTGAACAGCCTTAGGATATAATTAGCATATTATGCTTTGATTGATTGAACTAATGACTGGATGACTGGACACTTAGCACATTAGGATATTATTATATAGGACTAGAGGCCAGATTCATGAAATTAATGCACGGGGCTTAACTCCTACCACCATCATGGCTGCCTCTGCGTCAGTCCCTGCTGCCCTGGCTTTGTCTGCAAGGTCATCTGGGAGGATGTCTGGTATAATTAGCATATTAAGCTTTTAGCATTATAACTAGCCAAGGTCTGGAAATAGTCCAAGAACCCATCAGTAGATGAGTGTATAAAAAAGCTAGTACATTTACACAATGGAATACTACATAGCCATGAAAAAGAACATCTTAACCATTTGTGACAACATGGATGGATCTGGAGACTATTATGCTGAGTGACCTAAAGAAACAGTAAGACAGAGAAAAACAAATACCATATGCTGTCACTTATATGTGGAATCTAATTAACAAAATAAACTGAAGAGCAAAATAAAAAAAAAAAGGCATGGAAACATGGAACAGTCTGAGTTGTCAAAGAAGGGAAGGGGGAACTGCATAAAAGCAGGTGAATGTATTAGCCAAATAACATATCTGTATAACCCATGGGCACACAAGGATGATGGCCAGAGGGAAACAGGGGGTGGGAGAGCTGGATGGAGGTTGACAAGGGGGAGGGGAGGAGAATGGGACATATGTAATAGTGTCAACAATAAAGAGATAAAGAATAAATAAAAAATTAGAGTATAGATAATTGTCTAGTTATCAAAATTTCTGTTGTTGAGGTAAACTTTAAATACCGTAACTATTTTCTTGACCTATAAATTGAGAGAAATTTAAAGAGACTATAGGAGAGGAACCCAAATAATTAAAGTACAGAAGAAAATGTGAATAAAAATATATCAATGACTAATGTAGTAGTAGGAACTATTATGAATTATAACAATAGTAATAGAACAATCCTTATAAATATCCATTTTATCATTAAAGAATAATGATGTCTGTGTAAATATTAGTTATTATGCACTAATATGTGAGATAAGAAATTTGAAAGGGGCTTTATCAAAAGGGTTGAGTGGGATGCAAATTAAGAAAGAATATCTGCATGTTTGATTTGTCTGAATATACTAGTTGAAGGTTCCTTGGATTTCTTTATTATATAAACAGTTAGTTATTTATGAAAAAATAAATAAAAATAAATTCATCATGCTATGATTAAAGTGGGTCTTCAGACTGTCAGAGTACGATTAGGCTCTTAACTTTCCTAAGATCAGAAGACTTCATAAAAGTTTGATAAGAATTTCTCTTTCTAGGACTTGTATACAATAATTCAAGTGATTTTACCCAACTGGTTTTGTGCATATTTATTGATTAAATGACTCTCATCCAAATATGAAGAGGTCCCTACCTTATCATGGTATGATAGTGTATGTGTGTGTGTATGTGTATATGCCATAATTTATAAATATATAAAACTAGGGGCCCGGTACATGAAATTTGTGCATTGGGGAGGGGTCCCTCAGCCCATCCTTCCGCCTCTCAAATACTGGAAGCCCTCAGGGGATGTCCTACAGATGGCTTAGGCCCGCTCACCGTTCGGAGTGGGCCAAAGCCACAGTCTGGCCTCCCTTTGCGGGAAGTGACAGAATTGATCAGGGGAAGACACCAGCCCCATCACCCCACTGCTGTAGCCACTTCCAGTCACCGCAGCCACCAAGATATTTTCATCAACACAGACTCAGTCCCTTCACCATGAAAAAATGACAACTTTCTATAAACATTTTCAAGATGTGTCTTTCATAGGATATGGCATTTCTTTCTTTATTTTTCTTTTTATCCTTACCTGAGGATATGGGTCCATTGATATTTTCCCCTCTCCTCCAATCACAAGCTCAACCCCTTACCAAGCCACAAGCCTCTGCCCCAGGTTTAGTCTTGGGAAGGGATTCCCCCCACCCACCACACCTCTGATGGTAGGCTTGGCACCTTACTAAGCCTAAAGCCTCCACCCCAGGCTTTAGGCTTGGGAAGGAGTCTTCCCCAAGAACCTCTGATCACAGGCTCAGCCCCTTACAAAGCCTAAAGCTTCTGCCCCAGGCTTTAGGCTTGGGAAATGGATCCCCACACCTCACAGGATTGCAGGCTTGGCCCCTTCCCAAGCCTAAGGCCTCTGCCTGATGGCCAGCTGGGTGCTGAGTAGGTTCCTTGGACCCAGGTATGTATTCAAATTAACCACCATCTTTGATTTGCTGTGGGCATAGCAAAGGTACGGTCAATTTACATATTTCTATATTATTAGGTAAGATGAGAATTTCATACTGTTGCCTGTCTCTATGAATTTTTGTTTGTCTTCTTTGTTCACTTTTTGCTTTCAGTTTTATATCCCACATATGAGTGAGATCATATGGTTCTTAAATTTTTCTATCTAAATTACTTTGCTTAGCATTATGTTCTCAATATTCTTTCACATTGCCACAAATGGCAGTATTTCATCTTTTCTTAGGGCTGAGCAGTGTTCTATTATATATCTGTATCATATCCTTTTTTCCCAATCACCTAGTGAAGGACATTTCAGCTGTTTCCACCTTGGCCACCATAAATAATGCTGTAATAAACATAGAGGTTCATATATCATTATGAAAACTCATAGACACAGACAATCATATGGTGGTTATTACAGGGAAAAGGTTGTGGGGTAGAGGTAGTAAAGGGTAAAGGGATTCAAAAAAATGATGACAGAAAGATATTTGACTTTGAGTAGTAAATACACAATGCAATATACAGATGGCATATTATAAAACTATACACTTGAAACCTATATAATTTTATTAATCAAATAGGGCCCAGTGCACAAAATTTGTGCAAGGGAGGAGGATGTCCCTCAGCCCCGCCTGCACCCTCTCTAATCTGCACCCTCAAGGGATTTCCGACTGCCCATTTAGGCCAATCTAGGATCAGCCTAAACGGACATTCAGACATCCCTTTCATAATCCAGGACTGCTGGCTCCCAAGTGCTCGCCTGCCTGCCTTCCTGGTTACCCCTAATTGCTTCTGCCTGCCAGGCTGATCACCCCCTAACCACTCTCCTGCCAGCCTGATCAATGCCTAACTGTTCCCCTGCTTGCCCAATTGTTCCCAACTGCCTCCCCCTAACAGCCTGGTCACCCCCAAATGCTCTCTGGTCCATAGTCCCTCTTTATTAGATAGGGTTTTTTTCTTTAACATATTGGACAGTGTACCTGCCATGTTCTTCACAAACCAGTAAAAATGTAAACACAAACTAAAAGTGTCAAAATAAACTTAAACAGGAATTTCATGAGACTTTGGAAGGTGATATGATGTGGTTGTTTCTTCCTTTTCTCTTTCTCTTTCTTTTTCTTGATGTTTCATCTTTTGTCCTTTCTTTTTTCTTTTTATTCTTATTTTGTCCTCTTTCTCTTAACTTTTCTGTTGGTAGAATCATCAGTACTTGAATCTGTCTTTCTTCCAGACGACGAAGAAGAGGGAAACACACTGTCAACTGAAGA
This sequence comes from Pipistrellus kuhlii, assembly GCF_014108245.1. Taxonomy (NCBI): domain Eukaryota; kingdom Metazoa; phylum Chordata; class Mammalia; order Chiroptera; family Vespertilionidae; genus Pipistrellus; species Pipistrellus kuhlii. The sequence continues at coordinate 33,221,207 of NW_023425471.1, forward strand.
AAAAGATGATCTATGTTGGGAACTGTGGTGTTTCTAGTTTTGCTATTTTTCCAGTTTGATTGTCATTTATTCTGGCCCCAGAATCTTCAGGACTTGTGTGTGGGCACTTCTTATTTATGTTTACAAAACCTCCCTGCCTTGGTGAAAACTGTAGGGGAAAAGGCCTTCCTGGGTGAGCTTGAGACCTGCCCAAGGTGCTGAGGAACCAGGGTGGGGAGCACCCCCCACTGCCCTTACAGAACCAACCTACAGACCTCAGGGTACTCTCCAGTAATGTAACTGCAATGTCCAGGTTTGCCTTCAGAAATTAGTTGTAAGTTACTTCCAATGTGAAACTCTACCTCAGACATTTCCATTGTGGTTTCTAAAGATTTTAAACAAAAATCATTTACTACCTTACCTGGTCAGAAGTTTCTATCCAATGGGAGAGGTTTACTTGGCAGCATCGCCCAGATATCACTGCCCATCTCCAATCACTTGGCTGGCATCAAGGGAAGTTCCAAGGCTATAGGTATGTAGGGGGATCACTCCATGGGGGTGCAGCCTCATACCCCAGGTTGCCTCTGGGAGGGAATAGCTCTGGGGGGAGCGCCTGCCTCCCAGGCCTACACCCCCCAGCTACAGATGGGAGCTGATCGCTGGGGGGTGGGTGGGGTGTTTATAGATGGCCTGGGCTTCTCACGGGCCCACAGCCTAGGCAGGGACAAGCAGCAGATGAAACTGGCCATGCACCTTGCAGGCCCATGGCCCAAGCTCGAGCAGCAGATTGTGCAGGCCATGCTCTGGCACTTCAAATGCCCTTGTTCCGGGCAGTGGTGGATATCTGATTGCACCAGCTGTGCAGAGGTCAGGGTGGGCAATAGATTGCATTGGCCTTGCACAGATGCCTCACAGGCCCACGACCAGGGTCGAGGTAGACAGCAGATCACGCAAGCCATGCAGGGGCACCTCCCATAGACCAGGCCGGGGCTGGGAGAGGATAGTGCCAAGGGGACACAGCCATCTCCCAGGCCAACAAGCTGGGTCGCTCTCTGCCTGCTCTCATTGGCAGCCTTTCCTGGGACTAGGGAACTCCAGAGGGCCTGAGAAGACTGGGATCTGCCATCTTATGTCTATGGACGCCACCATTTTGTCACATAGTGATGGTTAATTTGCATATTACTTTTTTATTAAATAGAATGTCATTCTAATAAGCAAACATGTAAATAAATAAATTATATATTCATGTGTACTTTGTCCTAAGGTCTTCTACTTAAATTGTATATTTGTAGATATATTTCGTGTATTAGATATCTTAGTATTAACATCTCAATAAAACTCTAACAGCCTAGACCAGGGGTCAGCAACCTTTAAGACATAAAGAGCCACTTGGACCCATTTTCGAAGGAAAAAAAACACCTGGGAGCCGCAAAACCATTGCAACATTTAAAACAAATATAACACTGCATATATTGTTTCTTACCTTAATGCTATATACCGGATTGTGCAGTTAGCTGTCAATCTGAAGAAAAAAAGGACTTTTTCACTTAACAATGTAAAATATATTTTTGCAAATTAATAGCTAATTAAAATATTTAATTTACCTGGTTAATGGGATTTTTGCTCCTGAACCTCAGTGCACAATGTCTGCACATCAGGGCTGTAAGACATTACCTTCATTTTCACACAGGCTTGCAAGTTGTCATCTGTGAGGCCTGATCGATGTTTGTTTTTAATATAGTTCATGTTGGAAAAGACCTGCTCACATACATATGTGGAGCCGAAGATCGACAGGACTCCAAATGCATACTTTTTCATGTTTATATAAATGTTGGGGATGGCATTCCATGTTTTGAACACAAGTTTGTCCTGTTTGGGAAGGTTTTCAATATCACTCCATTTATGATTCTGAGCCAGAATGGCCTTCTTGACGGGCAACATCCTCAAGAGTAGCGGCCAAGCATTTGAACTTGGACACCCATATATCTTTGTTGGCTATATCGGCCAGTTCCATCTCAAGATCAGGTTGACTTACACCTGCAAATGCAATCATATTCAATAGGGATGGATCGATCGCCAGGGGAGTGTCAGGGAAGGATAATGTTTTTTTCCTCTCTGAACTCACAGAATTGTTTCCCAAATGAACTTTGCATTGTGGTGATTGCAGACTTCAAATATTCCAAATTTATTGTATCATGACTTTGTTTGAACTCTCTCAAAGAGGGAAAGTGAGACAGTGTACATCTCTGTAAATCTTTGACAAACACTGTCAACTTGCGCTCAAATGGCAAAACCTCCTCCAGCATGTGCAGGGCTGTGCCTCCTTTCCCCTGAAGGGTTGTATTTAGTGTGTTTACATGTGCTGTCATGTCTACCATAAAATGTAATTTTTCCAGTCACTCTGGTTGTTCCAGCTCAGCAAAGGTGAGCTCTTTGCTGGCCAGGAAAGTTTTTACTTCTTCCAAACATGCGACAAAGCATTTTAGCACCTCGCCTCTGAACAGCCACTGGACCTTCTTGTGGAGCAGGAGGTCAGAATATATGCTTTCCACCTCATCCAATAGCAAACAGAACTGGCAGTGGTTTAAACCCTTTGCCATTATCTTATTAACAATCTGAATGACCACATCCATCACTTTTGTACATTCCGGGGGAAATGTTTGAGCACACAATGCTTCTTGGTGCAGGATGCAATGAAATGAGAACAGCGTTCTACCGAGAGCCTTCTGCAGTAGAGCCACAAAGCCCTTCTGTGCTCCTCTCATGCTCGGTGTCCCATCAGTAGCCACTGAGACCAGGTAGTTGGTGTTTATTTTTTTCGGCACTTAAATAGTCCAGGACAAGCCTTACAGATATCCTCACCCCTTGTTTGGCCATAGTCCGGGGAGGAGGCGGCGCTGCCACCAGCACTGTAGAGCAAGTCCCTGTGCAGCGCAGGCAAGGCCGCGCAGCCAGGATGTTGTTGATGCTGAACATGCTGGCGGGCATCCCCGAACCCCACGCGGGGCTGGGACCAGGACAGGACAGGACGGGACTGGGGGGGGGGGGGGCGCTCGGAGGAGGAGAAGAGCCTCAGCGTGTGGGGGGTCCAGAGCCAGAGCAAACCGAAAGAGAGCGCAGGTGAGCGTGGCTGCTCCCTCCCCACCCCGCCCCTGTGCCCGCCTCAACAAGTCACCTTTAAAAAAAAAAAAATTCATCAGGCCCCCAATATTTTGTAAATTAATTAGTGAGCCATGCATGCCATAAAAATAATTCATCAGGCCCCCCAATATTCCGTAAATTAAATTAAGTAAATTAAATTTAAAAATGTAAATAATAATTTAATTTATTTATTAAAATTTTTTTTTATATAATAGCCACAAATTTCCTACAGTGTACATCTTACAAAAGGACCTGTCTCCCATGCTTAACCAACAACAAAAATTAGCATTAGAGGTAAGTGATACAGCTCCCCGCCCACCCCCTGCTGTCGGCCCTGCTGGGAGCCACAGCAAAGGTTCAAAAGAGCCGCATGTGGCTCCGAAGCCACAGGTTGCCGACCCCTGGCCTAGACCAACAGTTAACAAACAAACAAAATTTAAGTGCCAGATAAGAAATATTTTGTCACTGTTGGCAATATGGTCTCTGTTGCAACTCTTCAACTCTGCCATTGTAATGTAAAAGCAACCATAGATGATGTATAAGCAAAAAAATATGACTATATTTCAATCAACCTTCATTTAAAAAAACAGGCAATGGGCTGAATTTGGCTGGCTAATTACAGTTTGTCAAACCCTAGCCTAAATATTTGTTCAACTTCTAACATAAATAAAATATTAGACTAAACAGGCTATAAAAATGGATAGCCGTCAGCAAAACAATGCCAATTGCATTTACTGTTTCAAAATCATATGCTTCAATGAACTAATCCTTGGCTAAGAAAAAGTCATACATACACAGATGCTGTTACTTACAACCAAGATCAATACAATATAGAAAGTAAAAATAGGTTTTATTGTGGTACAACCTCTGACAATATTAACTTTAGCTTTTAAAGAAAATATGTTTGTGCTTATGGTATTTTGTCAAAATCTGGGTAGCCAAAGTACTAAATATTAATAAGTAAAGAAATATTTAGTATTTCTTGCCAATATGCTAGAGCTACCCTTTTAATTTGAGGAATTGATTGCATAAGAAAGTAAGAAAAGATAGAACAAATTAGGATACAAAATAAAGAGGTGCCTATTTTTATTTTCTCCTCTCTATATTGATAAATATCCAATCTCAAAGAAAAGGACAATAAATTACAATCAATAAACAGACAAATTTTCCTCTCTTGTCATCATACCTCAACTACTAAGAGGAATAAAGAACTCTCCAACTGTAATTGTGGATCTGCCTATTCTCCATTTCTATCACTTTTGTTTTATGTATATTAAAATCCTATTATTATAAAAATACACATTGAGGGTTTTTATGTCTCCTTGATCAATTGATCTCTTAGGTCCTCTGGAAAGTCTATCTCTATCCCTGGTAGTGTTCTTTATTCTAAAATATGATTTGTTAGATATTAGTAAAATACTACTAGCCTGGTGCATGGAATTTGTTCATGGGGGAGAGGGCTGTCACTCAGCCCAGTCTGCACCCTCTACAATCTGGGACCCCTCAGGGATGTCCAACTGCCAGTTTAGGCCCAATCTTGCAGATCAGACCTAAACCAGCAGCTGAACATCCCTCTTGCAATCCAAAACTGCTGGCACCTAACCACTCACCTGCCTGTTTGCCTGATCACTCCTAACCACTCTGCCTGTCACCCAGCTGCCCCTCCACCATCTTGCTTGCCCCCAACTGCCCCCCTGTTGGCCTGCTCACCCACAACTGGCCCTCCTGCTAGCCTGCTCACCCCCACCTACGCCCCTCACTGGTCTGATCTCCTCCAACTGCTTTACCCTCCTGGCCTGATCACCTGTAACTACCTCTGCCTCAGCCCCGCCACCATGGCTTTGTTCAGATGGATGTCCACAAGGTTTCCTGGAAGGTGTCTTAGTCTAATTAGCATATTATCCTTTTATTAGTATAGAATAGAGGCCTGGTGCACAGGTGGGGGCCAGCTGGTCTACCCTGAAAGGGGTCCTGGATCAGGTTGGGAGTCCCCACTGGGGTGTGTGTCCATCCTGGGTGAGGAGCTGACGGCCATTTGCAGGCATGCCAAGCCCCCTGACTTTGTCTGGAAGGAAGTCCAGAAGGTCTCCCAGTAAAATTAGCATATTATTCTTTTATTACTATAGATAATATTCCATGATATAAATGTACCATAGCTTTTTTATCTACTCATCTACTGATGGGCACTTGGGCTGTTTCCAGATCTTAAATATTGCAAATTGTACAGCTATGAACATAGGAGTGCATACATTCATTCAATGTAAGTACTAGGAACACAAAGGGGAATAAAATGCCATCATTGTCCTCAAGGAATAGGGCTCACTGTTTACAGAGTGAGAAAGGCATACATGTAAATAAATAAATGCAGTCACATTTAAAGATGTTTAAATAAAATCCACACATGGAATAGCAGCTGATACAAAGATTCTCAGTGGGAGGATAGAGGAAAAAACGAATAGGAGAAAAATCTTCATATAAGTACTGTTTGATATAAGCTTCAAAAACAAGTAGGAGTTATAACATGAGAACATCTTGTTCTGGCATTTTGAACCAGCTCAAAAGGCTATTTAGAATTCAATCATTAAAGCAATTGACCACTGATAAGAATAAAAGTGAAAGAAAAGTAAAATACTAACTCTTGACATTTTTGTAGTGGTCTCAAATAATATTATGACAAACATTGACTGTTATTTTTAATGAAAAAATATAACTTTTATATTTCTTTTACAAAAATATACTCAGATATCCTAGCAGCAAAGTTATTGTGTGTGTGTGTGTGTGTGTGTGTGTGCACTTATAGAGTTCTAGGATTCAGAAATATCTATCATAATATGTACATCTGCTATTTTTCTTTCAGTCTCAAATCCAAGAATTACTGAAAATGTCAAATGAATTGATGGGAAATGAAAATAAGAAACTATTTTTTGGCTAGAATATGAGGTTAGTTTTTAAAATGAAGAAATTCATATGATAATTCTTTAAAATATATAAAGTTTTAGATAATACTCAGAAAATATAGTTAATTTAGAGTATCATAACTGTTTATTGAAACCTCATTTAGCTCTAGATTTATAGATTCACATATTTCCAATTTTCAAGAGTCCTTCTTAATTCCTCAACTGATTTCCTATATCTCTTGACCACCATCAAATTGCTAATATTTTTATGTAAATAGCAATTGTAACAGACTACCTTAAGAAACTGACAGGAAAAAATATTACTTTCACTGTTGCAAATCAAAGTGGAATGTAATTAGTCTACTACCATTTAATAGCCAAGTCTACTCCTTGCCTTCAGAAAACAAGGAGTTATTGCTGGGGATAACCAATTTGAGGAATATTTTACCAAAAAATGACTAGAAATTCTAGAATAAAACAGTAGAAGACCAAAATCTGAACCTAAAAGTTGGAACGTATTACTGCCTCCATATTAACTGAATCTCACTGAATGAATGAATGTTGAATCTTTTGCCTTATTTAATGGTTTAATGTATATGCCATTTCACTCTAACAAAACTGTAAATTCACAAAGTGTAGGAACCATGTACTCTACAAATTTTTCTTTTTTTCTGTTTTAAATGGAAGTCAATAGAAATAGTCATATTTAATACAATTTAGAAAAAAATAAAACAAATTCATCCAAGACATCTGCACCTTAACTTCTTTTGTGCATATTATTATTTTTTAACCCTTCCCCACATAAAATCTTTTACATAATTGAAACAATTTGGTATACCTACTTTAAAAAGTTACTATAGTATACATATTTCCATGTTTTAAGTTTTAATAGTGGCATGATACATGAATTTATTGGCTAATTGTCATGTATCTTTATCCCATTGTTTCACATGTAGAATGTCCCCAGCTGTTTTCTCTCACACATAATGCTATAATGTACATTTTTATTTATATAGTTTATGTAATACTATAAAGTATCAACTTAGGGTGTATTTCTATAACAAATGTCGCTTTATTAAAGGTAATACATACCTTCACTGGCCTTACTATATATAGAGATAGTGTAATCCCAGACACCGAAAGGTGGTGGGTTTGATTCCATGGTCAGGGCACATACTCAGGTTACAGTTAGATGCCTGGTCAGGGTGCACAGGGAAATAACCAATCAATTATTTCTCTTTCACATGGATAGTTCTCTTTCTCCCTTCCTCTCTCTAAAATCAATTTTTAAAAAACATATCCTTAGGTGATGTTTAAAAAAATAAGTTAATGATGATAGTTAAGTTTTTAGTTTAAGTAACTAGGAAGATGGTGGTATTATTTACAGAGACAGGAAGGAGCAGAGGAGGAGCAGAGAGGTGCATAATTCATAAGCTTGTTTTTCCATATTATGTCCTAAACTGGGAGTAAGTCGCCCTTGTGATGACTTTAAGGATTACTCCAACACAGTTGTAGAGATTACACTTGGGGAGGCATATGAATTTAAAGGACCATATAAAGTTTTCTCAAATACTTATAAACAGTGTATGGAATGTATATGTATATGTATATGTATATGTATATGTATATGTATATGTATGTGTATGTGTATGTGTATGTGTATGTGTATGTGTATGTGTGTATGCATGTATATGTGTATGTATATATGTGTGTATAGTGTGTTTATATATGTACATATACACATATGTAGTATATGATTTATGTGTCTACATATGCATAGTATATAGAAATTCTGAAATGATATCCTGGCACTAAAAATGTTAAGTTAAATCTATATGTACAGATGAGAAAAGATATTTGGTGAAAAAAATCAAAGCTTATTACAGTGTATAGAGAATAGTATATTTCCATAAATGAAAAATGAATTGCATAATATGCCTTTAAAATTAGATGTCTGTATATTTATGTGTGTTTGCTGTAATATGTGAGCAAGAATGTACAAAAAATTGTAAGAGTATTCACATTTGGAGACCAGGTCTAGGAAGAAGGGAGGTTTTGATTTTTACTATATCTGTATGTTTCAACTTTTGTTGTAAATGTCACAAATGGTGGAAATATGACATTTTTGTTTGTTTGTTCCCAAGATATAAAAGTGAATCTAATTCAAGTTTTAAAAATTTTAATAGGTGACAAATTACTTGAGACAGAAATTGAGTGCCATTACTAAGTTAAAAGAAGCTATAATACATAACTGCCCTGCAACATGTTATATGAAACACATGCATTTACAAAATTGTTATAATGCTAAATCAGGCTTTGCTTCATAATGAATTTACTGAAGAGTCAGTCAAATAATCATGATACATTACAATTAATTATTTTTATTTTTAATAACTCAATTTACCTGCAGCACCAAATCATAGATATCAACAATTCTAGTCATCCAGGAACTCGTCAATTGCATAAAATGATACAACTAATAGAACATTTTGTCTCCTCAGATAGATTGGCTCTATAGTAATACATTTTACAGAAATACCATGTTTTATAACAGCATTTGTATTTTGAGACTTAATACTTTTAACAATGTTTTTTTTTAATTGTTGACAGTATTAACAAATGTCTCCCATTTCCCCTATTTTGCCCTCCTACATCTAGTCCCCACCCCAGCCCAGAACTTCATTGCATTATTGTCTGTGCCCATAGGCTATGCATATATGCATATATGTTTTTTGATCACTTCCAATCCCCCTCAACTCTTCCCCTCAGAGATAGTCTGCTCCATGAATCCATGCCTCTGGTCTTATTTCCTTCATCAGTTTATTTTGTTCATTACATTCTATATATAAGTAAGATCATGTGACATTTGCTTTTCTCTTAGTGGCTTACTTCACTTAGCATAATAATCTCCAAATTCATCCATGCTGTCACAAAGGGTAAGAGTTCTTGTTTATAGCTTCACTGCACAACATTCCATTGTATAAATGAACCATAGCTTTTTTCATGCACTCATCTACTGTATTAACAGCTTTTTCCATACTTGGTGATTGTAAATAGTGCTGCTATAAAGATAGAGGTGCATACATTCTTTCTGACTAATGTTTCATAACTCCTAGGATATGTTCCCAGAAGTAGGATTATTGGGTCAAATGGGAGTTTCATTTTTAGTTTGTTGAGGAAACTCCACACTGTTTTCCACAGTGGCTTCACCAGTCTGCATTCCCACCAGCAGTGTAATAGGATTCCCTTTTCTCCACATCCTCACCAGCACTTGTTGTTTGTTGATGGAAGCCATTCTGAAAGGTCTGAAGTAATACCTCATTTTCATTTTAATTTGCATCTCTAGATCTGTTTTGTTTGTCAGTTTATTTTGTTCATTTGATTTCACATATAAGTGAGACAGACTGACAAATCTCAGAGGGAAGGCAGGGGGTGGATGAGTAGGTAGGGAGAGTTTAAACAAATAACTAATATGCATATATGCATAACCCATGGATACAGATGATAGTGTAGTGAAGACTTGAGCTGGAGTCCGAAAGGTGGAGAGAGTTGATGGGAAGAAATGGGGGTATCTGCACTATTTTCAACAATAAACATAATTTTTTAAGTGTACATAAAAAGATCCCTTAAAGCTGTTCTCGGCAAACTGCATCTCACAAGCCACATGAGGCTCTTTGGCCCCTTGAGTGTGGCTCTTCCATAAAATACCACGGCCTGGGTGAGTCTATTTTGAAAAAGTGGCATTAGAAGAAGTATAAGTTTAAAAAATTTGGCTCTCAAAAGAAATTTCAATTGTACTGTTGATATTTGGCTCTGTTGACTAATGAGTTTGCCAACCACTGCCTTAAAGAATCATGTAAATCCCTTTTGCCAGCAGAATCAATTCCACTACATTGTATTGTGGGGGAGATTCTGAGATTTCAGTTTTTTCTATTATCAAAGTTCTTCATAAATGGGAGCTGAGGGGATTTAATATGTTGTCTGGATCAAGCAGCTGCATTCGTTTATTGCCACATCCCTTCATGTATTCACTATATCATCAAACTAAGTCAAAATGTGACAGATTGGTGAAGATGGACAGGGCCAGGTGAAAATGGACTGAGGGCATATGTAACTGAGAGGAAAATAAATTGGGTTTCTCACACCCACAGAGCTATAAATCATGAAGAAAAATCCAAAAAGAGTCTGTGAATTACTTTTTCCTTTTTATCTCTGGAAAGTTGGAAAATCAAATATTTTCTTTCCAATTCATTTGGATTCCTTGTACATTGAGAAAGTATGCAAGTCCTTCCAGCATAGACATAAAGGCACAGCTGTTTGACCCTTTATCCATTGTGTGGGTTACTCTTTCCCAATCTTTCATTAGGTATTGGCAGGAGCAGTCTAGCCTTAGTTATAAGTGATAATGAATAAAATCATCACTATCAAATGTTACCACATTAGGCAGTTCCTGTTGGCTCTCTAGAAATGAGTAGTGGTGAAGTTTGAGCTCCCTGGCTTTCTATATTTTCATTCTCTCTCTCTCTCTCCAACTATCAGTTGGCTATGCTTCCTTTCTTCCTGGACACATGTCCTAGATCTCCTATTGAGTGAAAATATTAGTGAGAAATTCCTTCCCCTGAGGGCTTATCCTAGAGTACTGTTGCTATTAAGTGCCACTTGAAGCAACATACAAGGTGTGGCAGGCAGATTCTAAAATGTCTACACCAAAATCCCTGCTTTTGTGTAATCCCCTCTTCTTCTTCTTCTTCTTCTTCTTCTTCTTCTTCTTCTTCTTCTTCTTCTTCTTCTTCTTCTTCTTCTTCTTCTTCTTCTTCTTCTTCTTCTTCTTCTTCTTCTTCTCCTCCTTCTCCTTCTTCTTCTTCTTCTTCTTCTTCTTCTTCTTCTTCTTCTCCTCCTTCTCCTTCTCCTTCTCCTGCTTCTTCTGCTTCTTCTGCTTCTTCTGCTTCTTCTTCTCTCTTTTTTTTAATGTGAATAGGATCTTTGATTTGCTTCTGAGAAACTGAACTTGGCAAATGTGGTGGGGTGTCACTTCCATAAATAAATTACATTATATGACCCCCATCTTGCTAGTAGACTTGCTCTGTCTTATTGGCTTTGGAGAAGTAAGTGGCCATATTGCAGATTCCCTTTGGTCAAAAACTGCAGGAGGTCTCTAGGAACTGTGGAAAACCTCCAGCAAGAAAGTGAAAGCTTCAGTCCTGAAGTAGCAAGAATAAGAATTGTCAACAACCAGAGTGAGCATAGAAGCAATCTTTTTTCCCTGATGAGGTAGCAGCCCTAGTTGCCATCTGGACTGCTACCTATGAGACTCTAAGCAGAGTATCCAGCTAATGCTGTGCAGAGATTTCTGATCTCTAGACACTGTGAGATTGTTTTATGCTATTAGGTGTGGTGATTTGATTTGCAACAATAGAAAACTAATACCCTAATACCCAAAAGTTTCTGAAAGATAATAAAATGCACCAGTAGTCTGTTACTCAGTTATATGGTATCGTGGTCTCATCAGGAAGTTCTTCCAACTGAATTACTTTTTTTAAAAAATATATTTTATTGATTTTACACAGAGAGGAATTGAGAGGGACAGAGAGTCAGAAACGTCGATGAGAGAGAAACATTGACCAGCTGCCTCTTGCACACCCCCCACTGGGGATGTGCCCGCAACCAAGGTACATGCCTTTGACCGGAATTGAACCCGGGACCTTTCAGTCCGCAGGCCGATGCTCCATCCACTGAGCCAAACCATTCCTGGCTGAATGACTTTTTTAAACACTTTTGAGATGAGTCTAATACAAAGGAATAGCCAGAACCTTCTCTAGCATTCTGGTGAGTCTTGCAATCTAAGATAAGAAGTTCATTAGTAAATTAATCAGTGCTTTATGGAGATTAGGTGGAAGAGTATAAAGGGGCAGTATGCTGATTCTTTGATAATTCTATGCTTCTTTTGTGTCTATGATTGTGTTTGTTTTTGTTTTCCTGTGTTTACTCATCTCCAACCTTGCTCTCTAACTAATGTTTCCCAAAGTATGAAGATTTTTTAATGGATATAGCCAGATATTCAAGTCACAGGAAAATAACAAAATAATTTATATATCTTTTTCTGTTCCTAGTCATTTAACTGCCTGAATCTGAACCAACATTTTGCTGTTCTATAAACAAGGAGATTATGAGACTCTCACTCAGGACAAATGAGTAGGAAGAACTGAATGTAAGTGTTTGAAGAGTCCTCAGGCTTACTGTTTCAACAGTCTCATGACTTGTAAGATCATTGATCTGACAAGAGACAAAAAAACAATGAAAGCTAAGATTAAATCACCTTTCTTTATAAGATAATCAACTAGTCTTAAAGTCACAAGAAAAAGTAGCAAATTTATTTTGGTCACATTATGTATATTTTGTAGCATGTGTATTATATAAGTCTGTTCTTTTGAGACCTTTTCAGTATTTTGTGAAATTAATTAATGTTTTCTAGTACCTCTGAGAGAGAATTCTGAGTGCTTCTGAGATAAGTAACTTAAAAATTAAATTAATTACTTAAATCCCAAATGGGATCTCAAAATTCCCAATTCTGTGTTGATATCCAGCCACCAAAAAATCAGTTGGATTCCCTTGCTTAATTAGAGAAAAAAGATTTACAAAGAGCTTCATTTTGAAATTTCATAAACATAAAAAATGTCTTCTATGAATAAAATTTCCATTTGAGACTATATTTTTTCAAATACATGAATAGGCAAAACTGTATAATATTCCATTTCTTACCTTTAATTCTGACAAATTACCAAACATATGAAAGAAATAACCAAATATTCACTGAGTCAAAATTGGTATAAGGAATTTATCTAGGTTTCCTAAGCTATATTCCTCAGATACTAGTGTTCATGAGCTATTAAGGATTATAACTTGAACAAAATAATTTCTAAGAGAATTAAAAATACATGTTCACACAAAAACCAGTACATAAATGTTTAGAACAGCATTATTCAAAATAGTTAAAATATGAAAATAATTTTATGTTCATCCACTGGTAAATGTATAAACAAAATATGGTATAAACATATAATGGAAAATTATTTAGCTATAAAAATAGTGAGATGTGAATACATTTTACAACATGAAAATGCCTTGAAAACATTATTCTAATTAAGAGAAACAAGAAACAAAGGTCACATATTTTGTTATTTCATTGATATGAAATGCATAGAATGGGCAAATCTGTAGAGAAAGAAAGTGACTCTTAAGAGCAGGGGGAGTAGGAGGCTGCCTTTTGGGTGATGGAAATGTCTGAAATCAGATAGTGATGATAGTTTCACAATTTTATGAATATACTCAAAACACTGAACTGTACACTTTAAATTAGTACATTTTATGGTATGTGGATATTTCTATAAAGTTATTATGTAGAAATTAGATTTTAACATGAAAGAAAAATATTTTTTTCTTAAAGATAATTTATTGATTGTTATATATAGAGAGAAACATTGATTGACTGCCTCTATACACCCCCTCCCTGGGATTAAGCCCACAACCCAGGCATTTGCCCTGACCAGGAATTAAACAGGTAACCTTTCAGTGTACAGGGTGACTCTCAACCAAGTGAGCCACATGAGCCAAAGTGAAAGAAAAATCTTTTAATACGTATATAACTGCCAATAGCAATAATAGGTATACAGGTATATGTTCTTGAGACATAATCTATTATATATAATCTTTATATATAAAAGGCTAATATGCTATGTGTCCGACCATCCCACCAGTCACTATAATGCACACTGACCATCAGGGGACAGACGCTCAATGCAGGAGCTGCCGAGCTGCAGAGACTTGGCAGCAGCGGTTCACGGGTGATTCACCCCAAAACCAGAGAGGGGGGAGCTCTATTCCTCATGGGGCCACACGATCCCACCTTCAGCTGTGGATCATGTTGTTTCTGGGGCACTGTAGGCCCTGAATCTGGGTTACTGCACACTTGTGTTTGTATTCCACACCCGGTACAATAGCAACTTTGCAGAGTGCCCTTTTGCACTCCGGGACCCCTCAGGATATGTTGGAGAGCCAGTTTCGGCCCCATCTCCACAGACCTGGCTGAAGCACCCTACCTACAGGAGGGACCTTGCTCACTCCACAGATACTGGGGAGGGACCACAGGAGGTTGGTTGAAAGGCATGTCCAGCCTGTCTCACCCAGTCCTGCCCCACCTCACCAGCCACCTTCTAATTAATTTCCTTTCAATGTGCACAAATTACATGCATTGTGTCACCAGTATGATATAAAAGAATAGTAGGATATCCTGTGAATTTAAAAAGAGGAAACTTGAAAGACAAATTGATTATCTAGATTTGTCTTATCATTTCAATATATTATTAATTTTTGAGTTTTTAATATTATAAACTTTTTTTTAATGTATCCAATGTGTAATAAAGTTTTTTAAAAGCATAGAAGCCCAATTTTGGCCTTTTATCTATAAAAGTATATTTGCTGTCTATTTTAAATGAAGTTTGTGTTGTAGTCTGCTAGAGGCCCAATGCATAAAATTTATGCAAGGGGCTCAGCCCTCGCAGCCCCTGCCAGTCCTTCCAGCCCATTCCAGCCCTGGCCAGCCCTCACAGCCCCAGTTTCATCCAGAAGGTTGTCTGGACAATCATTCTGCTGTTTGGTCTAATTAGCATATTACCTCTTTATTTTATAGGATGAGCTTCTGTTGGTATTTCATCAATTTATGAAAAATAGTTTATGGACAAAAATGTTTTCTATAGAAAAGTCTTTTTAATCCAAGTCTTGGCAGCCGGGCAGGAGTAAGAAAATAAAATAGTTGGTAGCTCCACAACAAAAAATTGGCAGTACTTTATTATAGTATGAATTCAGGAAATGCTTGTTAACTAAATCCGGAGGAATCAGCAAAAATGACCAATTCTAACCTACACTGTTTGTTGCAATTTATCTTTCATAATCCTGAGATATATTTAGAGTGTGGGTGTAAAAACACAATACATCAAACTTACTTAATCTTTGGAAAATGGATCTACTCAAAAGTTTTCCAACTTACAAAAATATTGAAATTTGTACTACATTGTGAACTCATACAATTTGGCTCATTATTGCTTAACTGTGCAAATAACATGGGGAATAGAGAGACATATTTTCAAATCTTAGGGAGTCTTTTTCAGACAATCTATTTAAATGTGTTAAACACTGATTAACAATTCTCTCTGGTAGGAGTCTTCTTACTTCCTCATGGTATTTGAATTTCTTATAATAGCAACTATATAGAAATTCTACAATTCCCTTAAATTATGAGATTTTTTTTTTATTGTTTGCTCTTTATCAGCAAGATTTGGGAATGTCCTTTTCTTAAACTTGGATTCTTCTTCATCCCCTTTTCCAAAGGATTATAACCAATTATTTCTCCTTACCCTTGTCTCCTTGATGAAGGCAGCAGTTTTCCTTGAGTGTGGGCCTCAGGAGGTTAAGATGAAGTTTGCCGGTTCTGTTTGCTTCTAGGCTGGTTAAACCTTTTTATGCAGATCCAGATTTCATCTATCTATCAAAAGAGAACTGTGGTTATGAACAGAGAGATTCCCACCACTTACTTGAAAGGGGGTTTCACTGTTAATGTGAACTCCACAATTCTTGATTAGAGATAAATAGAAATGAGGATGAAATGGTTGCAGTGTGCAGGGGCAGGGGAGTAAAGAAGCATTTATGGAGGAATTCAAAATTGTAAATCCAGATTTGGTGAAAATATTGAAAAGGTTATTTGAACAAGAAATAGACAAAATGTCAATGTGTCTATTTCTTTAGTTTAATTAGTTTCATTTACAGCAGCTGTATCATCAAAGATGTTATTAAACAATATTATATTGGGACACTTTGATTCTGATTGTGTGTCTGTTTATATGTAGCATCTACTATTCCCACAACTGTCAATAATGCCATCTCCATTGGAATATGCCATCAACATGATAGGATGAATTTGATCAGCAATGATACTTAGGTATGTAGTGCTATTCAGATGTTGTTCCATACGAATTAAAGGGCCCAAATCATGTCATCTTTCAATGGTGAGCTCACATTTTCAATTTGTTTGAGTTGAACAGTTACTGTGAATTCTGATTAGTTGATAGACACAAGAAGATAGGGCATCTTGCCAAATGGAATAAAAAAGTTTGAAGCAAAATACCCTGAGTGGCCAGGTTACTATGACCACTCCACCAGTACTTCGCTGGGCCATCTTTTGTCTTCAATACTGCAGCAATTCTTCCTGGCATTGACTCCATGAGATGTTGAAAGGTGATCTGAGGAATCTGACACCATGCCTGATGAATAGCACTGTCCAGTTCTGTGAGATTTGATGGTTGTGGAACCAGCTGCCTGATGGCTCTTTTCACTTCATCCCACAAATGCTCAATTGAGATCTGGTGATTGTAGGGGCCACCTAAGCAAGGTAAAGTCTCCCTCATATTCTTGAAACTACTCCTGCACAATATGAGCACCTTGGCATGGCACATTGTCTTGTTGGAAGAAGCCATCTCCATTGGAATATGCCATCAACATGATAGGATGAACTTGATCAGCAATGATACTTAGGTATGTTGTGCTATTCAGACATTGTTCCACACGAATTAAAGGGCCCAAATCATGTAAGGAAAACATGCCCCAAACCATAACACTGCCCTACACCAGCTTGAAGGGTTGTATTCATGCATGCAGGATGCATATTTTCATGCTGTTTCTGCCAAATTCTCACTCTGCCATCTGCATGATGCAACTGGAAACATGATTCATCAGACCACATGGCTTTTTTCCAATGCTTGACTGTTTAATCCTTGTGTTGATGTGCAAATTGGCGATGTTTTATCTTGGTTACTGCAGACAACAAAGGTGTTAGAACAGGCCTTCTACTTCCATATCCCATATAATGCAGTGTATGGCTAATTTGCCTACAAATTTTATATGGTCATAATAATCTGGCCACTCAGTGCATATATTAGAGGCCCAGTGCATGAATTCATGCAGTGGTGGGGTTCGCCCAGCCTGGCCAGAGGGAGGGGACATTGGTGGTTGGCTGGCCTGCCTGCTGGTTGAACTCCTGGTCTAGTGGACAATTTGCATATTATCCTTTTATTATATAGGACTAGAGTCCTGGTGCACAAAATTATTGCACGGGGGTGGTGAGTGTCCCTCAGCCCAGCCTGCACCCTCTCCAATCTGGGATCTCTCTCACAATCCAGGACTGCTGGCTCCCAACTCCTCGCCTTCCTGCCTTCCTGCTTGCCCCTAACAGCTTATGCCTGCCCACCTGATCACCTCTTAACCACTCCCCTGACAGTCTGATTGATGCCTAACTGCTCCCTGCCAGCCTGTTTGCCCCTAACTGCCCTCCCCTGCAGGCCTGGTTCCTCCCAACTGCCCTCCCCTACTGGCCATCTTGTGGCAGCCATGTTGTGTCCACATGGGGGCAGTCATCTTTGATACATGGGTACCCTGAAGGGTATCCCAGATCAGTGTAGGGGTTCCCTGGGGTGTGGGATAGCCTGTGGTGGTTTGCAGGCTGGCCACACACCCCAAAGACCCAAGTGGAGGCCCTGGTATCTGGGATTTATTTATCTTCTATAATTGAAACTTTGTAGCCTTGAGAGGAGGCCAAGGCAGGCCAGGGTGCATGGAAAGCTTGGCTTCCTCCATCGCTGGGGGGAACTCAAGCCTTCTGCTCTCTCCAGCTCCATGGCTGCCACTATTTTTGTTGGGATTTATTTATCTTCTATAATTGAAACTTTGTAGCCTTGAATGGAGTTCATGGCTGACCAGGGTGTGTGGAAAGCTTGGCTTCCTCCATTTCCAGGGAAACCCAAGCCTTCTGCTCACTCCATGGCCACAGCCATCTTGATTGGGTTGATTTTCATACTTGCTCCTGATTGGCTGGTGGGCATGGCTTGTGAGTGCAGTGGAGTGATGGCTAATTTGCATATTACTCTTTTATTAGTATATACACTGAGAGGCCAGATTATTATTTGTTCAGAGATCATAATAATCTGGCCACTCAGTGTATGTCCTTTTATTGTTGTAATATACTATTATATTAGGTAACACAAGAAAAGACCTCACCAGATGACTATGCTTTGAATAGTGTATGTTACTTCACTTTGAAGAATGTATTCAGTCTTTTAGAACAGTGGGTTACTATTTATTTAGTATAGACATGGAATACTAGTACTATGAGACAATTTCTGCCTAAAAGTTAGTGTGTAGTTTCCAGAAGTATCTTTATTTATCTGAAATAACCTTTCTTTGCAAAAGTTCTGAATGGCTACGGTACAGAGGAAGCCAAGGTAACCTGGTTTATTTCTGCTGATATTGTTCTTATAAATCTATTCTCTCAACCTAATTGAACACTTAGGCTAATAATAATAATAATGATAATAATAATGCTTGCACAAAAGTTGTTTTGTTGTATTATTATTATAGCTCACAGCTTCCATAACAATGTTAGATAAATTTCTGTTGTTCATAAGCCACCCAGTCTATTTCATTTTTATTATAGCAGCCAGAATGGATGAAGACTAGAGCACTTTCTAAATACACTATCAAACATTCATCCAATCTCTTTAATTAAAATTTGTTAGTTGGAACTTTAAAATGGATTATCCCAAGAGTTTTCAGGTCTTAGCAAACTTAATTGACACCCACTAGCCAAAATAGTATTTTGTAGATGTTTATTAAAACTTCTAAATACAGGCTCATTGTATAACCATTGAATATTCTGATATGAATCATGCACACTTAAAAAAGAGCTGCATGTATTTTGGTAAATGGAATGAACAATTAAAAGATATTAAAATATAAATTTGAACCATATTTTTCTTTGCTGTACATTACAATGTAAAATGAACAGAAAAGCATATAGCATAATATTCAGAACTGTGCTATCCTTTTACACAGAAAGATAACTTTCTAGCTTATTAATATTTCAGAAATCTTTACAACTTGGCTAAGAACAAATAATTTGTGGTCAGAATTTATTAAAGGATGTTCCTAATATTCAATCAGAAGACCTTGAAATTTTATCTTTTTAAAACATCCTGTTAATTATTTTAAAACAAATATTATAAATATTTAAAAAACAGGCTAAAAAATTATATTTTTGCTTCAAATAATTAAATTTAACATGAAATCATAAAATCAGATTCAACAAAACCAAAGATAACATATTCTGCAAAATTCAATGATGAGCACCAGAAATTTTCACTTGTACCAACTTAGCAGGTAAAGTGGTAGACTGCTATGGACTCAAAGCAACCCTTAAAATTCATGTCTTGAAATCCTAACTTCTAAGGTATTAGGAGGTCTTTAGGATATTATTAAGTAATAAGGATAAAGCCCTGGAGAATGGGATTAGCCCCCTTATAAAAGAGGCTCCAAAGAAATATTTCATCTCAGTCCACAATGTCAGGACACAATGAGAAGTTGGTGGTCTGCAACCTAGAAGAAAGCTTTCACAAGAACTAACAACACTGGCACGTTGATCTCAAACTTGCAGCTTTCATAACAATGAGAGGTAAATTTATGTTGTTTATACGCCACCCAGTCTATTGTATTTTTTCTATAGCAGCCGGAATGGACTGAGACATAGAACAAACAAGTTCCTTTCCTTCTTCTTAACCTCCATTAATATTTATTGTCTCCATTCAGAAAGATAGATTTACTGAGTTCAAAGACCTTTCTTTATTCTTTAAATTAATTAAAAACTAGTTTATACATAGTAAAATAAAGTATATAATAACTAGAGGCCCAATGCATGGAATTCATACAAGGGGCTCAGCCCCCACAGTCTTCGCAGCCACCTCTGCCTGAGCCCTCGCAACCCTGGTTTCATTTGGAAGGTCATTCTGAAAGACGTCAGGAAAGACATCTGGTCTAATTATTACATTACACTATTATTATATAAGAAACATACATACAATACAAAGCATAATAGAGCAAGCATAACACTCCCATCCAACTTAAAAATAAATGAAACAAATATAGTGAAGACCTGTGTATACCTTTACCAATCAAACACTCCTCTCTCCACTCCAGAAAAGTCACTATTCTGATTTGAGTGCATATTATTTCTAGTTATGTCTTTACATATCTGTTGCATCAAATCATAGTAAGTACTATCCTATATAATAAAAGGCTAATATGTAAATTGACTGAACAGTGGAACTGCTATGACATGCACTGACCACCAGGGGGCAGATGCTCAACACAGGAGTTGCCTCCAGGTGGTCAGTGTGCTCCCACAGGGGAAGCACCACCGCTCAGCCAGATGCAGGGCTGATGGCTAGTGAGCGAAGCAGCAGTGGCAGGAACCTCTCTCCAGAGGGCGCAGGCCAGACTGAGGGAACCCTTACTCCAGTGCACAAATGTTGTGCACCAGGCCTCTAGTTTTGAATACTTTTAAATGTCATAAATGGTGCAACTTGTTGTTTGCTCAATACTATATATTGAGTATTTATCCATACTGATATGTGTAGATTCACATCACTTATTTTCACTGCAGGATGGCATTTGATTGGATTAATATGCCACAATTTAATAATATTTTCCTTTTTGGGCACATATTAGCATTGTCTGCTATACTTTGTTATTATAAAAAAAGGTTCTATGAATATTTTTATGTTTACTTGTAGACATGTTCACATATTTTTAAAAGTATATACTAGGAATGGAGTTGCTGGGTAAAGAGTAGTAGTCTCATCAAATTTATCACATAATTCAGATGGACTGGATTTGTCTTTGTGTTCTTATTGCTCTACAGACACACTTGGAATAGACAAATTTTTGCATTTTGGTGAATGAAAAAATGTATGTTCTCAAGATTTAGTGTACGGTACTTTTTTCATGAATACTTGTCAGTTGAGGTTTTTTTTTTCATGTTATTGATCATTTGAAGTTCCTCTTTTGTGAATTATGTATTCATATATTTTTATCCTTTTTTTTCCCTTAGTATTAGATCCTTATTGTTTTGTACTATTTCTATAGATGGGATTTTGGATATTGTTTGTCAATTTGTTCCAATAGTCTATTTACCATCTCTGGGCCAACTATACACTGGCATAGTTACGATAGCTTTATATATCCTTATATCTATTATGGAAAGTTCCTTCACCTTGGTTTTCATCTTCAAGTGTGTTTCAACCACTCTTGGCTCATTGTATTTCAATAGAAATTTTAGTCTAATTGTCAAATTTCTGAAAAAACATAATAAAACCCAGACCATAGCCAGTGTGACTCAGTGATTAAGCGTTGACCTATGAGGTCACAAATTGATGCTGGCACATGCATCAGGGCACATGCCAGATTTCCAAGCTCAATTCCCAGAGGAGAGGGTTTAGGAGGCAGCTGATCAATGATTATTTCATATTGTTGATGTTTCTATCTCTTTCTTTTTCTCCTCTATGAAATCAATAAAAATATCTATACTAGTAAAAGGGCAGTATGCTAATTAGACCAGGAGACCTTCCAGACATCCTTCTGGATAAAGCCATGGTGGCGGGGTGGATTAGGCCAGGAGGGGAAGGCAGTTGGGGGGTGAGAAGGTTGGCAGGGGTGGGCAGTTGGGGATAAGCAGTCTGGCAGGCAGAGTGGGTAGGGGCTATCAGGCAGGCAGGCAGATGAGCAGTTAGGAGCAGCGGTCCCGCATTGCAAGGGAGATGTTCAACTGCCAAAACTGGCAGTCAGACATCCCTCAAGGGTCTCAGATTGAAGAGGGCACAGGCCAGACTGAGGGACACTCCCTCCTCCCCCCCCCCCGTACATGTATTTTGTGCACCAGGCCACTAGTATTAAAAATAAAAAACAAACATAAATTCCAGAGTTTTTATTGCAATTGAATAGAATTAACTTTATGAAATTACTTAGGATGAATTCACATCTTTATGACATTTATTCTTCCATAATATGGGCAAGGAGTTCCTCTGAAACAATGTAGATTTATTTTAATATCTTTTTATTGAGTGTTAAAATGATCTTTTAAAAATGACTTGCCCATCAATTGAATGTATTTCTAGGTAACTAATATATTTGATTACTATTTTTAAATGACATCATTTTTTAATATTACACTTAATAATTATTTGTAGCTAGTAATTAGGAATACAATTGATTTTGAAATATTAATCATATGTTTACAGACTTTTATGAAGATTTTATTAATTCTAATAATACATTTATAAATTTTTTATTTTGTGTATGTGCAATCTTCTTGACAACTAGTAATGAATATTTTTTTTCTTTTTTTCTTTTATTGATTTTTTACAGAGAGGAAGGGAGAGAGATAGAGAGCCAAAAACGTAGATGAGAAAGAAACATCGACCAGCTGCCTCCTGCACACCCCCGACCAGGGATATGCCTGCAAGCAACGTACATGCCCTTGACCAGAATCAAACTTGGGACCTTTCAGTCCGCAGACCCATGCTCTACCGCTGAGCCAAACCGGTTTCGGCAGTAATGAATATTTTATTTTTTTCTTTCTTGTAATTAATCTTCCTGACTTGGCTAAGGCATTCAATATAATGTTGATGGGAAGTGGTAATAGCAGCCATCCATATCTTACTTTTTTTTGGGTACATATAAATCTACCAACAATAGTCTATTAAGCAATATGTTTTTCATGGTTTGGAATATATATTTCTTATGAGGCAGTTTTTTTTTCCTTCAGTTTGTTAACTCATTGTGGAAAAATTTGCCACATGATTTTCTTGCATATAATAATGTGAAGTTACAGTCATTCTCCTTAAATCCATTAATAAAGCTAATTATGCAAATTGATGTCAGTGTTATATAAATCTTGCATTGACAGGATAAACCCAGTTTGGTCATAATTTTTAAATATAGGTTGGGGCAAAAGTAGTTTAACAGTTGTGAGTACTTGAAACAGTTTATTCTTATATTATTATTTAACTATTGCATTATTTTCCATGAAAACTACTATAACCCTACTTTTGTCCAACCTTGTGTATACTCTATACACAATTGTTTATTTTACCTATTTTTGCATCTATATTGTTAAGGGAGATTAGTAATTTTCCTTCCTCATAATTTCTTTATCTTGGTTCAATGTCAAGCGGATACTAGTCTCAAATAATGAGTTGGGAAGAATTCTCTGTTCTGCTATCAGGAATTTTTTTCAACAATTCTAACTACCCATTTTCTTATGTTTGCTATTGTAGAATGAGCATGTAAATGTTTGGTCCCATTTATTTGTGTGGTGTGTGGGCTAGGTAGGAAAGAGTTTTAACCACCATGTAGATTTATTAATAGTTATGGTTATGATTGTAGTGAGGCTTTATATTTTGTACTAGAAGCCCAGTGCAGGAATTTGGGCACTGTTGGGGCCCAGCCAGCCTACCCCCATAGGGGCCATTGGGGGTGGGCTGGCCGGGCACCAGAGGTCATTCTGCTATTTGGCCAATTTGCATATTACCCTTTTATTATATAAGATTGACTCAGTTTGAAGTTCTTTTTCCATGAAAAGGTCAATTTTGTTTTATTTCTTTGAAATTTGTGTTCATAGTAGTAGCTATTATTTTTAACCTCTATTGAATTTGTAATTATATCTCCATTTCATTACAATACTGTTTATTCACTCTAATTTTTCACGTCTTGTGAAAGAAGAGTCTATTCATAATTTTCAAATAACCATTTTTCATTGTTGACTCTTCATTGCAATTATTCTTTTTAGTCATGAATTTCTGTTCTTATATTTATAATTTCCTAATATCCACTTTTCTTGAATTTATTCTGTTGATATTTTTGTTTTTCAAATATAATGCTTATCTAATTAATTTTCAGCCTCTTTTTTCCCAAAAGGCCACAAAATTTTCTCAAAATCTTATTCTACTTGTATCTCACAAATTTTATGACAAGCTTTAATTATTCTTTAATACTAAATATTTTCTATTTTTCTGTTTTTAAAATATTTTTAATTGTTTCCAATTATAATTTTTATTCAATATTATTTTGTATCAGCTCTAGGTATAGTGAACAGTGGCTAGAAAATCACATACCTATAAAGTGTTCCCCCTGATACTTACAGTATCATACAATACTAGAGGCCTAATGCATGAAATTTGTGCAAAGGGCTCAACCCCTTACATTGCGGCTTATCTGGAAGGTCATCTGAAAGGTTGTCCAGTCTAATTAGAATATTACAATTTCATTATTATAGATTATTGATTATATTTTATATGCTGTACTTTGCATCTCCATGACTATTTTGTAACCACCAATCTGTA
Organism: Pipistrellus kuhlii; assembly: GCF_014108245.1. Classification (NCBI taxonomy): domain Eukaryota; kingdom Metazoa; phylum Chordata; class Mammalia; order Chiroptera; family Vespertilionidae; genus Pipistrellus; species Pipistrellus kuhlii. The sequence goes on from NW_023425471.1 coordinate 33,245,499, forward strand.
TTCATCAATCCCTTCACCTTTTTCAACCAGTCCCACAAATCCCCTACCCTCTGGCAACCATCATTCTCTATATCTCTGAGTCCATTTCTGTTTTGTTCATTTATATTGTTCTTTACATTCCACATATGAGTGAAATCATATGCCATTTGTCTTTCTCTGTCTGACTTATTTCACTGAGGATAATACTTTCTAGGTCCATCGATATTGTTGCAAATGGCAAAATTTCATTCATTTTATGGGTCAGTAATATTACATTGTATATATGTATCACAACTTTTTTATTCACTTGTCTATTGATGGACATCTTGGTTGCTTCCATAGCTTGGCTATTATACAAAACAGTGCTATGAATATAGGGGTGTATATATTCTTTTGAATTTATGTTTTGGATTTCTTGATATATATACCCAGAAGGGAAATTGCTGGGTCATAAGGCAGTTTTGTTTTTAAATTTTTGATGAACCTCCATACTGTTTTTCACATTGGCTACAACAATATGCATTATCACTAACAGTGCAAGAGGGTTCCATTTGCTCCACATCCTTGACGATATTTAATCTTTATTGACTTATTGATAATAGCCATTCAGACAAGTATGAAGTAATATCTCATGCTTTTAATTCGAATTTCTCTGATAATTAATGATGTTAAGCATCTTGTCATATGTTTATTGGCCATCTCTATTTTCTCTCTGGAGAAGTGTCTATTTAGGTCCTTTGCCCATTTTTCAATTGATTGTTTGTGGGTTATTTTTGGCATTGAGTTGTATGAGTTCTTTAAAATTTTTGGATGGTGACCTCTTATCAAATACATCATTGGCAAATATATTTTCCAATTCAGTGGGTTGTCTTTTCATTTTGTTGTTTTCTTTTGCTGTGCAAAAACATTTTAGTTTTATGTATTCCCATTTTGTTTCTTTTTTCATGTGATTCCCTTTCCTAAAGTTGTTCAGAAAAATATTACCAAGATAAGAGTCTGAGATTTTACTGCCTGTATTTTCTTCAGAGATTGTTATAGTATCCAATTTTATATTTAAATCTTTTATCCATATTGAGTTTATTCTTGTGTACAGTGTAAGTAGGTGGTCTAGTTTCATTTTTGCATATATCTGTCCAGTTTTCCAAACACTATTTATTGGATAGACTGTCTTTACCCCATCATATGTTCTTGTTTCCTTTGTAAAATATTAATACTCTATATAGGCATGAGTTTATTTCTGGGCTTTCTATTCTGTTCCATTGACCCATGTCTGTTTATATGCCAGTACCATGCTGTATTTACTACTATGGCCTTTTAATATAGTTTGATTTCGAGTAGCATGATTTCTTCAACTTTGTTCTTATTTTTTAAGATTGCCATAGTTAATTTTTTTTTGTTGGTGTTTTTGGTTCCATATATATTTTGGGATTATTTTCTCTAGTTATATGGTGTTTTGACAGGAATTGCATTCAATCTATTATTGCTTTAGTTAATATGGACATTTTAACAAGGTTAATTCTTCATATCCATGAACACTGTATATGCTTACATTTATTTGTATCTTCTTCAGTTTTGTTCTTCAGTGTCTTATAATTTTCCTTGGTTAAATTTGTTTCTAGTTATTATATACTAGTGGCGTGGTGCACAAAAGTCACTCAGGGGGGGGGGGGGGACGGGGTGTCCCTCAGCCAGGCCTGAATCCTATCCAATCTGGGACCCCAGTGAGATCAGGCGTAAATTAGCAGTCAGACAACCCCCTTGCAATCCTGGACTGCTGGCTCCTAACCGCTCACCTGCCTTCCTGCTTGATCGCCTCTACCCATTCTGCCTGCTGGCCTGCTTGCCCACAACTGCACCCTCCTGATGGCCTGCTCACCCACAACTGGTCCCCTCTGCCAGCCTGCTCACCCCCAACTGCCCCTCCCCCACCAGCCTGATCACCCCCATCTTCCCTACCCTCCTGGCCTGATCACCCATAACCGCCTCTGCCTCAGCCCCACCACCATGGCTTTGTCTGGAAGGAAGTCTGGAAGGTTTCATGGTCTAATTAGTATATTACCCTTTAATTAATATAGATAGGATATGAAATACCATCATAACTATAACTTATCTACCAGTATTACTCTATGAGAATACATATTTCATGCCATAAGAAGGCATCTAATACATTACATTGTATATGTTGTAAGTAGTAGGAAATACTTTATTCATAGCAATAATATACACTCTGTGACTTCCCTTCCTGATTTGGGAATGGTTCCCCAGTTCTTTGACAGTTTTCTGGCCCTTAATATATTTTATTTTTGTCATTCAGTGTAACTTTATTTACTGTTTATTTCACATGATTTGAGGTCTTTAATTTCTAACCACCAAAGATTCAAAGGACTATTTTTTCCATGAAGTTTAACACTAACATTAGTGAATTCATGTATTCATGTGTTTTTATTATAAACATTTGAATTATTCACATTGTCATAGATCCTGAACTCATAAGCGTGGACCATGCACAGGCTGGCAGCAAGCCAGGAAGCCACTCTGCAAGCAAACAGATACTCTGCATAAGGAGAAAAATCATAGTACAACATTTAATGTTCAATCTGAGTGACCTCAGAATGTTATATATATATAGACTTCTTAATGCAAATAGTATCGGGAACTCAACTGCTTGGTTGGTGACAGGGTTGAGCTGGTTTGAGAATTATTCCTAAAATAATTAAGGAAAGGGGGCCTCAATCTTTCTTCTTGGTTGCTTTCTCTTCCCCAGCACCTTCATCTTTCTTCTTGTTCTCAATTTCTTGGGCATCTTCTCCTTCACCTTCACCTCCTTTGGATCCTCAAATTCTTCCTTGGCACCTTCTTCCCCTTATTCTCCTTCCTCTTCCTCAGCCACTTCCTTCTCCTTCTCCTCCTCTTCAGCTTCTCCTTCAGGAGGGGGTTCATCCTTAGCTTCCTCAGCTTTTGCAGCCTCAATGGTCTTCTCCTCCTATAGCTGCTCTTCTTGGAAGTGGCTGGTTTATTAAGAAGGGAAGGATCGTGTGGCCATCAAGTAGGACCTAGTCTGTAAACCACCTTGGGCAGATTGACCAAAGACCTGGGAACTCTGGGAGTAGCAGCTGGCTAAGATTTCTATGCTGGTAAAACTGAGCTGGGTCCCCTCACCTTCCAAGAGTTCCCTGTAAGCTGCAATGTCAATGTCCAAAGCCATCTTCACATTGAGGAGGTCTTTTAAATATCATGCCATTTCACCCTTTGTAGTTCTCAATTCATTTTCTAATTTGTTGATTGTGTCCTGCATAGCACTAACATCAGCATTTGGCTTATCCTCCAGCTCTTGCAACTGCTTTCCCAGTGCTCTGTTCATGCCCTGGCTTGCTTCGATCTAGGACAGTGGTTCTCAACCCTTCTAATGCCGAGACACTTTAATACAGTTCCTCATATTGTGGTGACCCCCAACCATAAAATTATTTTTGTTGCTACTTCATACTGTAATTTTGCTACTGTTATGAATCATAATGTAAATATCTATGTTTTCAGATGGTCTTAGGTGACCCTGCTAGTGGTTCTCAACCTGTGGGTCATGACTCACAGGTTGAGAACTGCTGCTGTGGAGCCTAAGACCATTGGTCCATAGCAGTAGTATGGTCAATTAGCATCTTTCTCTTTTATTAGTGTACATTTCTTGATGCTATTGTAAATGGGATTGTTTTCTTAGTTTTCCTTTCTGATAGTTCATTTTCAGTGTATAAAAATACAACTAGTTTCTGGAAAATTGTATTTTTTTGTATCCTGCTACTTTCCAAAATTTATTTATTAGTAGTTTTTAGTGCAAGCTTTAGGGTTCTCAATCTACAGTATCATATCATCTGCAAATAATGACAGTTTTACTACTTCCTTATTCATTTGCATGTTTTTAGTTTTTTATTTCTTCTTCTTTTCTCGTTGCTGTGGCTAGAACTTCCTGTTGAGTAAGAGTGGTGAAAGTAGACTTCCCTGTCTTGTTCCTGATCTTAAGGGGAATAATTACAGATTTTCCCCATTACATATGATGTTAGCAGTGGGTTTGACATATATAGCCTTTATTATATTGAGGTATGTTCCCTCTATTTTCATCTTGTTGAGAGTAATATTTTCTTATAATAATTTGTATTTATGTGATATCAGTTGTTACTTCACCTCTATCATTTCTGATTTTATTGATTTGGGTCTTCTCTCCTTGTTTCTTACTGAGTCTTGCTAAATGCTTATCAATCCTATTTATCTTTCTAAAGAACTAGCTATTGTTTTCATTTATTTTTTGTATTGTTTTCTTGGATTCTATTTTGATTATTTCTACACTGATCTTTATTATTTTCTTTCTCTAATTGTTTTGGGATTTGTGTGTTGTTATTATTTTTAGCTCTTTTAAGTGTAAGGTAGGTTGTTTAAAGTTTGTCTTGTGTCTTGTGATGCTATAAATTTCCCACTTGGGAATACTTTTGCTGCGTGCCATAGGTTTTATATTGTTGTTTTACCATTTTCATTTGTTTTAAGGAATCCTACTTGATCTCATTTTAAACCGTTTATTGTTTAATAATGTGCTATTTATAATCTCTGTGATTTTCTTCTTTTCACTTGTGATTGACTTCTAATTTCACATTATTATGACCAGGGAAGATGCTTGATATGATTTCAATCCTCTTAAATTTATTGAGATTTGTTTTGTGTCATAATATGTGGTCTATCTTAGATAAAGTTCCATGTGCATTGAAAAGAATGTATATTCTGTTGTTTTGGGGTAAAACACTCTGAATATATTAATTACATCCATCTGATCTAGTGTGTCATTTAAGGTTTCTATTTCCCTGTTGATTTTCTGTCTGGAAGATCTATCCATTTATGTCAATGGGGTGTTAAAGCTCCTAATATTACTCTCTATCTCTCCTTGATGTCTATCAAAATTTGCTTTATATATTTAGCTTCTCTTATGTTGGTTGCATAAATGTTTACAAGGGTTATAGTCACCTGTTAGATTGATCTCTTTATCATTATGTAGTGTCTGTCTTTGCCTTCTTATTATACCCTTTGTTTTAAAGCCTATTTTATTTGATACAAGTATAGCTACCCAAGATTCTTTGTTGTTGTTTTTTTCATTTCCATTTTAATTAAATATATTTTTTCATCACTTTACTTTTACTCTATGTGACTCTATGTGTGTCTTTTGTTCTGAGGTGGTTCTCTCATAAACAGTGTGTCTTGTCTTCCATTCTGCTACCCTATATCTTTGATTGAAGCATTGAAGCCATTTACATTTAAAGTGATACTTGATGGATACATATGTATCCCCATTTTATTCTATAAAACTACAATATGTTTCTCTTTTTTAATTTCTTTCTTCTTCTTAAAGAAGACCCTTCAATGTTTTCTGAAATATTGGCTTGGTAATAATAAACTCCTTCAACTGTTTCTTATATGGAAAGTTCTTTATTTCTCCTTCAATTTTAAATGATAGACTTGCTGTGTAAAGTAGTCTTGGTTGTATGGCTTTTCATCACTTTGAATGTTTTGTGCAATCCCTTCTGGGATTGTTTTTGTTGAGAAATTAGCTGATAGTCTTATGGTAACTCCTTTGTAGGTAACTAACTCTCTTTCTCTTGCTGCTTTTAACATTTTCTTTTTACCTTTAAATTTTGCCATTTTAATTATGATGTGTCTTTGGTGGGACTCTTTTGGGTCATGTTTCTGGACTTGAGTTTGAGTGTCTTTTCCCCTCTCCAGGTTAGGGAAGTTTTTAATCATTTCATTATGGATCTCTCTCTCTCTCTCTCTCTCTCTCTCTCTCTCTCTCTCTCTCTCTCTCTCTCTCTCTCTCTCTCTCTCTCCTCCTTCTATTCTGGTACTCCTATGATGCAGATGTTGTTATGCTTCATGTCTCAAAGATTCTTTAAACCATCTATTACCTACTGGTGGTCCATGAGCTCTGAAAGATTGGCGGCCACTGCTTTAAACCACCCTTTCTTTCTTTCTTTTCTTTCTTTCTTCTTTCTTTCTTTCTTCTTTCTTTCTTCTTTCTTCTTTCTTTCTTTCTTTCTTTCTTTCTTTCTTTCTTCTTTCTTTCTTCTTTCTTTCTTTTCTTTCTTTCTTTCTTTTCTGTCTTCTTTCTTTCTTTCTTTCTTGTCTTTCTTCGTTTTCCGTTTCTTTTCTTTCGTTCTTTCTTTCTTTTCTTCTTTTTTTTCTTTTTTGTCTTTTTCTTCTTCTTCTTCTTTCTTTCTTTATTCTTCTTTCTTTCTTTTTCTTTCTTTCTTTTTTCTTCTTCTTTCTTTCTTTTTTTCTTCTTTTT